>NC_064645.1:470058358-470384722 GCF_023864345.2 Schistocerca serialis cubense
GTGTCGATGGGGATGAAACGATGATGATAAGGACAACAGAACACCCAGTCCCTGAGCGGAGAAAATCTCCAACCCAGCCGGGAACCGAACCCGGGCCGTTAGGTATGACATTTCGTCGCGCTGACCACTCAGCTACCAGGAGCGGACTATACTCCATTAATACTATGTGATAAAGATCCCAGACCGCGTAGTAGTACTCCAAAAGAGGACGGACAAGTGTAATGTAGGCAGTCTCCTTAGTAGATCTGTTACATTTCCTAAGTTTTCTACTAATAAAACGCAGTCTTTGATTTGCCTTCCCCACATTATTTTCTATGTGTTCTTTCCAATTTAAATTGTTCGTAATTGTAACTCCTAGGTATTTAGTTGAATTTACGGCCTTTAGATTAGACTGATTTATCGTGTAACCGAAGTTTGACGGACTCCTTTTAGCACTCATGTGAATGACCTCACACTTTTCATTATTGAAGGACAAATACCAATTTTTGTACCATTCTCTTAGTCGTTGTGCAATTTGTTTTGGCGTTCTGATGAGTTTACTGCATGATAAACGACACCATCATTTGCAAACAACCTAAGACAACTGCTCAGACTGTCTCCTAAATCGTTTATATAAATAAGCAATAGCAGAGGGCCTATAACACTTCCTTAGGGAACGCCAGAAATCACTTTTGCTTTACTCAATGATCTTCGGTCAATTACTACGAACTGTGACTCTGACAGAAATCATGAATCCACTCACATAACTGAAACGATATTCCATAAGCACGCAATTTCACTACAAGCCGCTTGTGTGGTACAGTTTCAAAAGCCTTTTGGATATCTAGAAATACGGAATCAATTTGAAATCCCTTGTCAATAGCACTCAACACTTCGTGTATCTTAAGTACTAGCTGTGGTTCACAAGAATGATGTTTTTTTAAATGCTTTTGACTGTGAGCACTAGCCGTTCTTCACTACTTTTAGAGCCAGGATGTGAATTTGAATACACTGACTCAAAAAAAAAAGTGTAGTGCCCAGAGGCAGGTTGCGAAAGTGTGTGATGCTATTTCATTGACAGCAATATCGAACCACACTGACAAAGAACTTGGCAGTATGACCCCACTTATCAGCATGACGTTGCATGCTGTCTGGCCTGGAAGCCTGCGATAATTCAGTCAGAAAACCGCTGTGTACTCTGAGGCCTGCTATCCCGCAACGTACTGTTGTAACTGGCCCTCGACATCCTGAATACATCACTAGTATGAGTTAACGTCCGAATTCGTCTGAGACATGATCTATCGGGGAAAGATCTGGGGATCTTGCTCGCCACGGTAGTACCTTAATATTACGTGGATAGTTCATAGAGACACGTGCCTTGTGTTGAAAAATGGCGTCAAGATATTGTCGCATGAAAGATAAAACATACCGACGCAGGCTGTCCGTTACGTACTGATGATGATGATGATGATGATATTTGGTTTGTGGAGCTCTCAACTGCGTGGTTATCAGCGCCGGTCCAAATTACCGAGCGACTGGACTCGCATTCGGGAAGACGACATTTCAAACCCGCGTCCAACCATCCTGATTTAGGTTTTCCGCGATTTCCCTAAATCGCTTCAGGCAAATGCCGGGATCGCTCCTTTGAAAGGGCATGGCTGACTTTCTTCCCCATCCTTCCTAGTCTGATGAGACCGATGACATCGCCTGCCCCAAATCGACCAACCCATGCAACCAACCACACAAATACCCAATCTTGTCACGGTCAGGTCAATCACTCTTCCCGAATGATAATGAACTGATGAGGACAGCACAAACACCCAGTCCCCAGGCGGAGAAAATCCCCGACCCAGCCGGGAATCGAACCTGGGACCCCGTTACGTATTGTTGTGGCATCAGGGTTTCCCAAATCACTGCCAACAGCAACCTGAAAGCATATCAGTTGGCTCCTCACACTATGACAGCAGGAATAACATCGCTGTGCCTCTACAAAACATTATAAGAACTGGACCTCTCCCAAGATCGCTGCCACACTCACCGACGATGGTCATCCGGGGTACTCCAGAACCGCGATTCATCGCTGAACATAACACGGCGTCGTTCATCAACAAGCCATGCTTACAGGCCATGGCACCACTCCATATGTTGTGGTGTTCACGGCAGGCTACACATGGGACGGTAATTCTCTAGCCCAGCTGCTCCTAACCTACGGCCAATGGTGCAGGGTGACAGAACGTCGCAGTGAGCCCATTACTTATTCTCGGATGGCAAACATAACTGTGAGGGGTTACGATGTACTTGGTGCATTATATGGTGATCCTCTCTTTTGGTGGTCAGGCTTGGTCGCCGGAACCTTGACGGCAAGTATGTCTGCACTCATGTTTCCAAGCAGCTCAACATCGGGCCACTGTCACATCTGAATGCCACACAAATCTGGATACTGCACGATTTGACCAGCCAGCGAAATGGCGACCCACAATGAGGTCCCTTTCAAACTCTCAGCTGTTGATAATTATATGACACGAGTACGCAGCATCTCTGTGTCCTTCACAATAAGCACGCAACATCTGACACTGTTCAAGCCCCTTATATGCTCTACCAGGCTTGGTAACAACACCAAACACGAACAACACTCGTACACTCTGGTGGCTGTTTTACCTGCCACAAAGAACTGCAACTCTAATCACTGATATACGCGCAGGTCGTGTGTGCGAGTACAAAGTTCATTGACATCCGACCATGTCCTCCTTTTTTGTCAGGCGATGTAGTTTATCATAATCTGAATATCGTAGGGATTCTTATCTTCTGTTAGCAAACACTGACACAGTTTATCCAAAAATGGTACATACAACACATACACGTCTTACTGATTCATACAAAACAACCTGATGATGGAGGTTTATACCTCTGGAACGTATATTGGAAATAAAATAAACTGTCACAGATAACAGTAAACTTGTAGTTTCAATGGATGTCAACAACAGTTGCGTTAAAATGGTTCAAATGGCTCTGAGCACTGTGGGACTGAACATCTAAGGTTATCAGTCCCCTAGAACTTAGAACTACTTAAACCTAACTAACCTAAGGGCATCACACACATCCATACCTGAGGCAGGATTCGAACCTGCGACCGTAGCAGTCGCGCGGATCCCGATTGAAGCGCTTAGAACCGCTCGGCCACACCAGCCGGCGACAGTAATGTCCCTGACATGGACTGGCCTGCCCAGAGTCCCGAATGCCACTCCTCCACACACATACAGACACCGCACTGGAACTATCCCCAGTAGAGTTTAAGCCGTCATAAAGGCGTAGTGTGGAGACACCCCATATTAATGTCCGCCGATAGGTGTTTGGCAAACTTTTGATTAAATAATGTGTCACTTTCTCCATCTTTATAGGGAGTTTCCATAATGGTGATAAGTTTTCAGGGTTAGTGGAAAAGGGCAAGCATATCCATTTCAAATGGGTAACTCTGTTCTGGAAACAACTAAGTCTAAAGTTATAAGCGAAAATTAAAAAAAAAAGGAAAAAGAAACAAATGTAGCGGTGATCAGCTGACGATAATAAAACTACAGGTAAATACACAGGGTGTCCCAAAAACAATGTACGCGCTCTTCAAAATTGATATTAATTCAACTATACTAAATGGGAACGAAACGATTTTGGTGTCGTACACGTCGATGAGCCAAAACGTTATGACTACCTGCTTAATAGCCTGTTTGCCTGTCTTTGCAACAAAATACACCACCGGTTGTGCGTATCAGGGATCCGACAGTTTGTTCGTAGGTTTGTGGAGATATGTGGTGACGCAAAAGTCATGTAATTCGCGTAAATAACGGGCTGCTGATTTACGTACGCGGTGATGGCGCCTGTTAGCGACCTAGACTAAAGTGCGCGTCATTTATGTTGGCGGCCGAGTTTAGGTTCGTTCTGTGCATCTGACGTCACAAAACACAGTCAGCCAATGAACAGAGAACGACGTTGCCAGATCTCGACTGCAGTGCATAGCATGGAGGAGTGTCTTCAGTTTTAGAAACGTTCAGTCATAAATAAAGTAATAGAACAAAAGCAATGTCTTGATAGCAGACTTTCTTTTATAGAAAGTTTGGAAAAAGCGTTCCTTATACCAATTGCTTCATATTCTATTAATTAATTAAACCAAACAAGAAATAAGACTCCTAATTCAGGCGATAGCAAGGAAAGGTGTTTGTATCAATCTCACGATCCGCTTTTCCGCACTAAAGAAGAGCGGTAATTGTTTATTTCCTATTGTACTTCGACGAAGCGTGAGTAATTCATAGTCATACCAAAAGTGTCAGTATTTTGCGTGACTTGTTAGAGTCCTAACTGTGTTAGTGTAATGGTTAAGGTATTAGGCTTCTACGTGAAAGGTAATGAGTTTAAACCTTGTATGATGCTTAACATTTTAATTATTTAAAAACAATATCGAAGTGCCTTACCTCATGAATTATATTCGTTTGAATGCAATTTTTTGATATTTCTAGTGCTTTGTCTCTTCATTAACCCTTTCGCTGCTGCAAACACGTGCTCCCCGCATTCCGCGCTGTGCGCGATTTTGTCATAATTGCACTGCTCGCCCTGCGCATGGTAAGCAGGAGATTTGCGTTAGCGTAATGGTTAAGGTATTTAGCTTCTATGCGGAAGGTTATGGGTTCAAACCTTCTATGGTGCTTAACATTTTAATTATTTAAAAACAATATCGAAGTGCCTTACCTCATGAATTATATTCGTTTGAATGCAATTTTTTGATATTTCTAGTGCTTTGTCTCTTCATTAACCCTTTCGCTGCTGCAAACACGTGCTCCCCGCATTCCGCGCTGCGCGCGATTTTGTCATAACTGCACTGCTCGCCTGTGCAGACACATTGTGTTCCCACTGCTTTGGCACACTTATCATTCGATTTCACAAAAAACTATTTGGCCCAAAAATTTGATTTTTACACGTCTTCTTGACTGATACCTTCCCCCACAAATGACTTAATTTTTTTTCGATGTTCAACACAGTTATCACGCAGCATTAAATGTAGTAAACCATTGCACGAAATTTTGAAGAGTTTCCAGAGGTAGAAGTCCATAGCGTATACTTTCCGTATGGTCGATTTTAGTTGCCACAATGTTGAGAATGAAATGTGGACAAGATACCTAAATTTCATATAAAATTTACTGCATAACAATATCTCATTTAAGTACCACGTAGGTGTCGTATGTAATATTGAGAAATATTGCAGGAAGTGGACAATAAGGTGAGAGAAAACAGACGCTTTACGATTTCCTCCTTGCGGGATGATTTTCCTAATGTTTCTCGTAGTGTTTTGTATGGCATTGTGACCGAGCACTTGAATTACCGAAAACTGTGCGCACGTTGGGTACCGAAAATGTTGACGGATGTGCACAAAACCAGTGCATTGACTTTCCTTGAGCGGTACCACAACGACGGTGACGATTTCCTAAGCCAAACTGTTACAGGCGATGAAACATGGGTGGCCTAAGTCACTGATGATGATGATGAGTCCCATACTTCTTTTACAGAGCGTAGGGGAGCGACTCGGGAGAACCGCGCCGCCTTACTAGGCAAGGTCCTAGTGGAGGTGGTTTGCCATTGCCTTCCTCCGCCCGTAATGGGGATGAATGATAATGATGAAGACGACACAATAACACCCAGTCATCTCGAGGCATGAAAAATTCCTGACCCCGCCGGGAATCGAACCCGTGCTCGAGAAGCGAGAACGCTACCGCGAGACCACGAGGGGCGGACGCCTAACTCACACCAGAATCAAAGCAACAGTCCATGGAAGTTGAGCAAGGGCATCGTTTTGCTGCAAGACAATGCCCGTCCGCGTGTGGCGAATCAGACCAAAGATCTCATCACATCTTTTCGATGGGAAACTCTAGATCATCCTCCGTACAGCCCCGATCTTGCGCCCAATGACTACCATCTGTTCCTGCACTTGAAGAAACACCTGGGCGGTCAGCGTCTTCAAGTCGATGACGAAGTCAAAACAGTGGTGATGCAGTGGTTAACAAGTCAGGTGGCAGACTTCTATGAGGAGGGTATTCAGAAACTGGTACAACGTTAAGACAAGTGCGTCAATATTGACGGAAATTATGTAGAAAAGTAGGTTAAGGTACAGGCTTTCATGTAAAAATAAAATTATGGAGATATCTTAGCACGTCTTTTTTTTAATTTCAGAACTGTACTTACTTAAAAAACACGCCTCGTACGTAAGCAGAAACGACAATTTCAAATCGCATTTTATGAAATCCATAGGACGTCCCAGTTTAAAAGATAAGTTAGTTACGTGACAAAAATATAGCTTAATACATGAGGTCCGTCTACAATATGTTAGACATTCTTATAAAAATGTATTATTTCTTACTGTATGTGCATAAAGAACGTGTCTTTCAAGACACTATAGTGGTACACTCAGCATGTCGTACATCATCTGTACGAGGGAATAGAGAAAGCACTGGGCACGGCAGCTTCGTAGGAGCACGTATAATTTATAATATTTCGATTTTCCTGTGTTTGCAAGACATAAAATTCATGCTCCTAAACGCAAACTGCCTCAGACACATCGTGATAAACAACAGTCTGTATGAGTGGTTTGCATAACCATATTACGCTGAATATAACTGCTTTGCTAAAGATGTCCACAGTCATTAAACGAACATACCTGTGAGAATCTGTGTTGAACGTCCGAGTAGAGGAGCCTGTGATTTCCGTTCCACGGGTTTTCAGAACTCAGACGTTTGTTGATGGCTTATCTCGTTACTGCGTCGTTGCTGGGCGCTCTCAATGTATTTCGCGGTTTCTTAAAGATTTTGCTGAATGAAGATGGAAACATGCATGTTGCTCGCCATTCGACTCGTCGCAAACTGTTGCTAAGCAACGGCATGGTCCACTGGAGAGACCCGTATATTGTTGAGAACGGGGTCACGTCGCGATTTGTTGTTTATTCTACAAAGACATACGGAACATAATAACCGCACAATTATAGACACTATCCAGCAATAAAAACATATTTTTGGGAGTGTCCGGATACTTTTGATCATATAGTGTATGTCCGTGATTCATCGGATTACTACTATTTCCTCTCTTATTTGTGTGACCTGTGCACCTTGAAATGCTACAAGGTATAACAGTTAATAGCAAACATTCTTCTTCGTTTCTCGGTGATCTCCGGTGCTGGAGAGGCTGTAAAAAAATTGCGCGCATCTGTTGCACCAAAATTTGCTGCAACTTGCTGAGTGCTTGATGGTGTAGCTAATAATTTGGTAGTATCAACAGAAATTCAGGTTGACACGACATTTCTCTTTGAGAATTACATGTTTATTGCGTAATATAGTTACAAAACTGTTAGAAAATTGACTCATAAAAACAGTTGTAAAATTGAGACACTAGTGGCTGATTCCAGACTGCTAGTTTTAAAGATGAATGAATGCCTGCGTCACCCAGTATTACAAAAGAAAATTTATGGATTACAATCAAAAACGCGCTGGTGTATACAGACTGACAGCACGGAATTACGTATTAATTCGTTCCTCTCACACTGCAGCATAAAGTTTTACACGGCTTTTAGCTTTTAGTATTGAAATTCGTAAAATCAGTTCGTCAACAATGGTTTTACTGAGTTGCTTATATCATGAACATTATTAGCTGGAAAATGTTTGTAACATTTAAATGTGTTTTTTTACATAATACTGACGGAAAGCTAATTTCAGTTCTTGTGAACGGTTTTCTGGAATTACAAAATGAGAACTGTCTTTGTTTTATGTTCAAGTGTCGAGTAATAATAATCGAACCAGAGCAGAGATGTAATGAAATTAATGACAGTATAATAAATTGAGATTTAAAGTGATCAGATAAATGAAATAAGAACGTTACAAAATTTATATAAGCCTGTAAATGTGACAGCGTGAAACCTAAGGTCAACGCCTCCTGCCTTACTCATCCTAACGATAATATATTGGTACTTTTCAACCTTTCCAGTCTTTAGGTACAGATATTTTGTCGAACGAGCGGACGTATATGATTACTAAGTATGGAGCTATCATATCAGCATATTGCAAAAGGAACCTAATTTTACTGAAATACAATCTGGACCTAGGGGGCAGGTCTCCGACCTCCATATTCTGTGTTGAGACGTGGACGTTCTACACATCATAGCCTCTCGTGTTTTCTCCGTCCTTCAACCACTTTTCATTGTTGCTCACAACAATAATACGCGGAGAGCCGACCAGATTTGCCGTTTCCGAGATTCTCGTTCCCAAACGCCGGGCCATAGCATTCTGCACTTTGTCGAAGTCGCTTCTTTCAGTGGATTTCGCCGTTTGCGGGCCGTAACGTCGCTAGACTGATTCCGCATTCGTGTGTGCTTCGCATATGTATTTTCCGTAACGCATCACGTGCCCGACGTATCCGTAGAGATGTCAATAGCATCACTACTGATCACCATAACTCTTGCTATAAATTGTATGAAGGAGATTTCATTATGTGAAAAGACAAGTGGCTTGAGTATAGCTGTATAATGGATTTGCAAAACAAACCAACCCCGTCCGAACAGGGCTTGAAGGTACCGACCCGCCGCAGTGTCATCCACAGCCCTTAGGCATCACCGGATGCGGAGGGCATGTGGTCAGCACACTGCTCTCCCGGCAGTTGTCCGTTTTCGTGACCGGTGCCGCTGCTTCTCAATCAAATAGCTCCTCAATTGGCCTTACAAGGGCTGTGTGCACTCAGCTTGCCAACAGCATTCGGCAGACCCAGATGCTGATCCATACAAGTGCTAGGTAAGCCCAACAGCGCTTAACTTGGGTGATCTGACGGTAACCGGTGTTACCACAGCGGCAAGGCCATTGGCTTAATGGATTTGCCCTGAACATTTAAATTAAAATATCCTGTTAACATTACAGTAGTTACGTATGTAAATATGTTTAGAAGTTAAAAACTTTAATAATGCGTATAATAATTTCATAAATAACTCAAAATCAAAAGATGGAGCCAATTGTATCGCGACTGTTGCTATGAACTTCCCACCAATTCAACTTCTGTAGCACAAGCTTCAAATTGCCAATCACTGTAGAATCGGAGGGCGTGTTTTGTATTACTTCTTAATCAAAACGGCAACTCTGGCTTCCACTTCGCTTCTTAGAGTAGTTCGTGGCCTCTAAATAAGTATACTATCTTTTGTAAATTTCTTACTCAACGTGAGCAAACCGAAATGAAACGAAACTACACAATCATGCCTGTAACGTTCCAAGTGTAACGTTCTTTGAAAATGATAACTTTACGACTACGCAGAATGAATGTCTGAACTGTGAAATGGATTCATAACTCGAATTGTCGTGTGGCGTGTTCTAACTGCAAGTGATGTGCTTAAAAATGGTCCAAATGGCTCTGAGCACTATGGGACTTAACTTCTGAGGTCATCAGTCCCCTAGAACTTAGAATTACTTAAACCTGACTAACTTAAGGACATCACAAACACATCCATGCCCGAGGCAGAGTTCGAACCTGCGACCGTAGCGGTCGCGCGGTTCCAGACTGCATGATGTGCTTACTCTGTATTATTGTCGGCAAACTTTACGAATCGATTGGGCAACGCAACTCCCAATACCAATGAAGAAATACAATCACTGCATAATACATTCATCCCCATAGGCACTGAATCATCTGGCCCTGTTCGAAACTGATAACTTTGGACCCTGTGCACGTAACAAATAAATTAAACTGTCTTACCTCTAGAGCAGCAACAGAGGAACGCGATATATTCTGGTACATGCTAGCTACAGGCTCAGCAGTGTGCAATACTGGCCATAATAGTTGAAATGCACATGAAATTCACTTGGCTGATAAACGAGAACATTTAAGAAAATATAACTTCTTTGAGAAGTATATGACCTGGACTGGGAGGCGGTACTGATTATGGTGAATTACTAACACTCAGTTTGTTTTCTTTTTTGTAGCAAAATTATATTGCAATTTAAGTTTGGCTTTTCAAAACATCTGACAATGAAGTTACATTACTCACCATTGATTCACAAACAATGATTTTTAAACAGCAAGTATTATCTAACTTCATTAATCCAACATAAATGCATATCACCAGATTACGTACAGCTCTGTTAACAAATCTTAAAAACATTACAAAAATGGAATATCTTGCTAGCCTTTTTCTCAAAACCGTTTACGTACATTGTGGAGTTACTCAACAATTACAAATTATCAGCCAACTCGTCTATACTAACGCGTTGGCAAAAACAGAAATCATAATTATTGAACATCTGTACCTTATTTGCGTGAACACTTCTTCTTCCGTGTTCAACAATATTGACATACCTACGTTAATCTGACTCTTGGTGGCTTCACACAGTACACCTCAAAGACTGCCTACTCCATCTTCTTTCCCTCAACTGTCTTCTTTCCCTACAACTGTGCGCCAAGCGCTCTCTTATGCTCGGTTTACAGTAGCAAGTTATTGCAGCAATTTACTTGCGCGGAGGAACTTGCCACGCGATTTGCGAGTGTAAACATATCGCCAAGTGGACTTGCGACCGAAGCAGTTTATTGCGGAAGTAACTTGCTGCACGTTTTCCGCTTCCAGTGTGAACAGCACGCAAGAAGTATCTGCAAGGATTTATTTCTATTTCCTGCAAGTGGGAAGCGCAAGCTATAGTAAGTACGTCGTCTGCGTAACACTCATATTTAACATTTTACTTAACGTGGTGACTTAATTTTATGCAACCATCTTACGTATTATATGCAAACAATTTTCAGAAATGGAGGAGAAACGGGAATGGATGAAGCAGGATACAGAACATTTTATTGAAGCCGTGGAGAGCTACCCCGAAATATGAAACGTACATAAACGAGACTTTAAGGATAAAATGAAGAAGATGAGCGCATTAAATGATATATCTTCGATATTCGACACATCTGTAAAAGAAGTACATAGAAAGTAGCATAACTTGAAGACACAACCCCTTTGCCACCTGCATCCACTCCCTTGTTGTTTTAGGAGTCTAGAAAAAGACGATGTGTAATTATTACATGTTCTATTTAATTAGATTGTCACTTTCCATTTTATGAGCATTAGAAAAAAAAAGCATTTTTATAAGCATGTCATTCTGTAAAATGCAGTTTATTTCAATAAAAATTTAATTTCATTGTTGTGTTTTCACATACCTTCAAATAATTTTCCCTTTTCAAGGCGTTAAAAATGGCTCTACATACATCGGGTACGATCAGAGAAATCGTGCTGACGGGAATATGAAACAAGTACATTAGGGACTTGTATGAGTCTCCTACAAAGAAAAGATTTCAAAATTCAAACTTCTTTGGTTGTGTGTTTCACATATATGAATGAAATGGCTGTTTTATTCGTATCTCACAGGTAGCTACAAATCATAGAGTGACTAGCAAACGTTCTTTTGCTGAAATAGCAGTACGGAAGTTTGTGTCTCGTTTTGATATGACGGGCGCTATTAACATCAACAAATACTCCAGATCATTTGAGGCCATTCTGCAAAAGTTTTCAAAAGTACCCATGCTCTCGATTCTAAGTTCTTGCAAAAGGTTATTATAGGCACCGTTTTGCGATTTTCTCATTATCTACTCTCTAACCAAAATACTTCTCTTTTTCACGTTTTGCATTACAATTACAAAAGCTGCAGCATATCTCACCCGCCTACCTGTCATTTTACACTTCGGATGACACTCGTAGTGGTACTGAGAGCATATGTAAACAGTATCAGCAAGTTGTTGACGCAAGTTTCTTGCCAAAGAACTTGCGGAAGAATCTAGCTTAATTCTTACGCTGCTGTGTAATCACAGCTGCAAGCGGCTAGCAATAACTTGCAGCGATAACTTCTGCAAGTGACTTGCTAGTGTAAACCCAGCTTTACTTCAACAGAGCAGTATCGTTGGCTCTGTGGTCGCGCACAGTCAGCGATCCGCATTATCGAGCCTATTAGAGACATTCATCGTATCCTAGTTTCATTTTAATTTATTAATTTTCTTATCTTATTCTGGTGCCACATACAAGTGTGCCCCAGTGTACTCCTTTCATGCTTGACAAATAGAGAAACGAGTCGCAGCCAGACAGGCAGCCACATCGCTTGCACGAATCGCTTGCGATCCATCAGATACCTGGGATTTCCCTGGCAGCAGCAATCAGCAAGCGATTAGCCCATACACGTGAGATCTACGAAGCGATCGGTCGCCCCTGTGACGGATCGCTAGGATCAGTCGTTCGTGTATGGGGGCCTTTAGAGTCTTTTATATAAAACAAAGGGGGCTCTCTTAAGTCCTCCCTATTATCCACTTCTTCTTCTGTCTCTATAAATAAGATCGTCATTTTTGTACCTCTGAGTTAACTGCGAATAATAATGTTGATATTGGGATAGTAATAAGCATCCCTGGCACAGATAAACAACTGAAAGATTTGAAAGCAATTCAATCGCCAGATCCGGATAGGATTCCCATTCGGTTTTACAAAGAGTACTCAACGGCATTGGGCCCTTTCTAGCTTGGATTTATCGTGAATCTCTCGCCCAGCACAAAGTCCCAAGATATTGGAAAAAAGCGCAGGTGACTCCAGTATATAAGATGTTCTAATGTGCGTGAAATCTTATGGTACTTAACTGTTACGGTCATCAGTCCCTAAGCTGTAGATAAAATGAGTTGTTGTCTTACTGGAATGTACCTCAGCAATCATGAATAATCAGTACAGATTTACTCTGTGTTTCAGCAGTTTAATTCCGCTTGGAAGCAAAAGTCTAGTGCTGTGAAGACTACGCGCCCTCAGCGTGCTATCACATGCATGACTGCATCCTTCCTATCTAAATTATTGTATATACGAAGTCCGATTACTCTTGCTATGCACTATGACGTATTTTGTCGCATTGTACTGCATATTAACACGGTCTGCAACCACCCAACTTATCGTTTTCCTACAGCGACATTTGTGCTTGGTTTCATCAGAATAGGAAATTTAACAGGCAACAAAGCTCAGATTCAGCTTCAATGAGGAGTTTTATTTGGATCCAGTGCCAACTGCAAACTAACATGATCATTTTTATTCGTGCTGTAACCTTTGTGATTTATCCCACCTCCAAACGACTGACATTCTCAGGTGATATGCAATGTAGCATTCCATCTTTATTCTGATATTTTTACGGGATAAATCACACGAACCAGGTTATTTACTTCAGCATTATATGGCAAACACTAAAGATCTTACACATTGCCGGCCACTGTGCCCGAGCAGTTCTAGGCGCTTCAGTCCGGAACCGCGCTGCTGCTACGGTCGCAGGTTCGAATCCTGGCTCGGGCATGGATGTGTGTGATGTCCTTAGATTAGTTAGGTTTAAGTAGTTCTACCTCTAGAGGACTGATGACCTCAGATGTTGAGTCCCATAGCGCTTAGAGCCATTTGAACCATCTTACACATTTCTCTGCGGTAAGGCCGAAGCTACTTCCTCTTCTGCCAATTTCTCCGCAGTATAAACTATGTGCTAAATTCCATGTGGTATCACAGATCTGGTGTGATATTCCGTATGCTTGCATTTTGTGCGGTAGTCAGCTCCGGAAATGTATCTAACACCAAGTAACCCAGTGCTACAATGTGGGCACCATTACCTACTGTGTTTTCTACCTCACGGACAAACGGAACGAGCTGAATTTCGGAAGGTAACTGTTTGCGGGAACAATGTTGACATTTTTTCTGCTTCACCAACCAGCCTCGTTGTAGGTTTAAGGTGGTTTCCGATATCCATTTAGGCGAAAGTATGACTATGTCACCATTACTTCTGCGGGACGCTATTAAAAACCAGCGAAGACGGAAATGCACTGAACGTATTTCACTCGCACACAGACATTTGCTGTAAACGGAGTTTCTCTTATTGGATTCATGTGAGGTTGTGATGTGAGGAAGAGCATATAAATCAAGAAACATTTAAGATGTTCAAGTGCTGTTTAAATTCAGACAATGTTAGGAAGAAGAGAGAAGAGAAACAGTTTGGTGCAGAATTACAAAATTCGTTCTTGAAATCGAAAGATTTCTGACAACAGAAGAAGACATCGTTTAAGTGATTTGCATATCGCTGTTGTTCGGAAGCGCTAGCAGATTGTAGGTACGGGGTAGACAAAATGAAACTGACCCGGAAGATATTTATAAGACTGACAAGCGACTTTGTTAACGAACAGAAGTGTCCATCGCGGAAAATGATTTCATGCACCAATCGGTTGCTGTCACGTGTTTGGTCTCGCGCATCTCTTGGAAGGTCTGTCCGAAATACCTCGCTGTGTCATTACGTCTGAGTGAGTCACTGGGGCAGATTTGCTTAGTGACCAGATGGGTGCAACACAAAATGGTGCTCACAATCCAACAGGACATGTTCATTTGTAAGTGTTATGCGAAGCTCAGTTCGTGCTGCACTGTTTGCGCGAGTGTTTAAGATCGGAAGTGTTTCGTCGAAACCTCTAGCAAAGTCTGCAATGCGAAACTTAGCGGAAAAGTGGAGCGAAACTGACTCTCTGTATCGAACAAAAACCATAATTATCGGCAAGGTGTTCGAACACCAGAAACATGCCTCGAGAGAAGAAAAGTCTGGAACGAAGTCCTATGAAATTTCAACGACGTTTTTCTGTGCAAGTGGGAATTAAAACATCACCGTATCGAAACATTATCAATAAGGACCTGAATCTGTATCCTTACAAATTTACTGTTGGGCGTGGGTTGAGGAGGAACATTCACGAAATTGACCGCAAATCTCTATTTTCAATTTATTTTTTATTTATTAGTAGAGCTCATGGACAATGAATTCCCAAAGTTTCAAAGGTGAAGTCGCATCCAAAGTGCCTGAAAAATAATAAAATGTGTAACGTGACCTTGCTGCCACGCCCACTTTTTGAAGCAAAACTGAATACAAGCTCGGTGAACAACGATTCCGTCGATTACTTTCCAACAAGCTTGCAAGTGATACACTAGAAGACTGTGATATATACTCTTTGGTGTTACAGATCATCTGTGAATCTGTTCCGCATCTTAATTCACTCATATGGAAACTACGCCCTAAAAAAAAACACTTTCATCTGCTACAGTTGTCAGATCTGCAACTTATGATATACTTCTTGTATTTAATGATGGAAACGTATGGAGCATGAAAGTATTAGAGAGAGTGGACTTTAAGATAGGGAATTTTACTCAAGGCGTCTTCAGAAACATAGATTTACAGCGCCTCTCTGCAGCTGAAAAGTCAGTTGATAACCTGGTAAAGGAAAAAAATGAGCGTACGGCATTGTGGGCCAGGAGTCCCCCAGTCGGGGAAGTTCGGCCGCCGAGGGAAAGTACATAATGCATTCGACGCCACATTGGGCGACGTGCGCGTCGGAGATGGGGATAAAATGATGATAAGGACAACACAACACCCAGTCCCTGAGCGGAGAAAATCTCCTGCCCCAGGCGGAAATCGAACCCGAGTCCCTCGGCGTGGCATTCCACCGCGCTGACCACTCAGCTAACGGGGGCGGACCTAATAAAAGAGAGAAGGCAGGAAAATAGAAGCCTTACGGAAAGAGGACCCTGAGGACAAATCTGAGGCCTTCTGAAGAGATGAAATATGGAAATACGTTGGGTTGAACTTTAAATTGCTTTTCCTGAAAATTATTTTTCTTTGAAGTTTGTGCACCTTTTCTGAGAATCTATAAAGGCTATAATTGTGAAGTTTTTACATTTATTTCTATAAACCCAATATATATTGTCTCAAGAGTAAATTTGGAATTCTGAGTGTAAGCTGAGATACGGGGGAAAGTGCTTGCAATTTTCCGTGGACTATATATTATTCTTACAGATTTATAGCTACAAAATTATTAAAATACAACACAAGGAACAGCAAATGTGTTAAAAAACTGTGGATTTGGTGCTTATTTCAAATAGTGTGTGTTGTCCATGCACATCCCCCTTTAAAGCGTCCAGACGAACCTTTGCACGTTGAGTTTGGCGGTGGTTTTTGAGTGAAATGGAATCCAGATTTTTGGATTCCCAGTTTTCATTTTTTCAGCCGTTGCCTGCTTCAGTCCGTCAGTGTACGTGAGCACAAAGAATATACATCATTATGCATCGGAAAATCCCCATCTTATTGTAACTATTTTCCGGGTGACTTCTATTTTGCCCGCCCTGTGAATGTGACAATAGAAATCAATGCAAAAATTGTGGTTTCGTCGGTTGAATAAACAATTTTAAAAAAGTAGAAATAGTTCTTCTGATAGCGAACTATATGCGAAAGGAAATAGGGTAGTGACATCTGGGATGCAGCTTCTTTATGGGTAGACAACATCGTGTTTACGGGCTTCCTATAAACATTAATCATGTTGCGTACAACCGTGGGAATGTGGGAAGGTAGTAGGTAGCAATCTCAGACTAGCTGAGCCGTATTCGCCCACAGAGCGCTTGGAATTACGTAAATGCTAAACCAAGGTGACCTGCAGCTCTGTATTCCCAGAAGAACCAAGGTATAAAATGTGCTCCTCGCCACAGACAGTGATAATGCATTTATTGTCGGCGTACAGATTAAAGCTTAAAATTGTCGTAAGTGCGTGTAGTCGTCTGCTGAAACGCCGGTAATTCTATGAAGACTATACTCGCTTTCGTAACGCAGGTGGACCGTGTGCATTTCCGGCGAGATGCGTCATCCGGCGTGGACTCATTGTGCCCCTTTGTTGTCGGTGGCTTCCTAGACGCGTGACGTAGTTGCACCGTTCTGACGTCGAAAGAATGACTTCATTTTCTGTTGACGCCAGTGACGTCACTACACGCGTCTGCTCGGTGTGACTGTTTCTGTGACGACAGCGCTACCTCCAGCCCACCCACCGTGGGAGTCGCCTTCCTGCGGGACGTGTGCCTCACTTCCTGTATAATTAGAAAAACACAGCGTATGCGGCCTTCAACACGAAATAACAGTCCCAGAAAGTTGTCAACATGAAACGAAGCCTTACGTACTCTTCTTCTTGCCGGCCGCTGTGACCGAGCGGTTCTAGGCGCTTCAGTCCGGAACCGCGCTGCTGCTACGGTCGCAGGTTCGAATCCTGCCTCGGGCATGGATATGTGTGATGTCCTTAGGTTAGTTAGGTTTAAGTAGTTCTAAGTCTAGGGGACTGATGACCTCAATTGTTAAGTCCCATAGTGCTTACAGCCATTTGAACTCTTCTTGAATTTACGAGCAGAGGCTACCTTTCTTCACACAGTGCGTACACGAATTACAGCAGTTGTTGTATGTTGTACATGGAGCTGATTACTGTCTTATTTCCATCTGATGGTAGGAGCAACACTGGCACGGCCCACCTTAACAACTTCCAAACGACAGTTCGAAACGTGTCAGAATGAGTCGGACAGTACCCACTGGTGTCCGAAACCTAAAGACGAAAGTAACTTTCATGTGATGCGTCACTCCTAAAAAACAAAGCTCCATGAAACTCGGATCATACTAGAAAGAACTGCTACTGCATAGTACAGAAGGTAACTGAAAGAAATACTCAATGAGACGAACAGAAGTGACTCTATCATTCAAAGACAACAATTACGCTGAAGTCAAATGGTCCAAATGGCTCTGAGCACTATGCGACTTAACTTCTGAGGTCATCAGTCGCCTAGAACTTAGAACTAATTAAACTTAGCTGACCTACGGACATCACACACATCCATACCCGAGGCAGGATTCGAACCTGCGACCGTAGCGGTCGCTCGGTTCCATACTGTAGCGCCTAGAACCGCACGGCCACTCCGGCCGGCACGCTGAAGTCACAGTGATTCGTGGTGACCCCATGGACGTTAAAAATGGCGGCACATGCTTCGTAACAGCGTATGTGACCACTACAGACAGAAATGCATGTTCTGCAACGTGCTTCCACGCTGGCCACAGGGTCGGTAAGGAATTCTTGTGGAAGGGCGTTCCATTCTTACACCAGAGCAGTCGACAATTGCTGTGTAGTCGTTGGGGCACGTGGACGTGCTGCAATACGTCAGCTCAATGCATTCCACATATGCTCAAAGGCGTTTACAAGTAAGTCAGCAGATCAGTCCATTCGCCGAATGTCCTCTCGTTTCAAAAGCTCCACCACCTGCGCAGTACGATACGGTCGCCCGTTGTCATCGTTGAAAATGAAGCCAAGGCTGAATGCACCCTGAAAATATGCACCTGGGGGAGGAGCGTACCTTGTTCGAAAACTCGGAGGTCTGTACACCCACGCAACTTTAAGTACCCTCACACCATAACACCTGGATCACCAAAAACGAACATGGTCAACAATGTTGCTCGGTGCATTTCGTGATCCCACCTCTCGCCATATGAGGGTACCTCAAGCATTCTCGAACTTGAACGTTTTGGCGTTATGGTGTGGGGTGACTTAATATTGTATAGATGTAATGATCTGGACGTCCTAGTGTCATGAATGAAGACATGACGCAAAAAGTTGTGAGGCAATTCGCCAAAACAGGGGCTGCATTATTGGCGATCTGCATCAGAAATTTGCGCAAGTTTCAAAATCAGTAGTTTTTCACACTGTCACTGACAATCTTCATCACAAAAAAAGTGTGCGAGAAGGGTGCCGAAAACGCTGACAAAAGAACACAAAACGAAGGGAATGCCACATTCTTTGTCCGTTTCGGAGCGCTATAAGTATGGTGACGAGTTCTTGAGTCACAGTGTGACCGGTGATGAAACGTGGATTGCGCCCTCCACCCCAGAGAATAAATGCCGATCCAGTTAGTGGCATCATTCAAATTCCTCTACGAAACCACGAAAATTCAAACAAAAACCTTCAACACGGAAAATCATGGTCACAGTTTTTTGGGACCGAAACGCATTCTTCTGCGAGACTTTCGGCAAGAGGAATGGCAATAAATGCTGAGAGGTACTGTGAAACATCACTGAAGCTTAGGTGCGTTATTAAAAATCGCCAGCGGGGGCTGCATTCTAGTGGCGTCGTCCTACTTCACGACAATGCTCAGCCACACGTTACGGCAACAACGAAGACGCAGCTGGAGAAGTATCACTGCGAATTACTGGATCATCCACCATACAGCCTTGACTTCGCACCATCAGACTTCCATCTGCTTCTAGAACTGAAGGAATTTCTTGGTGGAAAGCGCTTGGAAGATGATATGTTGAAAGAAACTGTCACCAACTGGTTTAACAGTCGGGCGGCAGAGTTCTTTGATGCTGAGATCCAAAAGCTGTTGCCACGACTTGACAAATGTTTAAATGTTTATGATGACTATGTTGAAAAGAGAAAAAATGTACATATTGTAGTTAGTTTGTGAAACAATTTACGTTCATAAGTAATGTTTCTCTTACTCCATTACAACTCGGTTCTTACTTTAAAAATGACTCTTGTACAACCCCCTTCGTATCGCTCCCGTAGGGATCGTGAGGATAATATTAGCTTAACTACAACACCCACAGAGGCATTTAAACGATAGTCCTTTCCGCGCTGCATTCGTGAATGAAAAGGGGGAAACACCTAATTATTGGTACAGTCCCCTCTGCCAAGCGCTTCACAGTTGTTTGTAGAGTACACATACAAATGTAGACTAGGTAAAGTCGCATTCCATTTCAAAGTAGCACGCTTTGTTATCTCGCAGTACGAGCAGGGAAAGTGTTTGCGAAGAAGGATCTCGCGAAAACTTGTTGTCAACATCGTCAGTTTTACTGACAATGAGGCCGGCCGCAGTGGCCGTGCGGTTCTAGGCGCTCCAGTCCGGAGCCGCGCTGCTGCTACGGTCGCAGGTTCGAATCCTGCCTCGGGCATGGGTGTGTGTGATGTCCTTAGGTTAGTTAGGTTTAAGTAGTTCTAAGTTCTAGGGGACTAATGACCACAGCAGTTGAGTCCCATAGTGCTCAGAGCCACTGACAATGAGAACAAGAAAGGTGTGATAATGTTTTCTTTTTATTCCAGTCTTTGATATAAATTCCTTTGACGATGACCGGTTCCAGTCAGTAATGACCATCTCTAGATCTTTTTACACCATTTCCTAATGTGATAAGGCCGTAATGGTATCGTCAAAAAATATAAATATGGTGTAAAATATTGTTACACAGTAACGCCAGGTGCAAAATGACTGTATGGACGATGTGGCCTATTTTACACCATATTTTAGATCTATGCGATGATGTTGTACTGAGTATATTTATATGTATTAACGATGCCATTACGGCCTTATCACATTAGGACATGGCGTAGAACAGATCTGAAGATGCTCATTACTGACTGAAACCGTTCATCATCAAAGGAATTTATATTGTGATCAAAGACTGGAATAAAAAAAACTTTTTGACAGTATTGGATCACTGTTCATATTCGCGACCATGTCGCAGCTGGTGAAAGGTGAGATAGAACCGACAGAGAAGGTGACGGAATGCAGAAGGAAATGCTGACAAGCAGAAATTAAGTAAGTCAATCGCGGGTAAATTACGGAAGGAGCGGCAAGATGCCGAGTGGAGTAAGATGAACTACTTTGTCCCAAAGCAGAATAAGGAAAATTGATGCAATAAATATTTCCGTGGATGATATATACTGACATGACGAAAGCTATGATATTGCGATATGCAGATATACAGGTTTCGGTAGTATCGGGTACACAAGATATAAAATGAGAGTGCACTGGCGGACCTGCTATTTTTACTCTGGTGATTTGTATGGAAATGTTCCCAAAGTGATTATGGCTGCTCTACATCTACATCTAAATCTACATTCATACTCCGCAAGCCACCCAACGGTGTGTGGCGGAGGGCACTTTACGTGCCACTGTCATTACCTCCCTTTTCTGTTCTAGTCGCGTATGGTTCGCGGGAAGAACGACTGTCGGAAAGCCTCCGTGCGCGCTCTAATCTCTCTGATTTTACATTCGTGATCTCCTCGGGAGGTATAAGTAGGGGGAAGCAATATATTCGATACCTCATCCAGAAACGCACCCTCTCGAAACCTGGACAGCAAGCTACACCGCGATGCAGAGCGCCTCTCTTGCAGTCTGCCACTTGAGTTTGCTAAACATCTCCGTAACGCTATCACGCTTACCAAATAACCCAGTGACGAAACGCGCCGCTCTTCTTTGGATCTGCTCTATCTCCTCCGTCAACCCGATCTGGTACGGATCCTACATTGATGAGCAATTCTCAAGTATAGGTCGAACGAGTGTTTTGTAAGCCACCTCCTTTGTTGATGGACTATATTTTCTAAGGACTCTCCCAATGAATCTCATCCTGGTACCCGCCTTACCAACAATTAATTTTATATGATCATTCCACTTCAAATCGTTCCGTACGCATACTCCCAGATATTTTACTGAAGTAACTGCTACCAGTGTTTGTTCCGCTATCATACAATCATATAATAAAGGGTCCTTCTTTCTATGTATTCGCAATACATTACATTTGCCTATGTTAAGGGTCAGTCGCCACTCCCTGCACCAAGTGCCTATCCGCTGTAGATCTTCCTGCATTTCGCTACAGTTTTCTAATGCTGCAACTTCTCTGTATACTACAGCATCATCCGCGAAAAGCCGCATGGAACTTCCGGCACTATCTACTAGGTCATTTATATATATTGTGAAAATCAATGGTCCCATAACACCCCCCTGTGGCACGCCAGAAGTTACTTTAACGTCTGTAGACGTCTCTCCATTGATAACAACATGCTGTGTTCTGTTTGCTAAAAACTCTTAAATCCAGCCACACAGCTGGTCTGATATTCCGTAGGCTCTTAATTTCTGTATCAGGCGACAGTGCGGAACTGTATCGAACGCCTTCCGGAAGTCAAGGAAAATAGCATCTACCTGGGAGCCTGTATCTAATATTTTCTGGGTCTCATGAACAAATAAAACGAGTTGGGTCTCACACGATCGCTGTTTCCGGAATCCATGTTGGTTCCTACAGAGTAGATTCTGGGTTTCCAAAAACGACATGATACTCGAGCAAAAGACATGTTCTAAAATTCTACAACAGATCGACGTTAGAGATATAGGACTATAGTTTTTCGCATCTGCTCGACGACCCCTCTTGAAGACTGGCACTACCTGTGCTCTTTTCCAATCATTTGGAACCTTCCGTTCCTCTAGAGACTTGAGGTACACGGCTGTTAGAAGGGGGGCAAGTTCTTTCGCGTACTCTGTGTAGAGTCGAATTGGTATCCCGTCAGGTCCAGTGGACTTTGCTCTGTTGAGTGATACCAGTTGCTTTTTTATTCCTTGGACACTTATTTCGATGTTAGCCATTTTTTCGTTTGTGCGAGGATTTAGAGAAGGAACTGCAGTGCGGTCTTCCTCTGTGAAACAGCTTTGGAAAAAGGTGTTTAGTATTTCAGCTTTACGCGTGTCATCCTCTGTTTCAATGCCATCATCATCCCGGAGTGTCTGGATATGCTGTTTCGAGCCACTTACTGATTTAACGTGAGACCAGAACTTCGTAGGATTTTCTGTCAAGTCGGTACATAGAATTTCACTTTCGAATTCACTGAACGCTTCATGCATAGCTCTCCTTACGCTAACTATGACATCATTTAGCTTCTGTTTGTCTGAGAGGTTTTGGCTGCGTTTAAACTTGGAGTGAAGCTCTCTTTGCTTTCACAGTAGTTTCCTAACTTTGTTGTTGAACCACGGTGGATTTTTCCCGCCCCTCACAGTTTTACTCGGCACGCGAATTAAAAGACTTTGAACGTGGAATGGTAGCTGGAGCTTGATGCATGGGACATTCCGTTTCGGAAATTGTTAGGGAACTCAGTACTCCCAGATCCACAGTGTCAAGGCCGTGACAAGAATACCGAATTTCAGGCATTCGGACAACATAGTGGCCGATAGCCTTCACAGAACGACCGAGAGCAGCGGCGTTTCCTTAGAGTTGTCAGTGCCAACAGGCAAGCAACACTGCGCAAAATAACCGCTGAAATACATGTGGGCCGTACGACGAACGTTTCCGTTAGAACAGTGCGGCGAAATTTGGCGTTAATGGGCTATGGCAGCAGAAGACCGACACGGGTGCGTTTGCTATCAACACGACATGGTCCTGCAGCGCCTCTCCTCGGCTCGTGACCATATCTGTTGGATACTAGACGACTGGAAAATCGTTGCCTGGTCAGATGAGTCCCGATTTCAGTTGCTAACAGCTGACGGCAGGGTCTGAGTGCGGCGCAGACCCGACGAAGCCATGGACGCAAGGCACTGTGCAAGCTGCTGCTGACTCCATAATGGTGTGGGCCGTGTTTACATGGGATTGACTAGGTCCTCTAGTCCAGCTGAACGCATCATTGACCGGAAATGACTATGTTCGACTCCCTGAACACCAGTTGCAGCCATCCATGTTCCCAAACAACGATGGAATTTTTATGGATGACAGTGCGCCATGTCGGAGAGCCACAATTGTTCACGATTGGTTTGACAAGCGCTCTGGACAATTCGGGCGAATTATTTGGTCACCCAGGTCGCCCGACATGAATCCCATCGAACATTTATGGGATATAATCGAGAGATCAGTTTGTGCACAAAATCCTGCACCGGCAACACTTTCGCAATTATTGACGGCTGTAGAGGCAACATGGCTCAACATTTTCGCAGGGGACTTAAAGAGTCTATGCCACGTCGAGTTGGTGCACTACGCCAGACAAAAAGAGGTCCAACACGATATTTGTAGGTAACCCCTAACTTTTCTCAGTGTAGATAAATGTGACAGTAGGTAGCAATTTCTGCGATTTTGTGAACATCACAAGGCAATATCATCTTTGTAAAAAAACTTCACAGCTGTTGTCGTACAGAACTAGACTTCCAGCCTAGCAAAGAAACTCTCAGAAAGAAACTATTCCATCGACGGGATTTGGTTTTAAAAGATGCGACAGTGAACAAGCCGTTACGTACAGACTTTACAAAAGAATCGTCAGAATTCTAGGGACCAGGGGTTTACTTACACTAGTGTTTCCGAAACTGAGTTCTGCGAAACACTGCACTAAGCGCTCCGCGGAAAACTGTTAATAACATGGCATTTACTCGACTTGCGGACGATACTAACCATTTGCTTTAAATTTTGTTGTGATTTCTATGTTATTATTTATGATTTAAATTCTGAAGTAATCACTGAATAAAAAACTTTTCTCATTTTAAAAAATCTTATTAATATTCAAAATAAACAAGGTGTTCCATCAAGGCACCAAGATTCTCGAAGTGTTCCGTCAGAGGAAAAGTTTCGTAACCGCGGACTTAGACGAACCGTGGATTTGCACACTCTACACTTCAAGTAGTTCTCGCGAAGTAACAGTGTGAGAAGTGTGTTGTCATACAACAGTGGCAGGCAATGATTCATTTTCACAAATGCAGAGTTTCGTTTCGTGTTCACTTCTCCTTTACGACTGTAACAGGAAAACTTCGGACTATTGTATAGAAAAGGACAGAAAAATTTAAATATATATAGAGGCAATGAAAGCCAAACTTTTAGCATTAATTAAGGAGCACCGGCCTTCTCCTCTTTACTCCACTGACAAAATTTTGCAAGAAAGTAGATCCCTTTCCACTGCTGCCATATCGCCCAGATCTAAATCCTATAGAACCGCTCCGGAACCTTGCAAAGAATGAGATCCATAACTGTAATACGTCTATTGTCTGACCGTCTAGCCCGGAAAAAAAACTGATGCTTTTGGTGCTAATAAATAATCGTAGAGCGTCACATAGCGCGATGCAGGCGTTTTGAAGTAACTCTACTTGAGCAACTTGAGCGTTAGTTTTGTTTCTGTTACAGTTAAGCAGCTTTTCTGTTGGCCTCACAAGAATGAGTGGGCCTTCTTTCGAAACCTTCTTCGAGAGGAAAATTTGAGGTGGTTACTGGAAATCAAACCTGGCCCAGAAACTAATCACTATGCCAGTTTCCTGTTCGCAACGACATTAGCTTTTACAGTTTGTACTTAAGATGACTAGAAAGGCCGTGCACCACTGCAAAAATGTGTGTGATCGCTTACAGGAAGAGAGAGACTTTGACAGATGAGGAAGCTGAAAATATAATATATCTCTCGGCATAGATTCGAACGAAGTTTCAGCATTATCATCACGACTAAAACAGCAGACAACGGAACAACAGACAAAGCTGTGGAAAGTAGCGACATCACCAGGGAAGACAGTTTTACAGATATGCCAGCGAAGCATAGTGAGCAGCCAGGGTGACACAGTCTGTACTTCAGTCAGTTGCACGTACAGACGTGTAGTTGTGTGACAGCTCTCCGTCTGAAAGAGTGCTATAAGGTACACCACAGAACGACAAAATAAAAGCAGAGAACGGCAGCAGCGCTTCTGGTGGGCCAGCATAAACTTTAAATAAAAGAAAATATGGCGCGAAAATCAGTATTTTTATTTCGAAACACGCGACTTGAATGACAATGTTTTTTGTTTATACTTTATAGTTGGGACTCGTAGTCAAGTAATAAAGTGCGTGCCTGTAAATCAAAGATTTTTGTGACCTTACCAAGTAATATATTCGAGAAATCTCAATCAAAACCTAGGTCTAACTTCTCGTACCCGGTGTTCACAGTCACATAAAATTTTGTAAATGACGTGCTGGTCGCCTTTTGATTGTACTTTTGTGTATTTGCAAAACCCAGTATTGCAATTTCGGCAGTATGGTCTGTATCAAGTGTAGATAATTCTGCCTTAGCACATGTGAAAACCTAAAAATCATCTGACATGACACGACATAGAAGCTCGTCTCACCACACTGTTTTCCTCGTTACGACGCCTTATGGGCCTTGCACTCCTTGAATTTCATGGTAAATATATTGATCGTATTCTGCTTGGTTTTTGCTCACATCCGTAATGTTATGTGGTAAAACTGAGTCCATTTTTGTTTTTGTTTCATATAAAACAGAAGCTGGTTTCATTGCATAGTGTTGTTTGGCCTCTTGTACATTTGTTTCTGCTTACCAATCCGTGTGTGAACTGTTCGATAAATGCGTTACGAGTATATTGCTCGTATTCTACTTTATTTTAGTTCGAATTCGTTTTTCGTACTTGCTTGCACGTAATGGAGATCTCCATGATAGCAGCTTTTGACAGAGTCAGTATTCAGTTTTATTACATCTCGACATGGGATGAACGTGGATTTGTGGTCTGTATGGTGTTGCTTCTTGCCACTGAGTACGCTTTGTCGTGCTAGTGACTAAGGTATTCTTCCTTGCAAATGCAAAAACTGCAACAGCAGTTACACAAATGTGTTCATATTTTATTAACATACTACAAATACTATATTTTATCAGAAATCAATGTAACACAATCACTACAACTCCAAAGAAAATTTAGAGGCAAAGAACACACACACTCTCGTACTTTCATCATTGTATCTACTAGTGAATTCTGTACAATTACAGTTTACTTATTCAGTACCATGGAAGTATGTTCTCACTATATAACACAAGTTCATGTACAAATGTGGACTGCGGTGTAGAATAGTTTTGCTGCATAATAGTACCTGGTAGAATAATTACGTACTCCCTCATTAATACTACAAAGCGTACTCATAGCAAGAAACAACATTCAAAGTAGAAACACATACTCATTTTGTCTCAAGACGTAATAAAGTTGATTGCTAATTCTGCCAAACGCTGCTTACATAGTGTTCTCCATTAAATGAGAGAAAAACGAAGAAAGACACGAACACAAATAAAGCAGAATACGAACAATATACTTACAACACATTTAAATCAAGCAGTTCACACGTGGATTCGTAGGCTGAAAAAAATATCCACAGAACACTGTGCAACGAATCCAGCCTCTGTTTTGTATGAAACGAAACAGATATGGAGGACTATATGCATACTGAAGTAGAACGTTGTCCAGTAACTTGGGATTCAGAAATATGGACTGCACCAAAAAGATCGAGAAACGCAGTGCTTGAGAGAAGATGTGTAAAAAATTATCCCTGACTTCGGAAATAGACTTGTGGGCCTTGCACTCCTTGAATTTCATGTAATACGTATTATTTTCTTTATTATATGCTAGAATACATTTTATACCTTGTTTATTTGCCAAGGAACAAAACCTTCAGGTCTAACAAAATAATCTGCGAACTTGTATCATACACTTGCAGTATAGTGGTTTCGTACAAGCGTGGTGCTCCGTACGTCTTCAAAACCAATTATTTCTAAAGTTTCATCCCGATTGAAACCATCTCTTTTGCGGATAAAGTTCTGCAGAACGCCACATGCTCTAATAATTACTGCACGGAAGTGCTCCTTCATGATTAAAGGACGATGAAATAAGGGATATGCTCTAGTATCACGCCTTCGATAGCCTGTAATTAGGAACTTTTTTCCTCTGTCGAACTGTTTCTACTGTACGGACGTTGCAAATGCTTCATCTCCTACAAAACAATGGAGGAGGCTGAACTGAGTCATACAAAGGTCGAGGCTTTGCTGAATTTAAATAATTATCTTTCAGTCTTTTATGAAGGTCACTATATCTATAAATTTGTGAGTCTCATTTTTTCCGTATGAACCTGCGCCTATGAATATAAAATAATAGTTAGTGTCACAAACTGCTAGTCACACCATTGAAAAGAAGTGTTTGATGTTGTGCTATAAAGAGCCACTGTGTTCAGGTTGAACAATTCTTTCATTGCACCAAGACAGTTCGGAAAATCAGAGTGCATTTTAAACTTTTATCCTAAATTAATGCAGACTTGTTCTACGCATGTGGCATGCATGTGCAAGTTATCCAACATTTCCTAATAAGTGTCTCTTACGCTTTTGAATTAAGTGGAAATACCATAAATGAAGAAATAATGCAACTCTGTAAATACACAGCCTGTAGCAAAGTACCTGAAATAAGAGACTTTTATTTTACTGCAACCACACAGTTGCAGAAGAAGTGGAAGAACATTCGTGGCTGTTACACAAGAGAATTCAACAAGAGGAAAGCCTCAAAAAGTGGTCCTCCTGCAGAATCAAACAATATGTATATTTTGATACGCTAACTTTCCTATCACTTCTAATTGCCAACAAACCAACAGAGTTGGGAGAAACTGTTGCTCAGACTGATGAGACAAATGATTCTGATGTTCAGGTTGGAGTTGCCTCCATTTCTCGTAAGAGATAATGGATGAGACTCCTCAGGGAGTCACACCTAGTGATTACGTGGCTGGCGACCACGGGGCCCCGAGCTGAGTCCTGGCATTGCTTCCACTTACTTATGCCAGGCTCCTCACTATTATCTTTCCTACCTGGCCGCCCTAGGCCAGCTCTTGTTCTTTTCCGACCCTGACGCTGTTAGGTTTAGAGAGCTAGGGGTCTTTCATTTTCCAACCTATACTTCTCATGCAGCGTCTGACCCGGAGCGGGCGGATGCAAGAGGCGTCTGTATCCCATGCTAGGGGTGGCCTCCAGAACTGCAGAAGGCAACGGAATACCACCGCAGATTATCTTCCCTGCGTAATGCAGTCTCCATTTCATGCACAAAAATGGCTTCCTCTCATGTTAAATCAGCATCCGGAGGTAAAATAGTCCCCCATTCGGATCTCCGGGGGGGGGGGGCAACTTGAAAGGAGGCAAAAAATCAAAATGAGAATTGGTACCTGGAATGTTAGAACTCTGTTACAAGCAGGAAAATTAGAAAATCTTAAAAGACAGATGGAAAAGAATCATATGGACCTCGTAGGAGTTGCTGAATGGATGGAATGGACGTGGAGAGTTGCAGTCAGATGATTATGTATTGTACTACTCAGGAGTAGAAGTAAAGGGAATGAATGGAATAGAAATGATTATGACAAAGGAATTGGCTAAATGTGTGGAATATGTAGACTATGCAAATGACTGGGTTATTGGTGTAAGGCTGAAAGGAGCGCAAAAAGATTTACGGATTGTCCAGGTGTATATGCCTACTTCAGAACACGATGACCAAATTGTAGAGGAAACGTACAATGTAATAGAGAGAATAATGGTCGAAAATAAAAAATGCTGCAAAATAGTAATGGGAGACTTGAACGCCATTGTCAGAAAAGGGAAAGAGGGAAACATCGTCGGCAGTCATGGTCTTGGAAAGAGAAATGATAGAGGTGAATTGCTAATTGACTTCTGCAGGGAAAGGCAGCTGATAGCGGCAAACACATTGTTCAAGAACCACAAGAGGAGGATTTTATGCAGGTAGAGAAAGATACAGGAATGGAATCCAGAAGGTGCACACATTACCAGGTGCAGATATGAATAGCGACCACAATTTACTTATGGCAGAAATAAAAAAAGAATGAAAAAACTGAAGAAGGCGACCATGGTGAAGAAGTGGGATCTAGAGAAGATAAGATCAAACAAAGAACAAATTGCAGAAATGCTGTCTCGGGAGTTTCTAAACACATTACGAGACAAAGAACCACCTGATAATGCCAATGAGTACTGGAATATGCTGAAAAAAGGTATCATTAAAGCGGGACAGCAAAATATAGGATATGTAAAAGGGATAAGGTCAAAAAAACCATGGGTCACACAAGAAATGGTTTCCAAGATGGAGGAGAGAAGAAAATTGAAAAACAAGAACACTGAAGATGCAAGAAAGATATACCGAAGGTTAAATAATGAACTGCAAAGAGAAACAGAGCAGGCTAGGAAAAATGGCTAAAAGAGGAATGTGATGAAATTGAAGAACTGGACAGGAAGGGAAGATATGACTTACTATACAACAGAGTAGAGACAATGACATGGGAACAAAACAGAGCAGGAAGTGCTACTATGGAAATTTTCGGTAAAGACAAAGAGGTGGTGTACAAAGATCGTGACGATGTCCTCCAGAGATGGGAAGAATATCTAAAAGAGCTATATGACACAAATAGCAAACCAGAAACTCTGGAACTTGAATCACACAACAGTGTAAGTGATGACGAGAAAGGACCAACCATCATAATGGAAGAAGTAAAGTCTGCCATAGCTACAACGAAAAATGGCAAAGCCATAGGTACAGATACGATACCAGGAGAAATATTAAAATGCTTGAACCAAGATGGAATAAGAGAAATATTGAGGCTATTTAATAAAATATATGACAGTGGTGAATGGCCTGATGACTTTTTGGCAACAGTAATGATTCCATTACCGAAAAAACAAGGAACCAAGAAATGCAGTGAGCACAGGAAAATCAGGCTCATTTCACATGCAGCCAAAGTGATGTTAAGAATAATTAATAAAAGACTTGAAAAAGTAATGGAGGAGAATCTTGGCGAGGAGCAGTTTCGCTTTAGACGGAATATGGGCACCAGAGATGCAATAGTGCTCCTACGAATCTTGTGAGAAAGGTTTGTTGAAAAAGGAAGAGACCTATGTGCTTCATCGATCTAGAAAAGGCATTTGACAATGTGGTTTGGGTCAAGCTGGCGACTATAATGAGGTAAAAGAGTGGACTGGAAAACCAGAAGACTTGTAAACTCATTATATATCAATCAAAAAGCCTCAATTAAAGTGAGAGGAGAAAGTACAAACTGGATCGGACTAAAAAAAGGTATAAGACAAGGATGCTGTCTATAACCTACTCTTTTCAACCCCTACTTAGAAAATATGATTGACCAATACTCATTAGATGACAAAGGAGTAGAAATTGGAGGAAGAAGAGTAGGGTGTTTGAGGTTTGCTGATGACATGGTCCTTCTAGCCACAGGGAAAAAGAGTTACAGGATTTGGTGGACACCATTGAAACTAATGGAAAAAATATGGAATGAAAATTAACACAAATAAAACAAAAGTACTGGCACTAGGAGGAAATAAGGAAATAAAAATCATGCTGAATGGAGAAATGCTAGAACAGGTGCAAAATTTTCAGTATCTTGGAAACAGGATAGACACCGACTGGAAGTGCACCACAGAAATTAAAACAAGGATAGCAATGGCATAAGAGGCGTTTTATAAGAAAAGGAAAATTTTCTGCAGCAGGCTGGACAGAGAACTCAGGATGAGACTCATAAAATGTCTTGTATGTAGTGTTCTATATGGCGCTGCACATGGACTTTGAGGAAGAAAGACAGAAAAAGGCTGCAGGCTTTTGAGATCTAGACATGGTGGAGGATGGAAAGAATAAGTTGGATGGACAGAGTAGAAAAAAAGAAGAGGTACTGAGAAGAGTGGGAGAGAAAGACAGTTACTAGATGTAATAAAGAGACGAAAAAGAAATTGGATTGGGTATATATTAAGAAAGAATGACCGACTGATAAAAACAGTTTTAGAAGTTTATGTAGAAGGGAAAAGGAAGCGAGGAAGGAAGAGATTCCAGATACTGGATGACATGATGGACGGTACATACATATATACATTAGTCATTAGTATATGTATCAGTATCAGTCATCAGTATGTGTGTGTATATATATATATATATATATTGTAACCTCCCCACCGTAATTTTTTAAAGAAAATAGAGCAATACTTAATAGAAATGGGAGCCAAGTGTAACCTCCCTACAAAAATTTTAAAAGAAAAGGACGATACTAATTAGAAATGCTGATGGACATGGCTCTATGCGTAACCTGCCCACAATGAAATGTACTGACAATGGGAACAAAAATGTGAAATTCGCAATCTGACTCAAATATAAATTCTTCACAAAATTTAAAGTCCGTTCAGTGACAAGAAAATACAATTAAACCGAAATATCGTTCTTTGGCCCTGTGTAAAACAATCAGAATTAAAGTCTTACCTCAGAATAAATGGATGTCACATATCTGCTCTTGTTGTTGCGCACCGCTTGGAGGAACTGCATTGCAAATAATAATATTCTCTTTTTTTTTTTGATTCTAGTGAAATTTTTCTTCAAAAGAAGTGGAATGAAATGGGAAGTGCAACGAAATCTTGAGTTCAATAAAAAATTAAATTTTTGAGAAAATGCTTTTGAAATAAAAAATTATTATTGGGAGACTTGTTGGAGAATAATTACAATAAATAAAATTTTTCATTATCTAATGATTATATTAATTAACAGTATACCTTATTCCACATCTTGACCAGTGTTGCCGACCGCCTACATCACACAACCGCACTGGGCTGCTACTACTGACCGACCGCTCTGCATGACGACTACAGACTGAATACTGCTCTCAACTAGACAGAGCTACAGACTCGCAACGACTACTGACGGACTCGCAACGACTACTACTGACAGAGTGAGAACCGCTCGCAACACTCGCGCGGTCAAGCGCAAACTCTCTGGTCACAGATGCTACAATGCCTCGCCATCGCTGCTATGTTACATACGTGTTTCATAACCCTCCACTGGGGGGGCAAAAATTTGGCAGCGATGGTGAGTCATTTGGACTTGCCAAGCGCGGCAAAATTTTTCTTTAATTAACAAAATCCTACAACTTACAGAATATTTAAATGTTGTGCACACGCACTAAGTACAAAATATATCAGACAAAGACAAAATGTGAGTACAAAACATAGTAGCAAATCAGAAAAATGTATATACAAATTTTTTGACAGATAACAAAGTGCACAGGCACTGAAAAAATTCTTTAGCATATGCAGAACAAATAAACAGACTGGCAAGAATAATTAGATGTAGTACATAAAGTAAATGTTGTGCACACGCACTAAGTACAAAATATATCAGACAAAGACAAAATGTGAGTACAAAACATAGTAGCAAATCAGAAAAGTATATACAAATTATTTGACAGATAATAAAGTGCACAGGCACTGAAAAAATTCTTTAGCATATTCAGAACAAATAAACAGACTGGCAAAAAATATTATGTTGACAAGTGTACATGCACTGAAAAATGTCTTTAGCATTTTCACAACAAATAAACATAATGGCAAACAAAAAATCATGTCCAAAGTGCACATGCACTGAAAAATGTCTTTAGTATTTTCACAACAAATAAACATAATGGCAAACATCATGTCGACCAGTGACATAAGTGTACTCACACTGGAGTTTAGCGAATCGAAAAATGTATAACCTATGAACATAAATGATGTTACCAAAAAATTTTTTCTTTATGTGACAAGAATCAGGATAGGAAAGGGAAGGATCGCATCATGGTTGTAGCACTTTAGATTGCACACAGCTGCTCTGAAAGTCCATATCTTTCCACAGAAGTACAACACCAAGTGACACAACTTGAAGTTCTTTTCCCATCAGAATTTATCAGTGTAGCCAAGACACTGAACTGTCGTAGTAATGTTCCATGTTTTCATTTTGGCAGTACATTACGTACACCAAACAGTGGGACCATAATAATGTCTTCATCGCTCATGGTGGTGGACAGCATGTCGTGTCAACACCACACTCTTACAAGGCACACCAACGTAGAATTAGTGCAAAACCAAATATAGTGCTCCATGATCACTGGGATAAACAGGACAAATGGACATTGCAGTAATTCAGGGTAGTCAGCTTATGAGGTGAAGGACATCAAGTCACATAATATTGACAATTACAGACTTAATTAGTAGTTTGTGGCATTCATAGCCCAGTTATTGAACATTTCTGTACCAAGTATGTAGTATTACAGAAAAATGTTCATTAATTGTTTTACATAGAATCAGTAGCCTTCTTTTCCTGGTTACAAAGCATTATGAAATAAATGCATTCTTTTCAGTTACAGAGTATAATTAAGAATCATTAACCTTCTCCTAATTACAGTTAATTAATCATTTGTCATTCCAATAATCATTAGCCTTTGCCTAATTACAGTTAATTAATCATTTGTCGTTAATTAATCATTTGTCTAATTACAGTTAACTAATCATTTGTATAATTACAGTTAATTAATCATTTGTCGTTAATTAATCATTTGTCTAATTACAGTTAATTAATCATTTGTCGTTGATTAATCATTTGTCTAATTACAGTTAATTAATTAATCATTTGTCATTTCAATATAGTAAGAATTATTAGCCTTCTCTTAATTACAAAGCATTATTAAACAATCACATTCATTTCAAATTACAAAGTATCAACATTGGAAACAAGAGCTAATCAATGGCATAATTAATAACAATTCGTGGAGTGACATTAATTATTGGCACTCAGTGGCCAGCAAGTATTGAATAGAATCATCATTCAGTATTATTCAGATTATTACGAAGTCATTATTAAAAATCAGTTAATTGCAGTCAAATCATTAATAATCACAGGCATTATGAGTGGTAACATTACAATAAATAGTGTTCCTCCTTCAGTAGTATTCAGACCATTACAAAGTCATTATTAAAATCAGTTAATTACAGTCAAATCATTAATAATCACAGGCAGTATACGTAGTATCATTACAATAAACAGTGGCAGTTATTAGCTAGTGACAAAGCATCATTTTGAATATAGTCTCATTAAGAGGTCATTAATCAAGTGACATGCTATTCAGAGTTGATCAGTATTATTCAGAATTATCATAAACTAGTGACATTATGTGGGACTGGTAATACATGTTTTTTGTTAGCAATGCATTGCGTTGGGATCGATAATTAATTGCTGAGGCATAATACTTTTTGCTTTTGACCTATTGCTGCAAATGAGGATAGGTAACGTCATTCGTCATGAGTCAGCTGTAGCAAGATTATGTAACAAGGCAGTACATGTGATCACATTTATAAATGATAAACACAAATGGGTAAAAAATATAAAAATGCAAGTACTAGAACAGGTATAATAAGTAACAGGTTTAGTAAGTGTCATGAAAAGCTTCTCCTGGAAAAAATACAAAAACGGATTATTGACCTGAAAGAAGAAACGCACACTATGCTGAAAAGTAGTGAACTTCGAATTAACAGGCAGTGAAGTGTGTATAAAAATGTATTCCATAGCTGTCCTTTCCAAAACTTTCAGTCATCCTACTATGCAATGTAACATCTGCTGTCAAAACAAACTGCAACAAATACTTAAATAACTACATAGTCTAAATACATAAGTTCAACATTATCTTCATCTGTAAAGAAAACTTCATTATACATCTCATCATAACACCATTATCATCACCTGTAAAGAAAAACTTCATTATTCATAATACCATTTCCTTCATCATTATTCATCAGTATTCATTATCATCTGCAAAAAATCACTTCATTACTCATTTCATAACTATTCCTTATCTCTAGCATATTTCATCACTAAAACTAAGATGTGTAGTTCAGTCTGACAGCCTGCATCAATCACCTTGTATTCTGAAAGAAAAAATTAGTTAAGACTGCTATTCTGTGATGAGTATAGTATATTCTTGTTAATGTTTGTTAATCCTGATCCATTTACTCTTCCTCATAAAGTTATTGCATCTCCTTTCGTTTATTCCGTAGGTGAAATTCCCATTTCTGTTGAATTTATTTCTTACACGCACCATTTCTTACTGAAATTGATGAACAAAGATTAATGTCTTGCATTTAAATCATATACCCACTAGATAATGACTGGTTTATGGTGACACAATTAACCATACAGCATAACATGACAGAAAACGTAATATGTTAAAGACGTTGACAGTGTTCAGATGCAAAAATGTACACAGAATAATACAATGCAGTAGCGAAAAAAAAATGTTAAACAGTCACGATCTTGAGGTGTCATATGGCAACAAAAAATGTCAAAGTCAACTGGTGTGTGTTATATCTTAACTATTTCATAGTGCATACAAACAAAACTGGAGTACAGTCATATACACAAAAAAGTAGAAAATGTGCACGGTCTGATGTGTAACGACAAGAAAAGCGACCTGCTAACCTTACCTTGCCGGGCACTTGCCAAGAAAAAATACGATAATCATCAGTAATTAGTCAGGTGAATTAATTGCATTAGTAAATGGCATCATAGTGTGTTGAATCATACAGTGGTTTCACTCAATAAACGGTTTAATGTTTGAGATATGGTGATTGCCTTTCGATTTTCTGGTTCTCAAAGTTTCGACGTGTACAACATTGGGGTGAGGGATACTGCGAATCCGATATGGACCTGCGTATAGAAGTTCAAATTTACTGCACTTACCTTTTAATTTGCTGGATAAATAGTGTGTACGTACTAGTATCTTCTGTCCAACGTGAAAGTCGCGGCGTGTACAAACCTGTTTTTGCTGTCTTCTCCGGCGCTCTGCGGCACGTTTGATGTTGTTCAGCGCAATGTCAATTATTTCGTGGTGTCGTAGGCGACGACTTTTGGGAAATTCTATTAATTCTTTAATTTTGTTCGGTGGTTCAACGTTTTTCAGTATAACAGTCGGAGATAGCATAGTGGATTCATTTGGAATGGAATTAATTACATCTTGGAATGAGAGTATGTGTGTATCCCAATCAATATGTCTTTTGTGGCAGTATATTCGGCACAGTTTACCAATTTCTTTCATTAATCTTTCACAGGGGTTCGAAGAAGCGTGGTACTTGGATATATAAATCGGAGAAATGTTTCTAGCTCGTAACATGCGTGTCCATACGCTACTACGGAATTGAGATCCATTGTCAGAAATTACTTTCATTACATGCCCTACATGAGATAGAAAATGTTTTACAAATGCATTTGAAACAGTTTTGGCAGTAGCTTTGCGTAACGGAGTGAAAGTAACAAATTTTGAAGTGAGCTCAACAGCGACAAAAATGTAGCAAAAACCTCTGTTAGTTCTGGGAATCGGACCAAAAATATCTACAGCGGCCATGTGTCTTAATTTAACAGGTATAATGGGATATAACGGAGGAATATGTGAAGTGGTGTCTGATTTAGCTTTCTGGCAAATTTTACAAGACGCTAAAACTCGTCGTATACGTTTTTCCATGTTAGTAAAATAACAGTTCTGTCTCAGTATAAGAAAACATTTTCGTGCTCCGTAATGTGCGTAACTTAAATGAGTGTACCAAATTAATTTGTTAACCAGTTCGTCAGGAATGCATAATAACCAATTGTTGCTGTCAGGATGAGAGCGGCGAAACAGAATGTCATTGCGCACAGTGTAATGGTTCCTAATCGTAACATTTTTCCTATCTTGCCAAAGGTGTTTAATTTCTTTCCACACACTGTCCTTATTTTGCTCTTGCGCTATGTCCTGTAGTGACGATGAAATAAAATTTTCAAATGCGACTTGCTGAATGTACATGACACTGAAATTTGTTTTGCAGAAGTTGGTTGCTACGTCTTGCTGATTGTTGCCGAGAGAACGCGATAGTGCGTCTGCTATAACATTTTGTGTGCCGGGAATGTGAACAATCGTAAAATTAAATTCCTGTAAATACAGTTTCCATCTACTTAATCTATCGTGAGTGAATTTGGCTGAAAGTAAAAAATTGTGTTGTTCTGTGGTCTGTGTAGACGGTGGTATGTCTGCCGTAAAGAAAATGCCTAAATCTCGTAAAAGCCCATACAACACATAATGTTTCAAGTTCTGTAACGGAGTAATTTCGCTCAGCAGGTGACAAAATGCGACTTGCAAATGCGATGTTTTTAATAACTGTTGAACCATCTTCTTCTATTTCCTGGAAAATATGTACGCCTAAAGCGGTGTTGGAACTGTCGGTAGCAATGGAAAAATTTCTAGTAAGATCGGGGTGCGATAACAGTGGAGCATTCAACAGAGCATGTTTCAGGTTCATGAATTCAGAGTGTGCTTGCTTATCCCAAGACCAAATACTGTTTTTACCTGTTAATTGACATAATCTGGGTGTGTCTAAAGCAGAGTGATGAATAAATTTACGAAAAAAGTTAATTAAGCCCAAAAAACTGCGTAATTGCTTCTTTGTCGTAGGAACAGTAATATCACGTAGAGCTTGAAGTTTTTCTGGATCAGGTGCAATGCCTTCTGCTGAAATTACGTGTCCAAGAAATTTTATGGAAGTTTTGCCAAAATGCGATTTACTGAGGTTAACTGTAAGTCCTTGTGCATGAAAAGTTTGCAGCAGTTGTTCAAGAATCAGATTGTGTTCATACCAGTTAGCTTCTGCGATAAGAATATCGTCTACGTACGTCGTAATTCTGTCCTTAAGTTCTGTCGGAAGTATTGTGTTCAAACCGCGAATAAAAGCTGCAGAAGAAATAGTTAAGCCGAACGGTAGTTTGCAAAATTGATAACAGTCGCCGAAACAGAGAAAAGCTGTATATTTTCTACAATTCGGATGAAGTTGAATTTGCCAAAATCCCGATTTCAAATCTAATGTAGAATAAATAGCTGTACCATGAAATTTCTGTAAAAGTTCCTCTAATGTCTGTGGTCGGTCTGTTTCATTAATAATAATGTCATTAATGTGACGTGAATCAAGTACAAGGCGAAGTGAGCCATCTTTTTTCTTAACAATATGTAGCGGGTTTATGTACGGACTAACTGCTGGTTCAATAATTCCCTGATCAAGCATATCTTGCAGCTCTTTTTAAACCTGTTCTCTGTGAATATATGGAATGGGATAATGCTTTGCTTTAAATGTGTCGTGCGGTTTGACTTGAAATTCATACATAAAGCCGGACATAGTACCAGGAATGTTGTCAAAAACTAGCGCTTGCTGTAAAAGAATTTTGTGTAATTGCGTTCGTTCGTCGTCTGTAGTTGCACTGCTCTCTTTAACCTTATCAGAAATTAACTGCATAACGTCGTAGTCAGCTTCGTCTGGAGTATTATAGTTATGTACGTACGTATCCGTGAACAATGTGGGATTACAGTCTATGTTACGTGTTGCGGAAATGACCTCTGTGCGGTTAATTGTTTGTTCTTCCGCAGATAAAGAGTGCTGAAATTCTAAGGCCAATTGTATATTTTCATCCTTTAACATTAAATAAGAATTCTGAAAATCAATAACTGCGTCGTGTTGTACCAGAAAATTCGTACCTAAAATAATGTCTGTTGTCAATAAAGGCACAATCCAAAAATTAGAGTGAAAAGTATGACCTCCAATACAAAATGATAAATGCGTCTGTAATTTAACGTCTACACCTTTACTCGATACTGCTCCTTTCACTTTTGTTTTGCCTAAAGGTAATGTCGGATAGGTATTCTCTTTGTTGCACTCATTAAAAGTCTCCTCATTTATTACTGATATAGGTGAGCCGGAATCAATTACTGCTGAGAATTTCGATGAACCAATTTTAATTTCGATAACAGGATGTGAAATAGATTTCTGAACAAATGGTCTTTCCTGCAAGAGAGTGTCTCTGATATCGTCAAAAGTAATTACGTTTTCGTGAACAACATTTTGCGTGTCTGAAGTAGTGCTTTTATTATTGGAAGATGCGATCTGTACAGTATCTAGTCAGATTCTATCTGACGTGTTATTATTATTAGGTGGATTCTGTGGCATTTCGACTATTTGAACTGTTCTGTTATTTCTTACTGACGTGTTACGCTATGGATGACACCTATTGTCTGTTTCATTCATGATTATTTGTTGTTGCTGATGTTGTTGCTGCTCATAAGATCGACTGTTATTAAAATGTACGCTGAAAATTGTGCTCATCATTTTTTTTACGTCTGTCAAGATAGTAATTTCTATACGGTGTATTGCGATACGAGTTGAAATAGTGTGTTATCTGTACGTAGTTATTTCTTTGCTGCCATGCGTTACTATTTGTTGGAGCTGGGACTATACGTGCACGCGGCGAAACATTAAAGTTTGGTTGACCTTGTAGACTGCATTGTTGGTTACGTATGCTAAGCGGCTGACTTTCATGCTATTGTGGTGAAAAGGTCTATTGTTACCAAAAAATGCGTTTGCTGTTACTAATAAATTTACACATACTGATGATTACGATTTTATCTGTTATTAAAATTACGGCGGTAGTTGTCATTACGGGAGTGCTTAATAAAATTGTCACATTCGGTAAAGGTTTGTCATATCCGGTTTTCATTACATATTCTTAATCCTAAATAGAGCAATAGTTGAAGAGCAGTTTTGATAGATGTAAAGGATAGTAGAAGAAAAGGCAGCAGTGCAGAAAACTAAAGATGAAACAGCACTACTACAGCTCGGGGCCCTATGCTCGCTACGGCACATATTCATTAAAGCGTAATGAATCCCCTGAGGTCTATTACGCACTGCAAATAAATTTTAGCTTTTGTGTTACAGGCAATAGCGGTAAAATTCCAAAAGCAAATTGCTGTATTCTTGCTATTTCCAGTTTCTGCATAATACGTAATGCTGATGAAAATACAATAGCAAATTGTCGCCTCTGGTTCAAAGCTAGTTTCTGCATTACACGCAATAGCGGTGAATGTACAAAGATAAATTGTCGTATACAGTGCAAAGCGTGTACCTGTACGCTGTCATTATTAAATTCTTTACATTTTCTGGCGGATAAAATTTGCTCGTAATCTACATTCTCGTCATTGAATTTGATAACATGCTCAGGCTTGTGTGTGAATCCGCTCGTCTGTGTCATTTCGTACTTTAAGTTGTGTAGCTTTTCAGATTTTAATTCGCGTGGCTTTTCGGATTTTAAGTCGCGTAGTTGCTGTAAATTGCTTACATGATACGCGCTGCGTGACTCTGATAAATGCTCGCAAGGTGGCGGATTCTGTGACGTATTGGTGACTGGAATAATTGTTAATTCTGTTACTTTAATACTTTCGTCAATCTGGTTGTTGTGTCGTTCACTTTTCTCGTCAACTTCCGTATTCGGAGTGTGTGAAACTTCCACTGACTCTAAATTAATGTCGTCGCGAATCTGTACTTCGTTTTTAGGACATTCTTCAGTGACTGCATTAATTTCGTGTATCAATGTTTCGTTTGCTGAACATTGTTCAGTGACTGCAATAATCTCGTCTTTATGTGATTCTGTTGTGTCTACACGTGTGCTACTTAATTCTTGTGCAACAGTGCCAACTTCTTCATTACTGTTATTAGCACAAGTCTTAGTATCCACACGTAATTGTCCTCTATTATCATAATAATGCGCGGCAATGGCATCAAGCTGTTCATTAATCTGTTCATTCCGTTCACTAAGTTGTTTGATTTTTTTATTAATGTCGTCTTGATCTTCATTCGATTGTTTATTTCTTTCATCAATTAATTCACGTTGTTTGCGCTCGTTTCTCAGTATTTCAGACATTAGTTGTACAAATGCCGCAATTTGATCCAATGTAACTTTCCCTACTCTATTATTTGTGCTGTTTGCTCGTGTACATGGAATTGTTGCGCTTTGTATGACCATTTGGTCATTCTGTAATTTACAAAAACGTTTCTCACTCGAGTCCGTCGTATTTTCGGTACACTGACCACTTTCATTAGACAAATTTGTCTGTTCGTCACGAGAATTTTTCACACCGGGTGTGTTAGGCTGGGCAGCGCTCATTACAATAGTGTGTCCCGCGTCATCATTTGTCGTCAAGTTAACAGACGAGACAATTGAGTTCGTTTGTTCATCATTAAGGTGAAAGTCATCATTAGTGGTTGGAATGCACTGATTGTTAGTGAACGCAGGATTGTCATCATTACGTTGCGTATCACATGTCCTATCGGTAAAGTTGTTTGCGTCGGTAATTTCATTCATAATACCTCGCGATACACTATTCACAGTCTTTCGCGGCATTTTAACAATAGTCAAAATTATTCACAAAACAATTAAGCACATATGCAAAAGCAACACACAAATACAACAAAGCAACAAATTGCCGTTAACCTGTAGAGAGAAAGTCACAAGATTAATAAAAGCGTTGCGCCAAATCCTAATTATATCTAAGCAAATAAGAGCAGATATCTGACTGTTGTTCAAAAGACTCTCAACGAAATACGATCCTGGCAGGGTCGCCAAGTGTAACCTCCCCACCGTAATTTTTTAAAGAAAATAGAGCAATACTTAATAGAAATGGGAGCCAAGTGTAACCTCCCTACAAAAATTTTAAAAGAAAAGGACGATACTAATTAGAAATGCTGATGGACATGGCTCTATGCGTAACCTGCCCACAATGAAATGTACTGACAATGGGAACAAAAATGTGAAATTCGCAATCTGACTCAAATATAAATTCTTCACAAAATTTAAAGTCCGTTCAGTGACAAGAAAATACAATTAAACCGAAATATCGTTCTTTGGCCCTGTGTAAAACAATCAGAATTAAAGTCTTACCTCAGAATAAATGGATGTCACATATCTGCTCTTGTTGTTGCGCACCGCTTGGAGGAACTGCATTGCAAATAATAATATTCTCTTTTTTTTTTTTGATTCTAGTGAAATTTTTCTTCAAAAGAAGTGGAATGAAATGGGAAGTGCAACGAAATCTTGAGTTCAATAAAAAATTAAATTTTTGAGAAAATGCTTTTGAAATAAAAAATTATTATTGGGAGACTTGTTGGAGAATAATTACAATAAATAAAATTTTTCATTATCTAATGATTATATTAATTAACAGTATACCTTATTCCACATCTTGACCAGTATTGCCGACCGCCTACATCACACAACCGCACTGGGCTGCTACTACTGACCGACCGCTCTGCATGACGACTACAGACTGAATACTGCTCTCAACTAGACAGAGCTACAGACTCGCAACGACTACTGACGGACTCGCAACGACTACTACTGACAGAGTGAGAACCGCTCGCAACACTCGCGCGGAGGGTCGCCAAGTGTAACCTCCCCACAAAAATTTTAAAAGAAAAAGAAAATACTAATTAGAAATGCTGATGGACATTGCTCTAGGCGTAACCTGCCCACAATCAAATGTACTGACAATGGCAACAAAAATGTGAAATACGCAATCTGACTCAAATATAAATCCTTCAAAACATTAAAGTCCATTCAGTGACAAGAAAATTCAATTAAACCGAAATATCGGTCTTTGGCCCTGTGTAAAACAATCAGAATTAAAGTCTTACCTCAGAATAAATGGATGTCACATATCTGCTCTTGTTGTTGCGCACCGCTTGGAGGAACTGCATTGCAAATAATAATATTCTCTTTTTTTTTTTTTTTTAGTGGAATTTTTCTTCAAAAGAAGTGGAATGAAATGGGAAGTGCAACGAAATCTTGAGTTCAATAAAAAATTAAATTTTTGAGAAAATGCTTTTGAAATAAAAAATTATTATTGGGAGACTTGTTGGAGAATAATTACAATAAATAAAATTTTTCATTATCTAATGATTATATTAATTAACAGTATACCTTATTCCTCATCTTGACCAGTGTTGCCGACCGCCTACATCACACAACCGCACTGGGCTGCTACTACTGACCGACCGCTCTGCATGACGACTAAACCGAGCTACAGACTCGCAACGACTGAACTGACAGACTCGCAACGACTACTACTGACAGAGTGAGAACCGCTCGCAACACTCGCGCGGTCAAGCGCAAACTCTCTGGTCACAGATGCTACAATGCCTCGCCATCGCTGCTATGTTACATACGTGTTTCAATATATATGTTAGTCATCAGTATATATATCATCAGTCTTGTGACTGATTTTATGCTATCCGCAACGAATTCATCTCGACTGGCACTTGCAACTTAGGTCCCCAATTATTTCCTTGATGTATGCCTATCTTTGTCTTCCTCTACAGTTTTAATCCTCTAGTATCACAAAAGAGTTATTCCTTGATGTCTTAACAGATATCCTCTCTTTCTTCTTGTCAGTGTTTCCAAATATTCCTCCTTTCCTCGCCGATTCTGCAGAGAACCTCCTCATTCCTTATCTTATCAGCCCACCTCATCATTTGACCCCAATTCCTTACAAACTGAAAAGAAATTTCCATATTTCACTTAAGTACTTGACATGGGATAATTCAGTATTTTCGTTGATGTCGGTGCTGTCTGTGTTTTCCTTTCAGTAATAAAACAAAAAGCAGCATTCCTCATCAGAAAACATTCCATAAGTGTACCGCACAGGCACAGAGAAGTCTCTTACCACAGAGCGTGCCCTGCAATTCAGTGGCAACATATGCTATATAAAACCAGAAGTTGATCAATTCACGCCGCACTCACTCACGTTATAGTAATTGATTTCGTGCTTTTGTGTCTTCTTCATCTTTCCTTGTTTTCGTAACAGATCGCGAGAGAACTTGATATTTGTTCTACGAGTGTTCTCCTAAATGAGAGTCCAAATAACTGAAAGCTAAATTCGTTTCGGTTTTACAATACTTAGACACACAACAAGCCTGCACTGCACACAAATAAAATGCAAATAGAAGGAAACAGTTTTTGAACTAAAATTATTTTAACAATGAAAAATTCAGCACTGTTGGAGGACTTTTAGGTGTTACTAGGTACTTAAAAAGGTAACAAGGCTCAAAAGGACAAAGTGGTAAGGCGTCATGTACCGTCTTAAATACGAGGGGTCTTCAATAAGTAACACAACACTTTTTTTCTGAAAGCAGGTTGGTTTTATTCAGGGTTCCATCACACCATATTATTTCCCACTCTTTTGGTCTCAAAAGCCTATTTTTAAACATAATCTCCATTTAGTGTGACGGCCTTACTCCACCTCATTGGGAATGCCTGTATGCCGTCATGGTACCACCCTAATAGTCGACGTCTGAGCCAACGTCTTGCTGCATACGTAACCTCCCCATCATCAACGTACTGCTTCCTGCAGAATGCATCCTTCATGGGGCCAAACAGATGGAAGTCACAAGGTGCGAGATCCGGGCTGTAGAGTGGACGAGGAAGAATAGTCCAGTGAAGTTTTGTGTGCTCCTTTCGTGCGTGCAGACTTGTGTGAGTCATTGCGTTGTCATGGAGGAGGAGAAATTGAAGACGGTCCTTCATTGCTCTTTGGCGAGGAACTCTGTAGACACATCCCTTTGAGTATCCCAACTAATGGGTGAGTGTGTCAGCACTACCAACAGAAACTTCTGGTTGGGCAGTAACATGTTTGATTGTGATCCGTCGATCACCTGAGTGAGAGTGTCCACACATTCCAACATTGCAGGAGTCACAGTTGTGTGTGGCCGGCCAGCACGTGAGACGTCGGCTAGGTTTGCGCGACCTTGTTGCGATGATGACAGACACCTCACCCAACGACTCACCATGCTTTTATTCAATGCCAGGTCTCTGCAGACATTCTGGAAGCTCCTAGAATATCTGCGATACTCTGGTTTTCGTCCAAAAGAAACTCTATGATAGGTCTCTGCTTGGAACAAACCTCCATCACAGACGCTATTTTGAAGGCTACATATAGCGGCGCCATCGATCGAAACTTCATAAAACTACGGGGGCTGAGGTGGAAATATTCCGTGTTGTCTCACAACAAATTTCGCAGTTTTTCAAACGAAACTGGCCGACAAAAAATTGTGTTGCATTACTTATTGAACACTTCTCGTATTATATAGTTTGGTGCGTCTGTATTCAAATACCAGCCCAGGGAAACAATTGTTGATTTTATTAATGTTTGTATGTCACTTTTCTTACTCTTACAGTGCTTAGCAATGTGGAGAATATACTATACAGTAAGTTGGGCAACATTGCACACTTAAGGTTTAGTTAGCCAAGTACTGAAGGAAACAACACCAATTCCAACTATATTTTAATTGGCATTTCATCTAAATTTTGCCTATTATGTAACATAGTCCGAAAGTCATATGTATAATTTAAACTGTAATTTGCACTTAGAAAAAAAGTAATCCAAATACGCAGTATTGGATAAGAGTGTGTTTCTGGTGGGGTAACTTTGAGCATTGTTATTAAATTAGAAAAACATATGTGCCATTCAGTTCTTCTTCATTGTCTAATTTATAGTGCACATAAACATAATACAGGGTTCATCATTTTGATTTGCAGCTTCTTGTGTTGGCCATCTTTGCAGTTAAAATTGTTGGATGTGTTGTTTTGTTAAATGATTATAGAATTATGTGGATGTTTAGTTCAAACAATAAATCCTTTCTTTTTGTAAATACCTTTACATTTGGTGTGCATGAATTTTCCAGATCACTTGTGTGTTAATTACTACAAGTAGCTTGTCATCTGTTACCAACCGATGTTGATGAGAAAGTTTTTTGCTGGGAGTTACCTGTCTTCTAGAATGTATTATAGTTTGTCGCGATGTTTTCTCGCCTATATTAGTTTTTACTTACGTTTTCGTGTGGCAAGTACTTTCATTCTCCGCATCGTGGTGAGGTGTTGTGATGTACACGTAACTATAACAAATATTTTCCACAAATAACGCAGTAAAACACTTTTCACTTCACCAAAACACAGTGTGATTGTAGTTTGTTGCGTGTCCCAGCCCAGTCAGTGTACACATCTTCAACTTTTGTAGTCCTGTCTTCCTCAGTTGTGTGTAATATTACGGTATATTGATAATTCACTGGTCAACACTCATTTTCTTGCCAAGGATATTTGAGTGGCTTTAGGATGGGTTAGTGGTGCTGAGGACGAATATAGCAACCATTTATGCAGTTTGGCTCTAGTTTTTGAGATAATGCATGATTTATTCAAAAAATTAGAAAAAATTGCTAATACTGAACTCGAGCGCTACAAACTACAATGAAAAAAGAAAATAATTTTTATAAATAGCTTCTATGAAAACCTGATAGGCATTTGTCCACGTATAAAACGTAATTGAAAAGTTTCTCTATAAGTATATCATTTTCCGTCCATGACGAACCGCTTCCTGCACGCTTTCCTTTTATAGGTCTCTTCAGAACAGTCACGTTGCAGATTCCAGCAATAATCTGCCATCATATGCCTGTCCCATGTTCCTTTATATCTTTCCTCTATTCCTTTCATATCTTGATGGAACCGCTCTCCTTGTTCCTCACTGAAATTACCTAGATTACGAGGAAATCGATCCAAGTGGCTGTGAAGGAAGTGAAATTTTATGCTCATGTTAGCTCCTAAGTTTTGAAAGTTAGTGAACATGTTTTTGACCAGTTCCTCGTAATTGGGAGCTTTATGATTGCCCAAAAAACATTTTACAACAGCGACAAAACTGTTCCAGGCCGATGCTTCAGTGACAGTCATGACACTCGTAAAATTGGTATCGTTGATGAGCCTGCGAATTTGAGGACCATCAAATATTCCTGCCTTAAGTTTTTCACTACTGAGTCCAGGGAACGTATTGCAGATGTATGTGAAGCAATTACCATTTCTGTCTAAAGCTTTGGTGAATTGCTTCATTAGTCCTAACTTAATATGTAATGGTGGAAGAACAATCTTGTCCCTACTAACCAGAGGTTCATTAATGATGTTTGCTTCCCTTGGAGGCCATGTTTTCTGCTTCCAATGTTCATGCTTTGCCCTACTATCCCACATGCAGATAAAACATGGGTGCTTTGTGTATCCACTTTGTTGTCCAAGCAAGAAGTTCACCATTTTCAAATCAACACAAATCAACCACTGGTGCTGCATATACTGAATTTTCTGCAGAACCACCTTGATGTTAGCATATGCTTCACAAAGTTTTGTTGAGTCGGCAATTGGAATAGATGCGTAACGATTGCCATTGTGTAGGAGAACACATTTTAAACTTCTAGTGGAACTGTCTATGAAGAGACGCCAGTCCTCTGGTCTATATTCCGGCAGCCCCAATTCAAGTAAAAGTCCAGGTATATTGCTGCAATACACTATAACCTCTTCTTGGTTGAAGTATGGAAGAAGGTTTTCTTCTCTCGTCCGGTAAGCTGTTATTTTAACACTTGGATGAAGACAGTTCTTTTCCTTAAGCCTGGATGCTAAGAGTTCTGATGCTTGCTTTGAAAGATTGAGTTCTCGTATCAAGTCACTGAGCTCCTTCTGGTCGAACTGCTGGGGTTGTGTCTCACGTCCTTCGTATTCCGAACCACTACTTGTACATTCCTCGCCGTGCACATCGTCATCTGATGATGTTAGCGTGGGTAATGTTGTGAAGGTTGGTACAGGAACATCGTTGCTGTGCACCACCGGTCTTCTTGCTGACTCCAAATCGGGATATTCCCATTTTCGTTTTTTGAACCTATTAAAACCTTTCACATTAACAATGCAAAAATAGCAATCATCTGTATGGTTCTTCTGCTCTCGCCATACCATAGGCACTCCGAAGTTTAAGCTTTTCCTTTTTCGTTTTGTCCACTGCCGTAAGCACTCCACACAGCATTTACAAACTTTATGGGGTGCCCACGCCTTGTCTTGATCTCCAAGTTTAATTCCAAAATATGCCAGATACGCTTCCTTCACAAAAGGAGTGATATTCTTCCTGTTCTTTTGAAGAACGTATTCACCACAAATGTAGCAGAACTCATCTGGATGGTTCACGCAAAGACAGCGTGAAGAACTCATGTTTTCCTAAAACAAAATTGCACAAATACTACATATTATGCAGAACTTTCTTGTATTTGCATGTCAATCACATCCAACAAACATCATTAATTGTTTTGTGTGAAATGAATACTCACCTCTTATTTGCTACGTCACGATGAAAAGGTTCTATCTCCTTGAAGCTGCACTGCACATGTGTGTGACTTTCGACCATTGCCATTTTTCTTGTTTACACTGAACGCTACCTATCGGCTGTTGTGGGGATTACCTCGGCCAACAAATGAATGTCGAGTACCGCCGAAATCAAATCTGCACAACCCTCAATATCTTCAACACACGCACCACACAACAGGACTGAACACATGCTGACAGTGTGATGTTTGCATGATGTAATCCTCAACCACACAGATGCACTCCCTGGGCACAATTGTTTAATAAAGATAGTACAATATCACTAATTAAAAAACAGGTAGCAAATACATTACACCATATATGGACCCTGCAGTCGATATTATCCACATGAAACTCCCATTTCCACAAATAACCTATATCTCAAAAACCAGAGCCAATTTGGAAAAAGTACAAATATACTCGGAATGAGTATCATAACAATATCCCATTTTCGTACAAACTTCCCTGGCAACGAAAAAAAAATTTTATTTTGTAGAGCTGTAAAAATTATAATTTTTACTTATGGACCATCTGACAGCAACTGAATAAAACACGATTTTAGTGCCATACGCTTTTCGCCTTTATTTTCTGCAAGGCATCATCAGTGGCCTGGACTATGTACATATGTTAGCTATTTAATTTATATTTTTGTCCTGTGCATATAGGTTATAAAGTTCTGGTGGCTGGTATTTCCTATTAAGTAGTAATGTTTCTAACTGTACTTACAGGTTGTGTGGACAATTTTTTACATATTACGCTCCTGTTGCATTTTTGGCGTTGTTCCTCTTCTTATGAATGCCAATTTGCGGTTTTTTTCCGCACATGCCACAGCACTATGAACTGAACGCTTGTTTCAATGCAATGTTTTGGTTTCTGTTGCCAACTGTCTAATGTTTTTGCCAAAGATCGAATGTTATATCCAATCTTTGGAGTGTAATTATTGAAGTATCTGTGATATGTTCGTGTATGCATGTGTGTGTGTGTGTGTGTGTGTGTGTGGGTTGGTGTGATATAATTTTTTGTGCTGTGTGTGTGTGTGTGTGTGTGTGTGTGTGTGTGTGTGTGTGTGTGTAGATGGTGTGGGGAAGAGTTTTTTTGTTTTATATTATCATTTCCTTTATTAAGTGTAGTAGGGAGCCTCTGCTGATGTGTGTTTGTTCATTTATCACATGTCTGTTTTCTGCTATGGCTTTCTGGATGTGGAAGTTTTCTTGCGTTTGTATAAGATGTTTGTCATGGTTGCTTATTCTCATTATTTTCATTTCTTGTTCCATGTTTGTAGGATGATGGTTATGGTGCTTTAAATGCTCTGCAAATGTGGAATGGTTTGTTTCATACTTCCAACATCTGATATGTTCTTTGTATCTTGTTTCAAAATTCCTGCATGTCATGCCTATGTATACTGCATCACAAGTTTGACATTCAAGTTTATATATTCCTGATTGTTGGAATTTGTCCCTCTTGGTAGCTGGCTGGCTTAGGTGTTGGCCCAGGCTTATATGCTATTTTGAAACCCTGTCTCTTTAGGATGTTTGCAACTCTGTGTGTTAGTTTATGTGTGTAGGTCATGGTGTACCATCTGGTTCTTTTCTGTGTGGTGTTGTTATTGTGTGTGTTTGTTGAGTGTGTTTGTAAGTTTTCAGCTTGTGAGTTCTTTTGTATTCTGGAACTGTGTTTGTTTTGTATTTGTGTTTTTATTTTTTGATTGAGCCTGTGTACCACATGTGTGTCATATCCGTTGTTCCTAGCTATTTGTATGACTGTACTCATTTCTTGATCATAGTTTCTCTTGCTGAGTGGGATTCTGTTTAATCTATGTAACATATGTTTTAGTGCTGCAAGTTGCTGGCTGTGGGGGTGGTTGAATGTGGAATGTATTATTGTGTCTGTGGCTGTTGGTTTTCTAAAGATGTTAAATGTATGTTGGCCATTTTCTTTTTTTATTGTAATGTCAAGACAATTTATTTGATTTTCTTTTTCAAGTGTGAATTTTATGTTCTGATGAGCTTCGTTTATTTCTGAATGGAGTTCATCTATTTTTTCACTTGCCTCATCTACCAGACAAATAATATCATCCACATATCTGTACCAATATATGATGTTGAAACTTTCATTAGTGGTTATCTTTTCAAATATCTGATTTTCTAGGTGACTGATGAAAATGTTTGCTAATGTTCCTGATATTGGGGATCCCATGGGCAGTCCATCACTTTGTAGATAATATTCTTTCTCAAACTGAAAGTAGTTTTGTTCAGTTGTCAGTCTGTGCATATCTGTTATTTCTTTTATTGCGTCTGTGGTGAGGTTGCTGTGGGGTGAGAGATTTTGTTCTATGATTTCTATTGTTTCTGTGATAGGGATGGAGGTATACATATTTTCTATATCGAATGAAATCAGTGATGCTGTGTGTGGTACCTGTATGTTCTGTATGTTTTCTACTAGGTTTCCTGTGTTTATCACTGTTCTGTTGTTTTCTACTTTATAGTGTTTTGTAACTAACTTTTGGAGGTGTTTGGCTATGTGGTATGTTGGGGCTTTTTTGAAGTTGATAACAGCTCTCATTGGCATTCCATCTATATGTACTTTTGTTTGGCTGCAGAGCATTTGTGCTTGTGGGTTTTTCTGTGTTATGTGGTATTTCTGTTTGTCTGTGAGTGTGTGTTCAATGTTTTTCAGTGTTCGTTTCACATTTGCCAGGAATCGTGTAGTTGGATCTGACTTCAGTTTTTGTATGGCATTGGTTTTTGTGATGTATTGCTCTTTAACCATGAGTACTGTTACATTTCCCTTGTCTGCTCTTGTTATTAATATGTTATTTTTTCTTAACTTTTCTTTTAACCTTTCCATAGTTGCTGCTTCTGTTTGGTTGTTCTTATTGTGTGTCTCATAGAGCATCATGTTTAGGTGCTGTTTTTTCGAATAGAGCATCTTAATTTGATGTAGTAACCAATATCGTTCTGCAAATGATTTCGACTTTTGTGCCACTGTAGAACCTTTACATTAATGTAACTTGGAATTAAATTGTTTTTTTTGCATGTTTTGTTGAATTTTATGTGCTATATCGTCTTATGTAGTCTCAGATGTATTTTCTTGAACCTGTTGTACACGTTGTGTTCATTTGTTCACCAGAGAGTTCGTCGCCAAAGTTGAGTTTTTTTTTTTTTTTTTGTATTTTATCTTTGTGTGTGCATGTTTGTGTGAGTTTGTGTGCGTGCATGAGTGTGTGTGTGTGTGTGTGTGTGTGTGTGTGTGTGTGTGTGTGTGTGTGTGTGTGCAGACTTAATCTGTTTGTGCTGTTTTGATTTGTTAAGTTCCTTTAATGTGTTAAATAGTGTGCCCTTGCAGAGTGTAGAGTATTCATGTAAGACCTGTCTTCCTTCTGCTGTTGTCTTCTGTATATGGAAGTTTTCCTAAATGATCAATTTGCTGTATGGGCTGTGGCTGGGTATTCTTAAGTCTGTGTCTACTGTGGTTGGGTGGTGATTGTGGGCTACAAGGTGGTCAGCAAATGTGTTATGGGAGCTGTCGCTTTTTAAAGCTCTGAGATGTTCTGAATATCTGGTTTTGAAGTTTCTGCATGTTTGTCTTATGTACAAAGACGCACCATCTACACACAAAAGGAATACCATATAAAAGACAACACACACAGCTAAGAAGCGTACAGAAAATACACAAACACACACACACACACACACACACACACACACACAAACACGCACACACAAAGATAAAATGCAAACAAAATTCAAATTTGGCAACGAACTCTCTGGTGAACAAATGAACACTGACGGGGCTGGGACACGCACTGTGCTTTGATGAAGTGAAAAGTGTTTTACTACGTTATTTGTGGAAAATACTTCTTATAGTTACATTTGCATCACAACACCTCACCACGATGCGGAGAATGAAAGTGCTTGCCACAGAAAAACGTAAGTAAAAACGAATACAGGCGCGAAAACATCGCGACAAACTAAATTACATTCGGGAAGATAGGTAAACTCCCAGCAAAAAAACTTTCTCATCAGCATTGGTTGGTTGCAGACGACAAGCTACCTGTAGTACTTAACACACAAGTGATCCGGAAAATTCATGCACACCAAATGTAAAGGTATTTACAAAAAGAAACGATTATTTGTTTGAACTAAACATCCACATAATTCTATAATTATTTAACAAAAATGGTTACATCACAGAATAAATAAAAACGAAAACCCACTGATGATGGCACAGTGGTGCCGAAACATGTTTTGTACTGAGAAAAAACGGTGTTTTGCGTAACTGGCAGACCTCACATCCAACGATAATACAGGGTGTCCATAAAGTCCCTTTACAACTTCAAAATTTTATTACAATGGCAGTTGTTGAAATATTTTAACAACATATCTTTTATTGTAATCAGTGTTTATAAAAGTTTTCTTGGTAATGTTTAATAGACCTCTATAAGGGCGCCTTTAGTTGCACGAAGCATATCAAGATAGTACTCGATGTCTTGCCATGTTCGCTGTAGCATAGCGTCGTCAATGGTGGCCATGGCATGACGAATCCTTTTCTTCAAGTCAGCAATGTCCCGTATCTGTGTCTGATACACGATATCTTTTACATACCGCCATAACAAGAAGTCAAAGGGAGTGATATCTGGAGAACGTGGTGGCTAAGGAATTGGCCCATCCCTCCCAATCCATCTGCCTGTAAATGTTTCATTGAGGAACCGACGAACACACAGTCCCCAATGTAGTGGTGCACCATCTTGCTAGAAAATAATAGTTGATTGTAACCCAATCAGTTGTGGTGCTACATATTCTGGCACAAGTTCGAGGTAAACATCTGCAGTAATTGTTGACTCATTGAAGAAAAATGGACCATTTATTCGGTTGCACGTGATTCCACACCACAATTCACTTTTGGACTATCCCAGTGAAGCTCCTTAGTCACATGGGGGTGTTCAGATCCCCATATTCTCACATTCTGTCTGTTTAATGTCCCAGAAACATGAATAGTTGCCTTGTCACTGAAACAAACTCACTTGAGGAATGCTTTATCCTCCGAAAGGCGTTCCAGCATGCTGAATGCAAACTCTGTCCTTTTTGGCTTGTCATTTGGCTCAAGTGTCTGTAACAGTTGCATTCTGTAAGTGTACAACCGTAAGTACTTGTGGAGGACCTTATGCACAGTTGAACGTGGTAGTTGCAACTGTCTGGTGTGAATGGACTTCGTAGGTGAACGAGTGAAGTTTAAAACTCGATCGATGTGTTCCTCGGATGTTCTTGGGCGCCCGCTGCTTCCTTTATCCAACACTGGCCCTGTCTCCACAAATTTTTGTGCCATGCACGGTTGAAGGGCGCGATGGTGGATCTTTTCCATACTTAGTTCTGAAGTTTCGTTGAGTCTGAACATCCGATTTCGTCACAATAAACCAGAACATACATTGTGCCTTCTCTTGAGGAGTTGCCATTTTATAGAGATTCAGTTCCTTCTATCCTGCCGTTGTAATAAAATTTTGAAATTGTAAAGGGACTTTATGAATACCCTGTGTGTCTTGTTTCTCAGCATGTAACGATTAGTGTTGATACAAGATTTGATGTAATGAACAATCCTGGGGCATGTGAACAAAAACCTGCAAAAATATACCAATCGGAGGTAAATCTTTTAACAGAGATCACAAATAAAGTTTCCAGAACCTTCATAACCAAAGCAGGGTTCATGCCACTACTCATCGCACTAGAGACATTGAATACAGTCTTCTGTTGGAGGATTATTGTACTTTTCAATAGTACTGTCTGGACAGTGGAAAGTTTGTGGATTTTTCGTCGGCGTATTTAAGTTTTGCTTTGCTTTCATTTTGTTTGCTTCATCTGAATCAATCAATTTCCTCTTTGGTTTCTTTCGTTCTTGTTCTGTTGACTCGTATTCCAGCGGGTTCTCGAATGGGTGCCGGATACTATTTCTGACTTTTTCCCTTTCTTCTGTCTTTTTTGCGAATCTTTTCTTCTTGGCAAAGGAATTATTTCTTTTGGAGAAACGTAGGTACTTGGTCCTGGTTTGATTCATTTGCAGATGTCTGTGAAGTTTGGCTCTGGAGATATCCAGTTTCAACTGTGGATGCATCATTTAAATTCTCACTCTGGTCTGTAACAGTCGAAGGCATGAAATTGTAGGGAAGCAGCCTACTCACGCTGTAGTAAATTCACATCGGTCTTTCCATTGTGTGCCAGCCTAGTCCGCTGTAACTAGCTCTGACGTCATAAATGTTGCGCAACACTTTAAAAATCAAGCAAATAACCTGAAACGGTTCTAGCATGTCAGGAATAATACTAAATTAATATGTGTTGAATATCAGTTCGATAACTTTAGCCATTTTCGAAATTTGGACGTTTTTCTGTAAAAATCATTGGCGCAACATAAAAGAGCTAGTGTTAAAAACCTATATGTAGATTCATCTTTCATAATAATTTAATAAAAACAGTACTTTGGATTTTACAAATTAAAATTTTAGTGGAAATTCATGATTTTCTGGTTTTTGTCTCAAAACTTAAGGAAGCAAGATAGATTAAGTAGGCTAACAAATGAGGCTAGGATGTTTATATTTAAGTAGGTTGGACATCCGCTATAACTATAAAGATGTGAAAAGTTTCATTTGAATAGCTATAAAACTATAGCGATAGCGTATCTCCAAAGGGCCAGTTCAGAGCTCGTCTACTGCGTGCAGTGTAATTAAATTAATTCTCTCGCCCAAAATATTTAACTTAGCCACGTCAAAATTTTATTATCAATACTTACCTGTGTGTTGAATGCACATTTAAATTAAGAGCTTCATCGGCCATCAGCAAGAGAAGCTATGACTTATTAGGTAACTTAAAGTGGTGCATTACTAGCCCAGCGGCTAGTCGGGAGAGCCGATTTGATCAGGCGTTCCCTTAGCCGTCCGCACCGCGGCTTTATATATAAGAACGCTGCGCGAGGAAAAAAGGCCCCAGTTCTCTCCAGACGATGAATAGCACGTCATCTGTGTCGGGAGTCGCGTCGCGTCGGTATCATTGCTACAAACAGCCTCAGATGCCGTATTAAGTTACTCGAGATACGCGTAATCATGAAATCATTTGCGAGTAAAGTGTTAATTCTGGGTTGACTTTAATTATCGATTTTCAGTTTGCGTATTGTCGTATTTTCACGTGCCGTCGCGGGACAAACATTCTACCATTATTTAGCGTGGCGTTTGATGAACCAAATCATCAAATTATGGCGAGCATTCATTTAAACATTTAATATGGACATTTATAGCTGCATCAGCGCATTAGACTCTGAACTGCTCTGTTAGTTAGATTGTGTGGATTTTTTTTCTTCTTTTGTTTTCATCTGTGACTTTCAGAATATACTCAATTATTTTAGAAAATCGTTTTTGATTAAAAATCCCAGACAATCTCCTAATTTCTCAGAGCTATAAGCTGCAGCTATAAGTGTGTTTCTCAGATGAAGTGGGCACTAGGAATTCTAATTACAGGCTTCACGTTTTGCTAATCACTTTCTGGTTGCCAATATTGTAGTTAGAGAGCCATTGAGAACGGCGAAAGACAGCATAAATAACATTCTAAATTATAGGAACATTTAACAACAATAAATTCCACCCACCGCCCCACATATGGTGCATCGGCCGGGAAATGCATCTTTTCTACATCACAAAACATTTATACAACAATAACTTCCACCCGCCGCCCCACAAAATCTTCCTCGGTGAATATGTGACTATCGACTGGATACATGTTGCATTATCTCGAACGTCTTTGTTGCCTTCCTCCTTTTATAACGTTCCCAAACAATTCACCAATAAATTCTTGCGCTATTACGTATCCAGAGTGGTTTATGAGCCACTGGTCGCATTCTTGCAAACAAAAGTCCTTCAGCAGCTTGAAAAAGCAGCAATCCAATGGCCGCAGTTTGTGGCTGCTGTGTGGAGGAATGGTAAGCCCATGACTATTACAGTCCTTGTAATAAACGACGGCATTCAGACTCAAATGTGACGAGTGATTGTCCAAAATAAACAAGACTGGATTTTTTTCTGTTGGCTATATATGTTTCTAAAATGTTGTAGCCATGTGAGATACAGATGTGAGTTGATATACCCATTGTCCGAACACATCATTAGTGATCCAGGAGGGGCGCCACTCTTCTAACTCTCCTTCATCCTTTTCTAAGGAAATAGTATTTCTGGAGGAAAGTAACCACCCACCACCACCACCACCATCACCACCACCCAGCTCTCATACAATATGCAACTGTTATCAGTGGACCTCTTTCTCCAGATGCAATTTTGCCTTTGTGCTTCTTGCCGCATGTTGCAATCACTTTCGGAAGTTTGTAAGGATTTACTTCTGGAGTTAAACTGATAAATATTAAATATTTGAACGGTTTTTGGAATTCGTAGATTGAAATCGGAAAACGGCAGTCAGTATTGCACATTTAGTTCGATCAACACTTGTGAAATACTCAGTTCTAATCAGTGAATGCCGCGGACAATTTATAGCCAAATAATATTAGACGGTCTTATAAAGGAGTTCAGACACATTTTCTGCAGTGAGTTCGTCACACATATTTTCTCTGTGAGCTTTTTATAGCGTTATGTGGAGTACTTGCAGCCGAGAGCTACCATGAAGCAGATACGTTTTTCGGAGTGATTCAACTTCTTTACAACCTGTTTAGTTGCAGTCTATCTGTTCTGAAACAGTGTTGAAAGTTCTTTATATTCCATGTCTGATACCTTCGGGAGTGATCTGGTCAACGGCGAAATACCAATTGCACCCCATTTGGATAAGATTGGCATTGCTGCTGAAACTCTCAGTAAGTTAAATTCGTCAGATCAAACACATTCTGTGGTATGGGGTATTTCGGATTGTGTGGATCATGGATTCATTTAGCTAAAGTTGTTGGTACAAACTGACTACAGAAGCATATTACTATAAGATCCAAATACTACCATTGATACTGAGGTAGACACTTTGAGAGCTTATTAAATGGCTTAAAATATCTTCGCGAAAATTGGGACGCTGTTCTCCCAGGTCTAAAGTTGCTGCCAATGCAATTAATATCGATCCTGAATTTCTGAGGGTGCGCAGTAAGAAGAAGAAGTCATTTCATACTGAACCCAGGAATGAAGTGGCAGAAGTCTTATTCAAGATAAGTGCATGTATGCCACTATTGACACTCTAATGTCTAACTTGAGAACCCGATTAGAAACAGCGAAGATTTTAGATGAAACTTCCGGGTTTTATGAAAATACTTAAAGGTGACAAACGAACAGGTCGCTGAGGCATGTAAGTCATTTATCAGTGAATACCTATATGATGTCACAAGAGATTTAGAAGAAGAAATTAAATATCTGATAACAACTCATACTTCAGACTCTAAATACATTACCTTGGAGCTATTAGAACTGTCGAATCAAATGCACAAGCTTAAAATTTTAAGCTTGTTACCGAAAGTAAGTGTATGTATGCACATTTTTTACATTCTTCCAGCGACTGTAACGGAAGCAGGAAGGTCTTTCAGCACTCTGAGTCGTGTTAAAAGTTGCCTCAGATCAACTATGCGTTTACAACATCTAAACAGATTTGGGAACCTGGGAAACTGAATGTACAAGGATCTCCCAGAAAGTAATGCACCGCATTTTTTTTCTTCAACAGTTCTTTATTGAATGTAATGAGAATTACACATTCGAAAGAATGGTGTTTTATCTACACACCCTATTTTTCCACGTAGTCTCCATCCTGTTCTATGGCCTTCCTCCAGCGCGAAACAAGGATGTGTATGCCCTGTCGGTACCCATAATTGTCCTAGTGGCGGAGCCAGTGTTTCACTGTGTGTATCACCTCATCATCCTCAAAATGTCTTCCTCGAATGGCATCCCTTAATGGCCCAAACAAGTTGAAGTCCGAGGGGGCTAAGTCAGGACTGTAGCATGGATGGGGTAACACTGTCCAATCCTGTTTCGTGGTGTGTTCAGCAGTCCTCAGACTTGTGTGGGACCGAGCGTTATCGTGTTGCAGCAAAACCTCTTCTGGTTGCTGTGACGCCTAAGTCGCCGGAAGCGCGTCTTGAGTTTTGTTGATGTATTGACATTTGCTTCTGAATTAATGGTACCGCCTCTTAGCATCACTTCAATGAGAATCACGCCTTCACAGACCCAGAACATGGTGATCGCGGCCGTACTGTCGGAAGCAATTGCTGTGAATTTTTTCTTCCGTGGGGAGTCGAAATGGCACCATTCCATCGGCTGTCGTTTTGTTTCGGGCTCATCACCTGTCACAATCCGGGACAAGAAGGCCGCCCCCTCAGCTTCAAAACGTTGCAACAAATGAAGACAAATGTTTTTTCTGTGCGATTTTTGATCCACCGTTAGACACTGCGGGACACATCTTGCACACAGTTTTGAATATCCAAGAGTGCGGGTAATTGCATCCACACTTCCTTTGCTTATTGACAGTTGCAGCGCCAACTGCCGATTCGTAATGCGTCTGTCCTCGCGAATGGCAACATCAGCTCGCTGCAACATGTCAGGTGTGACAACCGTAGGTTGTCTCCCCGACCACTACAAATCGCGGAGCTCCACCGAATTATCTTCTGATGACCTCACCCTCCGCGCTCAGCGACTAACTGTGTTTCTGTCAACTGCGGATTCTCCATAGACTTTGCACAAGCGCCTGTGAATATTCCCCACAGTTTCTATCTCTGCAGTGAGAAATTCAATGACGGCACGTTGGTTGTAACGTATCACTTACAAACGCCATTTTGAAACTGTCCCTACACTATATGTCGGGAGTGACAGAAACTTGGCGCACCCACTTAGGAGGCTTCAAATAGTACATATGTAATGTTTCACATTGATAGAATTGTTTTCGGCTGAGAAAAAAACGCGGTACATTACCTCATGATTTGGCAATGCAACTAAACTTTGATGCTACCATCCAAACATTTCCTGGACGAAAAGCTCGCAAAGCGGCATTGACAGTGCTGTAGGCAAGTATGCTATAATATGCTCCCCGTAGCACAACTCATGGCGGTTTATATGCGAGTGCGCTGATGTCTATTTACTGGCACGCTATGGAACCCTCCAATATCGCAGCGTTAATGGCACCAGACCTCTCGTCAGTGTACAGTTCAGTGTAATACTTAGCCTTTTGTTTTAAAGTGAAATTAAAATGAATTAAACTAATTTATAAAACTAAGTTTCTAAGTCGTATCAGTTTTCTGCCTTACCACTGCCATTGTCTCCTCTCTTACATAGATTGTCTCTTTTTGTCTTTCTTTGACACTGCCACTCTCTCCACCGTGCCTTGGCAGCACAAAAATTCTGTATTCTTCTCCAAATCAATCGACTCACCTTTCCATTTTTCGTCTCTGGTGTTTGGTGTTAGCTTCATATCGATGGCTGCAAGATATAGATAACAAGTGTAGCCATATCGATGTCATAGCGTGTCCAAACATTGCTAGCCGTAGCTACTAGCCCATACAAATTTTTATTTCTGCCTTAAGGAACTAAAGAGAGCTTTATAATTGTGATTTACAGTTTTGAGTTGTGAAAGATAGCAAGCAATGATTTCGACCGACATTTTGACAAATGGTTGTTATTTCTTCAAACTTATGACAACAATGCAGAGTCTTCATTGTAGCACATTGCGTCCATGTCTGGCTCTTTTGTGCATTCACCCAAGAAGTCTCTTATTCCGAACAAAGCTGCTGAAAATTGCGGATTTAGGTGTACGTTGTAGCTGTTTTTCCGATGTTTTGTTTGTTGTTGTGTTCGGTGATGCTGTCATTTTTAGGGTATATTAACTGGAAGAGAGGAAGTAGATATCCATTACCCATTTACGATGCGAAGATATCGGCCTGCATGGGAATCCGAACCACAATTTTCTGGTAAGTTTCTGATTTACTACGGTTTCTAAGTACTTCACTTGACGCAAACTAGAGTTTCAATCTGGCCTAAAAAGCTACAAACAAGCGGTTTGCACTTTATTTTTAGAATAAATGCAGCTATGACGAAATCAGCTGAACGATATCGTACCATTCCGATAGTGCGTATTGAGTGAGATCAGTGAATACTTGATAGAGCGTTGAAATATGAAAGGTTGAGGACTGGCTTGTGTTTTTATTTATACTGGGTTGGCTCTGTAGGTTTTCGTGTTTTGTATGCCATTAAAATAAGAAGTAACTACGTTTTAATAGAAACTGGATTGCTGGCGTTATGGGCTAATTTTCATTTTGGCGGAATAATCTGATTCGCTCCCTAAAGCGCCTGTAGACAATAGGACCAGACGATGCTGACCAGCGGACCAAACCACACACCATGGATCGACCGAAAATACACATAAATCTCTTTAGTGTGATCTTTGTCTTTCTGTATTGTCGTCTGAGGCCCCTTTTTGCTTGCTTGGTGTTTCCATGTTGTCCCAAGACTTACATGGCACTATTTTCGCGAAATTAAACGCAAATAGCCTCTAATTTTTTGATGGTTGACTAATGACTCACATAAAAAGTACTGTTTCAATTTAATTGTGGTAACACGTGCTGACTCGATGCCAAACTTGAGACACGAAAATTTGTACTGAGTAGAAGGATTCTAGAATTTAAGTGAAACACCTGTATACCCATTTTTTACTGTGTAACAGGAAATGAACATTTTTTAATTTTCATAGTTGTGTTTCTGCGTTCGGTATAAATAATCCAATGTTACTGTACGCAACGTAACAAAAACTGCTTTAAACGATGGAAGTTTTGCACGGGGTTTAATTTCGGTTGGCACCTCACAGGTAATTTATTTTGAACGCGATGGAGCAAGTCCACACCGGAGATTTAAAATAGTGCACGTGTATTAAATCGCAATGTAACTATAATTTGCCGCTGCGCCTGCGCCAGTGAATGTGATAATGGGCGACTAACGTGATGTGATGAAATATCTTCATCACCATTCATCGCTAAGTGTTAAAATTAGTACGGGACAAAAGTTCAGCGAGTAGTTACAATGCTGAGTAAAATTTTCACTCTGCAGCGGAGTGTATGAAACTTCCTGGCAGATTAAAACTGTGTGCCGGACCGAGACTCGAACTCTGGACCTATACCTTTCGCGGGCACTTCCAATTGAGCTACCCAATCACGACTCACAGACGCCCCGTCCTCACAGTGAGTTCGAGTCTCGGCCCGACGCACTGTTTTAATCTGCCAGGAAGTTTCAGCTGCAATGCAACTGGTTGAACGTTGCGACTGGCGGCAGTTAAAAACATGATCTCGAAATAACAAGTATATATCGAGCAGAAATTGGGAGCAAAGCGAGACTTATATGGGGACAGACGGTAGCACTTCTTGTTTATGTTAAAATCTTGGAGGTTTTTTTTGTTTTGATTATAAGCAATTATGTTCAGAAACCTGAAATTCGTAACAGTCCTCTGGAAAAAAAAATTCTCATTCTACGTTTTTTCAAAAATTGGAACCTGTGATTTTTGTGTGGGGGGGGGGGGGGGGGAGCGGAGGGGGAGGGGATTGTATGATTGAAGAGGTGCGTTCGTGGCTTCCGGCACCTAAAATTTTCAAATTAAGCACTGGACTTGCGTCAACTTTTGTGCTCTTTAGCTTTATCGTTCACTGCCCCCAACGTTGAAATCTCCTTTCTGGCTTCTCGAATAAAGCATTATCTGGCCACACACTAGAGCATTAGTGGAAAAAAGTCATCAGTTTTAAGACGATCGAACAATGACTTGCTTCCGCCTCGAATGAATTCGTAGATGTATTTTTCTAAAATAAAAAAGAGAATGTCAATTAACAAAATAGTGATCTAAACAGAAAACTAAAGATACACAACTTGTATATTTACTAATTTAACTTACAATAGAATGGAACTTCATTCGACGGGATATAATGTTTACCATGGGCTGGTAAATTCTCTTTCGTTAAATTTTCAAAATTTTTTACTTCATCATTGTCAAACAGTGACAAGGCAGAAACTTTGTCAGCCAAATACTATAAATACTGGCCTTTCGTCTCTAAAGTCGTTTTTGAGATGTTTTTATCAATTTTTAAGTAAGCCTACCATCGACTTCAAAAAGCACAAGCCTTGGTAGGATACTTTTAATGCCAAAATAGATTGAATCAATGGTTTGATGTAGGGTGTCACGATGAGCAGGCAAACGTCTAACAGCGCTGCTGCCTTATCCTTGCTCGTAATTTAGTATTGATCACAAACTAATGATATTTTTACGGAATAAATAGCTCTCGCCTTCCATCGAGCTTGGTGTATGGGACCTGTGTGTCGAATCTTAATTCGCTTTTGTCACAGAAATCTCTGTCAACCATGGAGGTAAAAAGAAGGGAGGTGTCATTACGTCACCGACTTGAAGCCGATGTCCGCTACCTTAAAAAGTCCGAAACATTAGGTTCGCCGCGGGAATACTTACACGTAACTTCACTTTCCAGAGCCTGCTTCCGACAATGTTGGGTGCTTAAATTATGTGGAGGCGTGGTTGATTCATCAAAAATACCAGCTTACGTTGTTTACTGGTGTACTAATTGATCCAGTTGTAGTCTAAAGTTGAAAGGAATAAAATTTCAGCCGGCCTGTGTGACCGAGCGGTTCTAGGCGCTTCAGTCTGGAACCGCGCGACCGCTACGATGGGAGGTTCGAATCCTTCCTCGGGCATGGATGTGTGTGCTGGTGCTGTCCTTACGTTGGTTAGGTTTAAGTAGCTCTAAGTTCTAGGCGTCTGATGACCTCAGATGTTAAGTCCCATAGTGCTCAGAGCCATTTGAACCATTTTTTGAATAAAATTTCATTCGTAAATGGGGCAATTCAAGCAATATTTTCTTTTGCACATATGAATTATTGTTGCACTGTTTACTTTTATTGTAATGGTTTTATTTGACTTTAGATTTGCCATGGGCCAGCTCTAGGGGGGAGGGCGAACTGTGCCATAGCCCAGGGCGGCAGATTTTTGGGGGCGGCAAATACGTCTTGCATAAATAAAGAAATGTGAGAATAGGTTGGAAATACAAATTATTCATAAAAATCAAGGGTCTTACTGAGAGTTATCTACCGTACAGAAACAGTGTGCTCAGATTTACGAAAGAAACGTCGACTCCCACAAAAAATTGGAAATATTTATTATTGAACAAATTGATATAGATAATAGTTTTGTGCGTATGTACAATAAAAATGCGATTATAATTATATAATATTCAACTACTCTTGCTCAAAAATACGTTTCATTTGTCACACGTAGAACATCACTGGTTGTTATCTCGTTCCCATAACGGTGTCGTGAAGCAGGTGACAGTCGGATAGCGCCGATGTTCGCGAATTAAAAAAAACGGACTTGAAGTTTTAAGTAGGCTATTTGGCTACTGTTTAGTTACTTAACAGTATCTGAACGAATCTTCCACAGACTTCCCCAAGTCTGTTTATGACATGGAGCAATTTTAAACATCATAATACGTTCACTGTTGAGTCCTTCATTTTCAACAGTACGATAACAAAGATGTTTAAAAATATGGCCTCTCTTTCTCTTTAATTTGTACTAGGTTTATGCATAACAATTTCAAATGCTGGTATTTGAAGCACGTTTTCTATTTACATTATTGTAAAAAATTAAAAAAAAAGCTATGGAGCAGGCTGTGCATTGAAATGCCGAAGACTGCTTTGATCGCTCGTATTTCTCTGCAACAAAATGCAGATCTTGTATTACACATAATCCATTCAAAATGCTATGTTTGCTTGGCATTAGCATTAAAACTTAGAGAATGTTTCATAAAAAGTTGAAATTATGTTTGAAACGTTGAATAATATTCAAATAAAAAAGTAAAATTAACACAAAAATCTGGATACTTTCTTTTAGAGGTTTTAGATAATGAATATTGAGTCTTGGGGATGTTTCGACTTGCGTTTACGGGGCAAATATTTTTGGGAGTTGGCAGCCGTGCACGCTCTCAGTTGGCATTTTCATTATAGTATAGCTGCAATGGTGGCTTGCATTATAGTAAATAGCCAAGTGGCGAGTTAAGTGTTTGATGGAGTGGTCGAACTGTGGATTGTGGCACCAATATAGGTCTGTATGTGGTGCACTTATTGGAAACATTTTATTTGCCAGACACAGTTTACTTTCATCTCTTCACTTCGAACAATAATGATATAGGTAAAGACAGTTATATCACCGTCCGTATCATTCCTTTTGGAGGCTGTTCAGTAAAGACAATAACGATTGTGTTAAAAGCTGATAATTGTACATTCATCCGGCAGTGCCAACGTATTATCAGTTTTGTGTGAAAACGTTTTCTCACTGTGACGCGACGTGTTTTCATTAGGCCGTAAATTATTGCAAATTGTATAAACTGTTGCAATGTCTGACGGCAAGAAACACCTTTCAGGCTGCCAGTACAGGAAAAGACGAGCAGAAAGAGAAAATGTAGACAAAAAAATGAAATATTCTTTAGATAAATTATTCCAACCTAAAGAAGACTTTCATCAGAATGATCCAGGCACAAATCCAGACGCAGACGTAAATCAGGCCTTAGATGAACGTCGCTGGGTAAACATGATATTGTATGCAAGCTCTCTGATGAATGTGAAACTGTTCCAGCTGATTCTAGCAAGTCGTCATCTGATACTTAAACTGTCAGTGATGTAATTAATTCAGAACCCGCAAAATGGCCCGACAAAATACATGATTTTGTTAGAGCCTCCAGAACAGATAACGGAAATTGTTCAGAAGAAATGGTAGTTTATTCAAAAAGTGCAAATGCTGTTTTTTGTTTCAGCTATAAACTCTTTTCGAACATTACAAAATTATCGTCTTCAGGTGGTTGTAACAACTGGTGGCACATTTCTGAGACATTAGCTTGCCACGGTAGGTCCCAAGTGCACTTAGAATTGCACCAAAACTGGATAGAGCTCGCCAATTACAATCTCACCAAGTGCGTAGAGCCTGCTAAAAGATTAAAATCTGTCAGTACTGTCGATACAGGAACCCTGCAGATATTAAATGCAGAAACTCGGCATTGGGAAGGTGTAATCGAACGCCTTATAGCAGTTATCCAGTTTTTGGTTAGACAGTGGTTTCCCTTAAGAGGAACTTCTGACAAACCGTTCACACACAACAAAGGAAATTTTTTAAAATTGGTCGAATTATTTGCTAAATTTGAGTCAGTTCTCGGCGAAAATAGAAGGAGAGCAACGCTTTGTGAAAGTAAGTCTCGTCATTATCTGGATACAAACATACAAAATGAAATAATTCGCATTCTCCACCAAAAAATTAAGAATAAAATGTTGTCTTTATTGACATCTGCTAAATATTGTAGTTTAATTTTGGGCTGTACACCATATATTTCTGATTTTGTGCAAATGACAATGATAGTGCTTTTTGTGAATGTGACTTCTACTGATCTTGGCATGAGCGATGTAAATATTAGTGAACATATTCTTGGATTTGTACCTGGAAGAGATACGTCTGGTTGGCTCTGGCCCTGAGCACTATGCGACTTAACTTATGAGGTCATCAGTCGCCTAGAACTTAGAACTAATTAAACCTAACTAACCTAAGGACATCACATACATCCATGCCCGAGGCAGGATTCGAACCTGCGACCGTTGTGGTCGCTCGGCTCCAGACTGTAGCGCCTAGAACCGCACGGCCACTCCGGCCGGCCGTCTAGTTGGGGGCGTACAGGGGTAGTCTTAATAGCGGAAGTGAAAATACCTTTGGAGGACGTGAGGGGCCAGGGCTATGATAACGGTTCTAACATGAAGACTCATCTCAATCTAATGAGAATTTACTATGCCAAGGCTGGAAAGCTCTTAAGGATGCCAACAGCCGCAAGCTGTTTGTAACGCCGTTACAGACTGTTTAAGGAATTACAAAATAAGAATTTCGATAGGAATACACAACACATTAATATTATTTATGTCAATATAACAGGACCGATCTCGAGGCTCATTCACAGTCGTCCTTGGTATCGTTGGCTGTTACGGTATGGAATATATTCGTTTATAGTTTAAGTCCTTTTCCAGCCTGTATTTATTTGTAGGCTATATCGTAAATTATATTTGGTATTGTAGCAGAATTTGGGTGTGCTTGTAGCAGAAATAACGTATGTTTGGCTACCAACATTGCCACGAACTTGCGCAAACGCGCACCGCGCATTCGCAGTGGCAGATAGTGCAGAGGCTTGAAACGTAAATGTCGTCATGTAAACTTCGCTTTTTAAAGCCAACGGAAGTGCCTTGTGTGTTAAATATTTCCCGTAACGTGATCACCACGTAGCAACAAAAAGCGTTCATGCCACCTACAGCTACAAAGTACCTTTAGTTGATCACTGCAATCATATGTATACGTTACGGTGACGTATTTATAATAGTAAACTTGCTGCAGGAACTATAAGCCTACATGTTGTTATTCACGTTGTCTGATGCGGTTCTATTTTCAAGATCTACACAGAGATGAAAGCGGAATCAGATGTAATGTTCAACAGTTTAATTTAGCATTTTAAGGTGGATTTTAGCCCCGAAGTGCGGCGCATAAAGCAAAAACAATAAACATAGGGTGCCTAGAGACGATTACTATTGATCAAGTACCTTAATCACAACAATCTTGTAAGTCAATCTGTCGGCTAAAACCACGCTTCTACAGTCGACAGCTATCACCGTAGATCGCGCCAAGGTCGCGCTACTGCTCGTTAGTGCACAGACTGAACGGTAGATGGCGTTGAGCGTAGTGCATACTGGATTCGCGTAAAAAAAAAACGGTAAAAGACTACCTAGGAGAGTAACTAAGACACAATGCTGCATTTCATAAGTAACAAAAGCATTTTTTAATATAATATCGATTCTTCGTTGTGTTAAACCTTTCATTTTATAGTAGATGGTATATGTGCTCGAATAGAAGCACGAACTTAACGTTTACTTAAGCGTACCTGAAGCACGTTTGGGTTTAAAAAGGGTGTTCGCCACTTTCATGGTGCATGGGCCTTAACGGCTCGTGGGGTATGGCTATCAAGACATACACAACACGTAATTTTTGTATTTGTGGGGCAGTTGGCTGTCAATAAGCACTGACGCCCCCGCAATATGGAACGAAACATATGGTGATTGGTTATCTACAACTTACATACATACAGCGAACAATGAGGCCGATCAGTTTGTACTTTGTGTTAAAAGCTCTCTCTCCATCAGAGGCACTCTCACACTATTTGTAATTTGTGAATAAATCATAGTTTCTGATACATTGTCATTATGGACTCACCGAACTGGCTCATCCGCGCCGAATCGGGAAACAAATTTTCCTTGCTTTATGTCAAAGCGTATAGCCATGGAGTCATTCGCAACTGGATCCCAAATATAACGCCCAGACCATTAATTATTCCACTTGCAATTTAAAATATCAGGTACACTGCGTTTCAAAAGCTCCCAGCAACACTGTACATTCACTTTGCAAAGTTTTTTACAGTTGTTAGCAACCAGTGTTAAAAACTACTATAAATGTGAACATAGAATGTATTTAGATGTATCTGAATATTGTGAGTCTGATAGGAAACTGCGTAAAACTCAGAAAAACTATACTCACCCGAGTTAAGCATATTACAGTACTGTTAAAAAAGTGATAAAATTCGTTCGTTTTTGAAATTCACTACTGTTCCTAGAAGTGTCTGTATGCAATAACCAAATCTACATCACAGTTTTTATTTCATTAAACACGTACAAACACATTGTGAGTGTCTTTCATGCATGAATACCCATTAAATGTCCTAGGCACATCATCAGTAAAGTTTTGTGTTCATTTTCCTGGAAGACTGTGTGCAGAATTAATTAAAATATGAATCAAGTGTACATATGTATGCCCAGTTCTCATTTCACTAAGATTGAAATAGTAATGGACAGGTGTAGGACCTTCATGAATACTGCTCTGTAAGTGTGTAATTACTAAATGAATTGAGTCTAAGACCTGCAGAAATTTAAGCACCTCCACACTTCCTTTGATAGATAGTCCTTAATGAAGAGAGTACAATGCTGTTAATTTTTTCCAAGATTATAACCATCTAATTGAGTCTGGGTGTGCTCCAGTATCACAAGGCGTTTTACTGTTTGGCTAAAATGAGAACCATATTGCCTCACGAGGTTTGCTTACCAAAACATACCCAACATATAATTTTTGTAAATGTGAGGCAGTTGGCCATACAACACAAATAAACTATTGACTAAACCACAACCACGACTGAGTGCTACTCATAGAACTCATGGGAAGTTCAACATATACCTATACTGAATACTTCACAAGTCAGGTTAACTATTCAAGTTGCTGCCTAGATTATCACCCTCTTATTCACATGTGGCATATCATGGGCTTTAAACTCCCTTTGGTGGAAAATTAGATGTTTTCTCAGGCAGTGTGGGTAGGGAAAATGCCAGCCAGTCTTTCAGGAGGCAGTGTTTCATAGATTCGATGTATGTAGAATTAGTTGTCATGCAAAAGTCTGTCCTAAATTGGATGGTCCCATACTCCAGATTTTAGTCATTTCATTTGGTGATGACATCAGTGCACTGCCATTATTGGCTGCAGTACTCAGTAATTTCTGCAAGTTCATTTCAAGCTACTATGCTGTCTTCTGAAAACTTGTCAGTATGACGTAAGATTTGTGATTACTGCAGTGGCTGTTTATTTTTAGGTGTTTGCATGGTCCTCTTATTGTGTTCTACAGCTAACTTGAAATAGCTTTTTAAAATATACTGTGCATCTCTCATTGACCTCCACTGCTACCTGCACACTAACTTTAACAGATGCTCTTCTGTCAGTAATCTCAGTTTGTTACTTGTTTGTTTAGTGCTCCCTACCTCAGATAACTCATTAGTATATTCTCCTTCCTCCTTGCATCTTCACTCACCTCAAAATTCAGAATCACAACCAATTCAAATGAAAAACACATCAGTAGTCATAATCTGAATACTAAGATTCAAGGACTGAAAAGCTCTGTTACTAAAATGGCATGAAGCAGTGTTATTTGCACAATTCCATGACAAGTATTAATGTATCTAAACAAGACTCAGGGTTTACAAAATGTAGGTACTATTTGCATTGAAAAATGCCAGTGTGATCAACGAAGAAGGGCAATATGAATGGTCAAATGACTGTGTATCATGAATATCTGAAACATATACCTTAACATGGAAGAAACCAACTATCACACAACACTTATTTATGAAGTTCCAAGAACCACTTTTAAAGACAGGAATCTAGGAGTATACTACTGCTCCCTATGTATGGCTTCCGTAGCAAGATTTGACTAATTACAGTATGCACAGGGGCATTTAAGCAGTCATTCTTCCCGTGCATTGTGAACGGAATGAGAAGAAATCTTAATTCAGTGTACAATGCGAAGTACCCTCTGCCTTGTACTTCATAGTCAACTGCAGAAAGTGGGTGTAAGTGTAAGAATTAAGCTAACAATGGTACATGAACAGTAGATATTTAGTATACCTGAGGCAGCAGCTGTCTTTCTAATTTACTTGGTTAAATTTAGCCGAGAAACATGAATAACATTAAGCACTATAGTGTTACTTTATTGTTAATACTCTGCATCGATTGATTTCCTTGTCTTTCGTTAATGTATTCCTCGACTTGCTATCCTTCCCTGATGGTTCTCTTTTGTAATGTTGTCTACGGAGTATGATGAGTCAATCAGTCAACCAATCAATGAAAACCTCCATGGTTTGAACCTCTGTTGGCTCTAGGGATTTTTCTCTGTCTCATATCACTTCTGTCATCTCTAGAAATGGTTTACTCTGATGAGAAATGCCAAGTTGCAGTGTAGCTCAGGGTACATGTTAAACTGTTTAGTTCCCCTCTGACAGACTGTGTAAGTCAGTTCAGTTCAAAGATCAGAGAAATGCAAAAGGCCTATCAACTCTAATATGACCATGTAGATTAAGGCATTGCAGTGTTCAAACCAATCTTTGGAATAGAGGTATACCTTTTCTTAATTTCATACATTGTCATATATCATGAACTGTGATAAATCAAGGTATACTGCATTTGGGCAGAAAGAACTCCCTATTTCGTATTTTAAGATTTCCTATATTGCTGCAGTGGAAGTTATCTTGTTTTATACACTAAAGTATGCTATTTTTTCATATTTTTTTTCCAGATCCTGTGAAGCCACGGAGATGCCAGGACAATTAAGCATTGAGAAGAGAGCCACAGTTTGCAACAAGAGATGAGGTGTGTCAATCTGTGACTCAGGTCCAAATGTGGTGAAGGGGTCAATACGGGAAGCAAGCTGTTCTGGATGCAAAAACAATTAAAAATTGCCACAGAAAATTAATGCCTACTGGAGGTGTCATGGACACAAAGAGACCAGGAAGGCCCTCAACTTCAGTCTCAGAGAAAAAGGTGGCCACACTGAGGGAGATGTTCAAGTCAAACCCTTCAAAATCAACAAGGTGGGCTGCAAGAGAGAGCGGTGTCACATACTGTTCTGTATGTACAGTTGTTCACAAAGTCACATTACAAACCGTGGAAGCTTCATTATATTCAAATATTGTATCCAAATGAGTGAGATACGCTTGTAGAATTTTGTGAAATGATTTTCGCATGCCATGATCGTCTACACCTGTATGAAAAAATTCAGTGGAGTGATAATACTGTTTCATGTGGGGGGGGGGGGGGGGGAGAAGGATCCATTAATCATCATGGTAGTCATTATGGGGCAGTGGGTAATTGCAAAGGCACCATTTAAAAAAATTAGGGAAAGCTGAAAGTAACAGTGTGGTGTGGATTGATTTCTTCGTGCATTATTGGACCTTGCCTGTTGAGAAACACTACTGACACTGAAAGATATCTAGAAATGTTAGAAAATTTTGTATTGCCTACAATTTCTGAATGAGACATGCCACATGAACTGTTGTTTATGCAAGATGGAGTTCCCCACAATACGCTTTGTCTGTATGACAGTAGCTTCACAGGACAATGGATAGATCGCGGAAGCCTCAACAGAACGACCAGCATAAACCCCAACCTCACCCAATGCAATTTCTGTTTATGGAGAGGGGGGGGGCTTATGGAGGGGGGGGGGCTAAGGGAGATGTATATCACAGCATAGGCCTACAATAAACTCTTGGCTAACTTGATAAATGTTTGTGCGGTCATAAGTAGTATTCCTGCTGAGTTCTTGAGGAAGGTCACAGCAAACATACCTGTTCATTTAAGACAGCATCTAGAAAATACCAGAGCACTGAAAGACCTGAGTCGAAACAAGGCCCCCGGAGTAGACAACATTCCATTGGAACTACTGACGGCCTTGGGAGAGCCAGTCCTAACAAAACTCTACCATCTGGTGAGCAAGATGTATGAAACAGGCGAAATACCCTCAGACTTCAAGAAGAATATCATTCCAATCCCAAAGAAAGCAGGTGTTGACAGATGTGAAAATTACCGAACAATCAGTTTAATAAGCCACAGCTGCAAAATACTAACACGAATTCTTTACAGACGAATGGAAAAACTAGTAGCAGCCCACCTCGGTGAAGATCAGTTTGGATTCCGTAGAAATACTGGAACACGTGAGGCAGTACTGACCTTACGACTTATCTTAGAAGAAAGATTAAGGAAAGGCAAACCTACGTTTCTATCATTTGTAGACTTAGAGAAAGCTTTTGACAATGTTGACTGGAATACTCTCTTTCAAATTCTAAAGGTGGCAGGGGTAAAATACAGGGAGCGAAAGGCTATTTACAATTTGTACAGAAACCAGATGGCAGTTATAAGAGTCGAGGGACATGAAAGGGAAGCAGTGGTTGGGAAGGGAGTAAGACAGGATTGTAGCCTCTCCCCGATGTTATTCAATCTGTATATTGAGCAAGCAGTAAAGGAAAAAAAGAGGAAAATTCGGAGTAGGTATTAAAATCCATGGAGAAGAAATAAAAACTTTGAGGTTCGCCGATGACATTGTAATTCTGTCAGAGACAGCAAAGGACTTGGAAGAGCAGCTGAACGGAATGGACAGTGTCTTGAAAAGAGGATATAAGATGAACATCAACAAAAGCAAAACGAGGATAATGGAATGAAGTCGAATTAAGTCGGGTGATGCTGAGGGAATTAGATTAAGAAATGAGACACTTAAAGTAGTAAAGGAGTTTTGCTATTTGGGGAGCAAAATAACTGATGATGGTCGAAGTAGAGAGGATATAAAATGTAGACTGGCAATGGCAAGGAGAGCGTTTCTGAAGAAGATAAATTTGTTAACATCGAGTATAGATTTAAGTGTCAGGAAGTCATTTCTGAAAGTATTTGTATGGAGTGTAGCCATGTATGGAAGTGATACATGGACGATAAATAGTTTGGACAAGAAGAGAATAGAAGCTTTCGAAATGTGGTGCTACAGAAGAATGCTGAAGATTAGATGGGTAGATCACATAAGTAATGAGGAAGTATTGAATACGATTGGGGAGAAGAGAAGTTTATGGCACAACTTGACCAGAAGAAGGGATCGGTTTGTAGGACATGTTCTGAGGCATCAAGGGATCACCAATTTAGTACTGGAGGGCAGCGTGGAGGGTAAAAATCATAGAGGGAGACCAAGAGATGAACACACTAAGCAGATTCAGAAGGATGTAGGTTGCAGTAGGTACTGGGAGATGAAGAAGCTTGCACAGGATAGAGTAGCATGGAGAGCTGCATCAAACCAGTCTCAGGACTGAAGACCACAACAACAACAACAACTAGAAAATACTGGAGCAGACAAGGAGTTGTAACTTTTGGAAAGACAATGGTATATAATAAATTATAAATTAGTAGAAATCTGTGTTTATACCTACAATGTTGTAGGAGAGGAAAAATAAAAATAGAGTTACTTTCTGCCCACCCTGTAGAATATCAGCTGCCTTAAGTTGCAATATTCTTTTTTTCTGAAACATAGTGATGTTCTGAACCACAGTGCCAGTCTTGGTTGTGACTGGGCCTATGATATAGGTTGTGACTCAGACCATAATGTTAACTTTGTACAGTTGTTCCGGCGTTATGATCAACGATGTGTTTACTGACCAGTGTCGACAGTGCTGTTAGGCGAGTTAATATGAGTCTTGAGAGGGCACTGGTGACTGCTGGCAAGGCATGCATTTTGTTGCTGCCATTTGAGAGTATCTATACTAGACAAAGCCTACACCTGCCTAGGATTGGGAAGGAATAGTTGGTTAAGCTAAAAAGTGCTAGTATACCAAGTGGATCTGGACTCACTCAAGGCCAAATTCCAATGATAAATTTGCAGAAGGAGTAGACTTTTTCTAGGGTGAAATCATGTAGGAGGAAAGTTTTTAATAAATGGGAAATGAAGATCAGAAGGAGCAGTAAGCTTATTTCGTCAAAACAGAGGAATTAAGTCGATGAATTGCTAATAGATCTTGACTCAGACATTTTTATGTCTCAAAAGTACCTCTTATTTAATTTCTATGCGAAGACTTCACTGCTGAGGAGAAGTGTGCCCATTATTCCCAAATGCAATGATTCATTCAAAATAATCGGAATTCCAAATATTGTAAAGACCAATTATTTGAAGACTGTGTCGGAGAGTGAGTTTTCAAGGAAAACCTTTGTGTCATACACCGTTAGAGATGACCCTGTTCAGACTACAGGGTTTTACTCTCAGACTTGACACTGTGCTAGGTTCAGTTCTTACGAAATGCATAAAGTTGAATTTATGTCGAAATTTCAGTATGAACTTTCTTTCTTATTCTTCAGGGAATAGAATGTTAATGAATTTACTTCAAGCACAATCATGGACAGTACTTTGTGAGGTTGTTCTCAAGTTGATGGGCACAATGTAACTAAAATTAGCAATGGTCTTTCAGATCATGGTGCATTGATAGTAATACTTGAACTGAATCAAGGCAGAGCCATATCGTTAAGCACTAAACAAAAGATTTAAGAGCTGAGTGCACCTACAATACAGACATTTGAATCTAATCTCAAAGGCAAACTTAGCAAGAAGTCTACAATACAAATGACTTGATCAGTAAATATACATTTCATCAAATATTTATCAGTTGCTTTAATAACTAAAAATTGCAGGTATGTATGCAGTAATAATAAGAAACCAATTTGGATAACTAATGTCATTAGAATATCACGTAAGATGGAGTGGAGGCTGTATCATAATATGAAGGAAAGAATAGCCCGGTTACAAAATTTCACAGCTGATAATACTGGAAAGTGCTAAAGAATGTCATCAGACAGGCTAAAGCAATGCATTAAAGCATGAGAATAAAAACTTTGCACAAGTTCTGCTGCACACCTGGTGGACTAACACTCCTGAAATAAAGGTACTGGTAGAAGTGATACTGTTAGGAGGGTCTTAAGTCATGTCTTGATATGTCAAGTCAGAAGAGTATTTTACACAAAAGGCAAGGTTCTGGGTTCGAGTCTCAGTCGGACAAACAGTTCAGAGTCATTCAGTCTGCAAGTAATAGCAATTTGCTTTATATGTGTATAGAGGTAGGGGATAGATAGATAGATAGATAGAGAGAGCAGTTATAAAGGTTTTATAAATGGTATGTGTTATTTTATAAACAGATTTTATTTTAAGAATCTTTTTAAAGGTGAGGCACATAATTCATATGTTTTTTGTTATTCACACACTTCATGGTATACAACTTTCATTAATTTTATTGCCACAAACATATAATACTATGGAGAGTGAAACAGAATTTTTTTTTTTCCACTCAGCAGACAGCTTAAACCAAAGGTGACTAGAAGATCTGTGTTAAATAAACCTCCCTTCATGTAGCTTATAAAATTATTTTATGGTACATAGTATGTTGTACAGTTAACAAATATCACAAATAATGTCAAAAATAAGGTGCACAGTGCCAAGTAAAATAATCAGTTTTAAAAAGCAATGTCACAAAAATAGGGATGTAGAAAATGCCGGTGGCTACAAACGAACTAAAATAAACTTTTCCCAGTTTCTTCCTGTGGAAAACAACCACTGTGGATCACAAGTTAATAATACTAACAAGATTTTTAGGCTTAAGTCAAATAACAATAAAGGAATACATATTTTCTATTACAATACATTGCATGTTACATATTAGTATAATCTTTCTTAAACAAAAATGTTTGATGTAGCTAATATGCAACAAAAGAACCAGCCTGAGAATAAGTCAACTTTATGTCACAGGAACATAGTTCTCCATATTAATGCAACCGTGAAACATCTGTGATCACAGATCAGAAAAAAATAGGTGGCTCCATTTTTGACATTTCTCTTAACTGTCATGTAGATATAAAATTTCAAGCTACCAACTGTTTATATTTACACAAACTCTTTAAAGGATTAATTTATTCACAAATGATCAAGAGATCAGATCCACAGCCACCTAAGTAAAAAATCCTACCTAGCAAAACTAATTCAGTCTGAATTCTGATTTTTTTCTCTTCATTACAAAGGAACTTGGAGCTTAATCACAAACAAACACTGATAATAAACTGTTTGCATATTTTACTTAAAAGGCACTGGTATCCGATTTTAACATCCACATAAAAACTGGTATCCAGCTGTCCCAGCTCATGTTCCAGTAATAAACACCAGCAAATGACTTCAAAAAAGCACAACATTAACAGTATGCTACGTCCTGGAAGCAATACTACTATTCTGTTAAAAAGGAGTGGAATCTGGACAGCACTAATCTGTATTAATAAATAATTAACTTTGCAGAAATGTGATTTGTACATAACTCTGCTTTTAAACTAATATAGTTGTGTAAAAATATTTATTTGAAGACAAATTTTATGTTAATGCACTATTATTTGTGCTACTTTAACAATGTGATGAAAGTAGTACTCTCTCAACACAGCCACTGGCATCTTCTGTACACAGTCTCGGGCAGTGACTCGCATGACCACAGATAACTTGCACACTGAGGTCTGAACATCCGCTGTCCCTCTTCCCAATCACATAACACTCGACAACTGCACAGGAAGCTCTTACACATTATACTTCCAAGTACGTATACTGCTGTTTTCACTGCATTTTCGAAACCTCGAACTTTGTTGTCATGATTTCCTGGAGGGACGAAAAAAGTAAATGTTATTAAGTTACTTTTCTGAATTATATCTGTTTAAGAAGCTAAATAAACAATTATTTAAGAATATAATAATGAAATCTGTTTTGAGATTTTGAACACAAACACTGAAATAATAACGGTTTTATCACACTATAAAGTGACAAATAAATCGAAAGTAAGTATATTTTATCAGCAAACATTGGAAACTCCAGGTTGGAATAACATCGATATAAGGAAAAAAACTGCTATCTGTGGCAGCTTGGACCAGAATGCAGATGGTGATCATGTAAGCATGAGGTGTTGCTTGCTTGTGTGAATGAATTCTGATTTTGTGTGTGTGTGTGTTGTGTGTGTGTGTGTGTGTGTGTGTGTGTGTGTGTGTGTGTGTGTGTTTTTACTTTTATGAAGGTCAGGCCAAAAGCTAATATGTAAGTGTCTTTTAGTTTTGGCTGTCTGCAACGTGTCATCTTTACAGTAAGTAGCAATCTATCTTTTCCTTATATTGTTATATTTTATCACCATTAGCAGTAATTTGTGTTGTATGTTACAATGCATGGTCATTAATGATATGTGACTTTAGAAGTTATGAACTTCACATTAACAAGGCACTAGTGACTAGTGGGTCTGTCATAATTTTTCTTTCCTTTTCACACAAGTTTCCACTTTTGGCTACTTAAAACCAGTCCTGTATTTCTTTTTTCTTGCCTACCTGCCATACCCAAAGCTCTCAGGTATCCGTACTCAAGTTTATATAAAAGCCACAGTAGTCTATTCCTGAACTGACTATACCTGCCTACCTGTAATATCCAACCTTTCCATATTCCTTGTGAAATTCTCCACAGTTTTATTTTCTAGTGGTTTAATTTCATACTGGTTATACTGATCCATCCTGAAACATGTCCCACGAGTCTGCATTTCCATTTTCACAGTCATTTAACACATCATCCTCTCACAGCTGGTTACAATGTTTCCACAACAAGCTCTTCTCCTTTTGCTTACTACCATCTCCAACTGACTGATGCTGTCTTTTTTTCTAAATTCAATCCAAGACAGTAATCACTTTCCTTAGCAACTTTATATAGGTTTTGTCCCATTGTCATTAGACACTTTCCTTCTCACTATGAATGCAACATTCCCGAACATAAACATTCCCCACTTCCCCATACAATACTACCTTCCCCAGTGTAGTCCTCACAGCAAACATACCTGATCTGCAGTGTTTCTTCTTTCAAAGAGAAACCTACAAACAAATCTGCAGAACTGTTTGGGTACCAGCAATGCATCTCCTTCTGCCTAATAGTTTATGAGAGGTGTGAGTAGGACTCATGCTTTGAGGGTTCCATACAAACCTATTTATGTATAAAGGGTGGCCAGAAACATCTGAAAAGCGTGTAACAATGTTGCAGGGTAGGTTGTGCTGAAAAATAATTCTTAAGGAAAAAATTCGATACATTGTGCCATTTCCGAGCTAATGCAATAAAGATAGCCAATTAGGTCATTGTGTGCACAAATTCAAGCCACCTGTTACATACAATTAGTGTCCTCTCATAGCGAAGATGATAGTACACGAGACTGCTCAGCCTTCGGGCTTGGGTTCGATCCTTACTACTGCAGCATATCCTATTTTGTATCGCTCACTTGTTGAGTTTTAGGAAACCAAAAGAAGGTAGCCTCTGGCAGGCCACCTGAATTTACACACATAACAACCTGACTGGCTAACTTCAGTGCTAATTAACTCTGAAACAGTGCAGTGTACTGAATGTTTTTCTTAACAGTTATTTCTCAGCACAAACTACCCTGCAACACCCTTAAAACCTTTCCAGCCTGTTTCTGACTGCTTTCTATTAGTCACCACTTTGGTGAGTTGGGTGTCCCTAACCTATCCCCATTATCCAACTGGAGGAAGGGGACCCACAGTTTAATGTGGAATCCAAACCATGTATTGTTTCTGGTGCCTCCTCGCATCACTGAGGGGTGAAGGCTAGGATAAAACGAAGACTGAAAAATCTGTGGTCAGACCAAGATATGATCCAGAGACATCTCGATTTCCAGGCATGTGCTTTACCGCTAGAACACCAGGTCCAACATGTGTATAGGGAAGTTCATCTATAGGTTTTGACGAGTAAGTTCAAAGTATGTGACATAAATAATCATATCTTTTGATTGCACTGGCTTGAAGCTTGCCCCCCCCCTCCCCCCCCCCCCCCCCCATGGAGGGCAAAAGGAAGGCCACAGATGAGGTGGAAGGATGACAACTGGAATATGGATGCAATGGGCCTGAGAAAAGGAGAGTGGACCACGAAAGCCAGGAACAGAAATGATTGGTGGCGAAACATAACAAATGCATATGGTCTCCCAGGCCCCAAAGCGACAACTGAGAATAATACACTGAGCAGTCTAAGCAGAGAGATAATCCCATTATCCCCTAACTGTATCTTGTAGATCCATATACTGAACAAATTCAGCACCTATGGTCGTGAACTGTGTGTGATTGTCAGAGTTTTGGAGAAGGTGAGGTGTATTCCAGCTATGAAATGAACACAACGACCATCTCTTCAACACGATTATTCTATATGTGCAACTGATGACTGTGGTGTGCAATAGTAGCCTAAAAATTTGTAGTTTTATCATATTATGATGGGTGTTGCATATTCAAAAGAATATTACTGAAAGGTACTGTGGCGACAAAAACTTATGCTCATATACATCGCCACCACAGAAATGGGAGTACAGTCTTTTACAATGTCTCAAACGATGTGAGATGAAGCTATGTATCTGAGAGGTGTGAGAACTGGATCCAACTGCTGATTAGCATATAATAGAAATTGATTACAGCAATACATAATGGTATGCAATTACTCTATGATAACTGACTATATGTACTGCGATGAAAATCATTGTTATTACTGCTCTCTTTCATTTTAAATATGGAATCAGCACTAGGGAGCCTTCTCTGCAATGATCTGATTTGAGGAAATCACAGATGCCATACGGATATATAAACTGCACTCCTCAAATCTCTGTCCAAGTATGTTGATTTATTTTTTCTATGCTGTCTGTAAATCACTTCACCTCATTTTCTCACTCAGGGACTGATCCACCTCAAAATGCATCAGTGAGCAGTTACACTATTAACCTCCATCCTCTTGAAATTAGAAAGACAGAAGAAGACATAACTTACCTCATCTGAATCCAAGATAGGTAATGCACTGTAAAGAAGAGAAAGAATCATTTTAGCTCCAATATACAAACATAATTAACATAGAGTATTTAATATGGCTTATTCACTATTGAAAAATTATGCTATAGGTACAAAAAATAAACTTTATCCTCATGATAAGTAACACATACGTGTCAGGCACAGATGATGGGATGTTTTCTTCAACCCATTTCAGGTCATCTTCCTGCAAGAAAAATATAAAACATGACTTTAAAAAATTGGAGAAAAATATAGTATGTGAGTCAAGTATAAGGTTGCAAAGCCACCACTAAATTCTAAAATGTGATAGTCCTTGCACAAACGATCAAAGAACAGTCACAACATACAACTTTGTGTTAGACATGCATTGCTGATGCTCAATACTTCAGCTTTGTAACTGTAATAATCTTTGAGCTGATTTGCCTTTGTTGTTGTTGTTGTTGTTGTTGTTGTTGTGGTCTTCAGTCCAGAGACTGGTTCAGATACTCTATACTGAGCAAGTTTCTTGATCTCCAAGTAACTAAGTACTGCAACCTACATCCTTCTGAATCTGCTTAGTGTAATCTCTTGGTTTCCTTCTATGATTTTTACCCACCACACTGCCCCTCCAATACTAAATTGGTGATCCCTTGATGCCTCAGAATATGTCCTACCATCCAGTCCCTTCTTCTGGTCAAGTTGTACCACAAATTCCTCTTCTCCCCAATTCTACTCAGTACCTCCTCATTAGTTATGTGATCTACCAATCTAATCTTCAGCATTCGTCTGTGGCACCACATTTCGAAAGCTTCTATTCTCTTCTTGCCTAAACTATTTATCATCCATCTTTCACTTCCATTCGTGGCTACACTCCATACAAAGACTTTCAGAAAAGACTTCCTGACACTTAAATCTATACTTGATGTTAACAAATTTCTCTTCTTAAGAAATGCTTTCCTTGCCATTGCCAGTCTACATTTTATATCCTCTCTACTTCGATCATCATCAGTTATTTTGCTCCCAAAATAACAAAACTCATCTACTACTTTTAAGTGTCTCATTTCCTAATCTAATTCCCTCAGCATCACCTGATTTAATTTGACTACATTTCATTATACTCATTCTGCTTTTGTTGATGTTCATCTTATATCCTCTTTTCAAGACACTGTCCATTCCGTTCAACTGCTCTCCCAGGTACTTTGCTGTCTCTGACAGAATTACAATGTCATCGGCAAACCTCAAAGTTTTTATTTAGCCTTTCGCTCCCTGTACTTTAGCCCTGTCACCTTCAGAATTTGAAAGAGAGTATTCCAGTCAACAATGTCAAAAGCCTTCCCCAAGTCTACAAATGCTATAAATGTAGGTTTGCCTTTCCTTTATCTATCTTCTAAGATAATTCATAGGGTCAGTGTTTCAACATTTCTACAAACTGATCTTCCCTGAGATGGGCTTCTATCAGTTTTGTAAAGAATTCGAGTTAGTATTTTGCCGTTGTGACTCATTAAACTGATAGTTTGGTAATTTTCACACCTGTCGACACCTGCTTACTTTGGGATTGAAAATGGTAAGAGATCTGTCTGGGCTGGCTCTCCCAAGGCTATCAGTAGTTTTAATGGAATGTTGTTTACTCCCGGTGCCTTGTTTCGACTATCTGAGCTCCTGATATTCATATAAGTGGTTTTCTTTTCTCCAAAGGTCTCTTTAATTTTCCTGTAGGCAGTATCTATCTTACCCCTAGTGATACACGCTTCTACATCCTTACATTTGTCCTCTAGCCATCCCTGCTTCGCCATTTTGCACTTCCTGATGATCATCTCATTTTTGAGACATTTGTATTCCTTTTTGCCAGCTTCATTTACTGCATTTTTATACTTTCTCATTTCATCAATTAAATTCAATATCTCATCTGACATCTAAGGACTTCTACTAGACCTCGCCTTTTTACCTACTTGATCCTCTGATGCCTTCACTCTTTCATCTCTCAAAGCTACCCATTCTTCTACTATATTTTTTTCCTCCATTCTTCTTAATCATTCCCCAATGCTCTCTCTGAAACACTCTACAAGCTCTGGTTCTTTCAGTTTATCCAGGTCCCATCTCCTTAAATTCCCACCTTTTTGCAGTTTCTTGGGTTTTAATCTACAGTTCATAACCAATAGATTGTGGTCCACATCTCCCCCCAATTTAAGACCTGGCTCCTAAATCTCTGTCTTACCATTATATAATCTATCTGAAACCTTTCCATGTTTCCAAGCCTCTTCTTCATATAAAACCTTACTTCATGATTCTTAAACCAAGTGTTAGCGATGATTAAGTTTTCTCTGTACAAAATTCTACCAGGCAGCTTCCTCTTTCATCCCTTACCCATATCCCATATTCACCTACTACTTTTCCTTTTTCTCCTATCGAATTCCAGTCTCCCATGACCATCTCCCTTCATTAACTGAATAATTTCTTCTATTTCATCATGTATTTCTTCAAAATCTTCATCTGCGGAGAGCTAGTTAGCTTATAAACTTGTACTACTGTGGTAAGTGTGGATTGGTTTGGGGGGATTAAAGGGACCAGACAGCTGCGGTCATCGGTCCCTTGGTAAGTGTGGACTTCATGTCTATCTCGGCTACAATAATGCGTTCACTATGCTGTTCATAGTAATTTACTTGCACTCCTATTTTTTTATTTATTATTAAAACTACTACTGCGTTACCCTAATTTGATTTTGTATTTATAACCCTGTATTCACCTGACCAGAAATCTTGTTCCTCCGGCCACCGAACTTCACTAATTCCCACTATATCTAACTTTAACCTTTTCATTTTCCTTTTTAAATTTGCTAATCTTCCTACCCAATTAAGGGAGCTGATATTCCATGCTCCAACCCGTAAAACACCAGTCTTCCTGGTAATGTCATCCTGAGCAGTCCCCGCCCGGAGATCTGAATGGAAGACTATTTTACCTCTGGAATACTTTACCCAAGAGGACGCCATCATCATTTAACCATACAGTAAAGCTGCATGCCCTTGGGAAAAATCACACCTGTAGTTTCCCCTTGCTTCCAGCCATTTGAAGTACCAGCACAGCAGGGCCATTTTGGTTAATGTTACAAGGCGAGATCAGTCAATCATCCAGACTCTTACCCCTGCAGCTACTGAAAAGGCCTGCTGTCCCTCTTCACGAACCACACATTTGTGTGGCCCCCTCCATTGTGGTTGCATCTACGGTATGGCTACCTGTATGGCTAAGGCACACAAGCCTACGCACCAACGGCAAGATCCATGGTTCGTGGGGGGGGATTTGTCCTTACTCTAACAAATACACTAAACTGTGTTGTTGAAGACATGGGTATGATACATAAATAATGGTGCTGTGTATCAAATTTCGTCTCTGAATCCAACTCAAGACTTTTAGTTAGAAAGATGTAAAATGAGAGTCCCAAGAAATGAATAGTAGAATAAAAGCAAATGCATTGTTACATAGCTAAGATACTTTTAACACACATAAAGTACAGCACTTACAAAAGCTAACAAAATGCAAACTGTATCAAAACTAAAATGCAAGATTGTGAATCCTCTGTTAAACATGGTTTCTAATTTACAATACTATTTGCAGTGGTTAGTTGAGAATGGCTATGTGAGCCAAAGAGACAATTGTATAACTCACAAACAGCAGAACATTCACAGTTTTTTAAATCTCCAATCAAACTATGAAAATATTATAATACATAGTGATGAAAGAAGCAATGAAAATGGAAAAGGATTAAGTTCCACAGAAAGTCGATAATTTGGTTCCATTAGAAAATGTATTGCCATGCATGTACAACATGTAAAAACTTAGCAAATCATTAATTTCATTCAATGGTGAGACATTTTTAATTTCACTACATATGGTGGTTGATTGGTTTCATGTTCCATAGACCATTTATACGACTAGTCATAATGTAGAATGAGTCATTTTACATTCATTCAACATTACACGTTCATATGTAAATCTGGCTACTGTTGACTATTTAAAAGTGTTTTTTTTATGTATTTTTATTTATTTAGTTTTTACATTTCAGATGGGGATTATTAACTGCTAGCACCATCTTTTACATGAACAGAAATTCTTCTTCAGAATGGAAGGAGTTATCAAGGAGAAGCTTCAACTTGTTTTCAAATTTAACATTATTGTCCAGCAGAGATTTTACATCACTGGGTAAGCAATCAAAAATTATAGTTACAGCATTTGAGAAACAATAGTGGGTGTTAAGACCAAGACTTGGGGAACCCCATCGTGATTTCTCACCCATTTATATTGGCTGAATTACTGAGTACAGCTTTCTGCATTCTTTCGATTAGATACATCACCATCCATTGGTTAACTGTACGACCAATTCCATAAAACATGAGTTTATTTAGGAGAATGTTATGATACATGCAGTTAAATGCCCTAAGTCACAGAAAATACCAAACAGTGGCATTATTTAATGGTTGCAAAATTTTGAAAGTGAACTTGTAAATGACACTCCCGCTGAGCATCTCTTATGAAGTCCAAGTTGTGATTTAATGAGAGTGATATTGTTGCTCAGGTGGGATGCCATTCTGGAATACATCACCATTTCGGAAAATGTTTATTAGTGAACTGAGTCAAGCAGTTATTAACATCTATCCTATTACCATTTTTACAGACAGACTTAACAATAACATATTACAATATCTTTGGAAAAATGCTCTGAGTTAATGCTGAATTACAGATTTCAGAAGGGACAAAGCTTATCACGTGAGAACAAGTGTTTAGTACCCCATTGGAAATACCACCAGACAGATAAAATTTACTTTTGAGAGAATGCACAATTTTCTCAATTTCACTAGGAGATGGTAAAACATTTGTTTAATCGAATTTTATGAGAATTGCTTTTCCAACATACTGCTTTGATTTTTCTCTTCAACTGCTTGCCCTGTGTTTTCTACTACATTGGAAAAAATGAGTTTTAAACATACTTTCTACCTATGACTGAGCATTTGCAGCCCTTCTACTTACATCAATAGTGATGTTGTCCAGTTCTGTAGCCTGTTGTCCTGTCTATCATAATTATTAATTTCTAATGTGATGTTCCTTGACTTTTAACAATTTTTCTTAGTAATTTTGAGTACTTTTTTTAGTGTGCAATATTGGAGAATCTTTACTTGTTCTTGCAAACAGGTAATTTCCCTTTTCCTTTCACCAACTGCTTCAATCCCTCTTGTGATCTATGGTTTTTTAGATGGCTGATAAATTTCCTTTCTGACTAACTTAAGAGGAAACCTGTTTTCAAATAATGATACGAACTTATCATGGAATAGATTAAACTTTACAATAGCATTTGGTTTGGTTTACTACAAACTTCATCCCATGCCAACTCTTGTAAACTATCCTTAAAAATATTTGTCCTGGAGTGCTCAGTTATTAAAATGGCCCTGAGCACTATGGGACTTAACTTCTGAGGTCATCAGTCCCCTAGAACTTAAAAAGAACTACTTAAACCTAACTAACCTAAGGACATCACACACATCCATGTCCGAGGCAGGATTTAAACCTGCGACTGTAGCGGTCGCGCGGTTCCAGACTGTAGCGCCTAGAACCACTCGGCCACCCCAGCCGACTGCTCAGTTATTCTAATTGATTTCCAATGAGGGGAATGTGTACTGTACGGCACTATCTTATTTATCCCAATTATGGGATGGTAAGGGAGTTCATTTGTTAAAAGGTATAGAGTTATTTTCTTGCTTTGAGCTTTGTCAAAGGAAACATTATCAATTACAGTCCTGCTATCTTAATTGACCTATACTGGAAGGTTAATGAGATGAAATTGTAGGATCCAAATAATGTTTCCAGATCGTTTTTCCCATTAATCCTTTAGAAAATCTACATTGAAACACCGCAATTGACTACTTGTTGCCGCATGACAGATAGCACAGTAAGGAATCTACATGTCAAACAGTTCAAAATTTCCCAGTGGAAATCTAAACAGTTACAATTAAAATAAACTGTTTTTTGGTATTCATTTAGAAGCACACACTTCTATGTGCTGATCACTACAGAATCTGCTTCTGTAAATGTTTCTGAACTTGTTTTTTCTGTTTGTATAAGAGACAACTCCTTTTCCTGTATTAGTTCTACATGAGTACGATGCTAACATGTAATCTTGTGCTTTTAACAACACTAACCATGCAGGTATATTATGCTCACGTAGGCACGGTATGTCTACCTTTTCAGACTCCTCTATAAATTTACCAACTAGACAAGAAACACTTCTACCTTATTACTCAATCATCTACCTTATTACTCAATCATCTAGTACTCAGACAAGAGAAGCTAATCTCACTTTTCCCTATGTTATTGAGCTTTCTGCAGAGCTCTTCTGTTTTATTTCTTACACAGTTATCAACAAACTGTCAGTATTCACACAGCCAGTTGATGATATTGTTATCAGGCCAAAGACTGGTTTGGTGTAGCTCTCAACAATAGTTTGTCTTGTAGAGGATATAACTCACACCATTAGTTCTTTGCCATATAAAATACTGCTTAGGGAATAATATGCAAGATATTACAACACAATGACTAACAAGTCAGAAGTAAAAAGAAGGCAAGCATACCAGAGTTGCATCAGGATTTGTAAAGAGTGCCACACCTATTAAGTATGGTACAATTAGGAAATTGAGCTAGTCTCAAGATCTCCTAATCAAATGCAGGCAGCCCGCAGAAAAGTTCTGGAAGGAGGGGGGGGGGGGGGGGGGGGGGAGTAAAAAATCAGTATCTTATACAAACAACATTTCAGCGAAAACAATTTTTGAAAATACAATGTTATTGGATAGATAAAAAAAAATCTACTCACCAAGTGGTGGCAGGAGAACACACAAAAGGTATCAAAATTTTCAAGTTTTTGGAACCAGTGGTCCCTTCATCTGCCAGAAGAGTTGAAGGGGTAGGAAAAGGGGTGAAGGAAAAGGACTAGTGAGGTGTAGAAAATAGTAAGTCTCCTCTGGACTGGGGTCCTGGGGGACTTTCCTGAACTCTCCTCATTTCTTACATCTCACCAATCCTTTTCCTTCGTCCCTCTTCCTACTTCGTCAACTCGTGTTCCAGAAGAAGGAGCCACTGGCTTCAAAAACTCGTATATTTCAAAACCAATATATGTGTGATCTGCTGCTGCCGCCTGGTAAGTAGATGGATGATGGAGCAAAATGCAGGCCTGTATTTAACCCTTTCAGTGCCAAATACAATCTAATCGGATCGCGCGGGTACGCACGAAAAGTGCCAGGTATGATCTAATCGTACTGCCATTTTCACACACTTTACTTTCAAACTAAGGCACAGATCGTGGTATATCGATATCGGGAAGACAAACGAAGGTCAAAAGATAGTCGTCAAGTACTTCATTCGATTGTCGATGCCAATAATTGATATTTTCGAGTTTCAAACACAAGGTTGTTTTACATTCATTTCGAAGGCAATATGGGGCACTGCTTCACATTTTCGGAATTGCCAGGCCCCAAACATGTACCAATAAATGCTACATCAATTGATTTTTTTAACTTGTTTCCCCAGCCCCAGTGCAACTGTTGACAATAATGGCAATGGAAACAAACAGATGTGCGCGGCTATTTCTCGAGGCAAACGTAAACTTATCAGTGAACTCTTGTGAGAAAGTAGTATCCTTCCTCAGTGCCAGAAATGAGGGCTTTTGTGGCAGTAATACTAAATATGGGACTTGTAAAGAAACAGACAATTTTTAGTTACTGGTCCACAGACGAAAATCTGGCAACTCCATGGTTTACCCGAATGTTTTCGCGAAATAGATTTCAGTAGCTCCTAAAATTTTTCCACTTGATAGATAATACAAAATTGCACCCTCCTGGGCATTTAGTGTATGACCCCAATGCAAATTTTGACATTATGCTGAACATTGCAAATAATGTGTTTTATCATCATTATACGCCTCATCAACAGCTGAGTGTTGACGAAGGTCTTGTTGGCTCTACAACTCATTCTCAACTCATCCAGTGTCTCCCTAATAAACATCACCACAGATGGGGTGTTAAGTTCTGGATGCTATGTGGTTCTGTGGTGAACTACTGCCTTGGATTTTATGTGTACCGTGGAGCAAGATGTGAAGCTGACAGAGTGGAGGTAAAAGAGCACGGATTAGGTTATGTCGTTATTACAAAATTACTTGCTCTTAGTAATTACATGAACAAGGGGTACCACATTTCCTGTGACAATTTTTTCATCTCAATTCCAGTAGTGGAAAAACTGTATTCCATGGGAACATTCCTCACTGGCACAATACAGAGGAACAGAAAATTCCTCCCACCTAATCTTCTTTCCAAATTTGATATTGGACACGTCAAATTCTTTAGAAAGGCCTTTGTGCTTCTCTGCAGAAAAATCCAGTTCTGTTGATCAGTTCCTCCTCTACTGAAACAGTGTCAGAGAGAAGTATTTGCAAATGACAACCAATGAAGAAACCTGATGTCATATTTCAATATAATAAATACATGGGAGGGATTGATTCCTCAGATACGACGACGTACTGTTATCTGGATGAGAGGAAGACTGTGAAATTATGGAAGAAAAGTGATTTTCAGCAATAACTGGCAGAATGTTTCTGAATGCTTACATTCTTTATAAAGAAAATCTATCTTCGGCCGAGACACCACTCACACGTCTGAAATTCAACGGGAAAATCATCTGCACATTGTCCCAGGAGTGGTTAAGATCTACAAAAGATACGACACAACAATCAAGAACAATGTGTGTACTCTGTAAGAAGGGATTACATCCCAAATGTGTTGGTCAACATGTATGTGTGAATACATGGCCCTAAAACTTAATTGGTATTATGTTATTTTCTGTTGAAACCAGTGACAAAATTATAGATGTTTTGCCCATTTTTCACATCAGTTTTCTCAGGGTGCATTATTTTCTAAAACGTGACAGAAACACACCACCAAAAATTATATCATTCAGAATACCATGTATATTGATAATATGAAGCCAAATTTTAAGTTCAATTATATTACATGTGGCTAAATATGATTTAAAACCAAAGTTTTAATTGTTTCCGTACAAAAACACTAATTCAAATATTGTTTTCTTTAGAAGTATGAGGCCTAATAGTGTTCTCTGCTCATATTCCTGTAGCTGAAGGTACTAACTATAAAAGAAAAAATTGAGGTCCTATGATAAATGGTTCAGATTTTATGGTAAGTTTAACAAACTTCTACAATTCACTACAAAATTGCCTGGCACTTTTCAGCTGATTCCTTGAAACACGGCACCAAAAGGATTAATGTGTAACTGCCAGAAGTTTCATCATTGTATCTCTGTTAGTTATTATTCAGTGCTGTATTGAGTAGAATGTTGTGTTGTACAGTTTGTGAATTTCGAGATGGCAGAGTTAGAGGAGCAGCACTGTGTCTGTATTAAATTTTGTGTTAAACTCAAGACAACCTTTACAGAGACACACCAATGATGCAGAAAGCCTACGGTGATGAGTGCTTAAGCCATACTCAGTGTTATAAATGGATCACTCAATTTAAAAATGAGCTGGACAGAGTTAAAGATGACCCAGGTTCAAAATGCCTTTCGATGTCCACCAACAACAATCATGTCAGGAACATCAACGAAATTGTGCATGCCAACTGAAGAATGACTGTCCATGAGGTTGCAGAAGGATGTAACATTTCAGTTGGATTATGTCATAAAATTCTGACAAAGCATCTTGGAATGCATCGTGTTGCCGCCAAGTTTGTCCCACATAAGTGTCCAAGGAATAGAAAAGCAACTGGAATCACTCAATAGAGGAAAGTCCACTGGACCTGACGGGATACCAATTCGATTCTACACAGAGTACGCGAAAGAACTTGCCCCCCTTCTAACAGCCGTGTACCGCAAGTCTCTAGAGGAACGGAGGGTTCCAAATGATTGGAAAAGAGCACAGATAGTCCCAGTCTTCAAGAAGGGTCGTCGAGCAGATGCGCAAAACTATAGACCTATATCTCTTATGTCGATCTCTTGTAGAATTTTAGAACATGTTTTTTGCTCGCGTATCATGTCATTTCTGGAAACCCAGAATCTACTATGTAGGAATCAACATGGATTCCGGAAACAGCGATCGTGTGAGACCCAACTCGCCTTATTTGTTCATGAGACCCAGAAAATATTAGATACAGGCTCCCAGGTAGATGCTATTTTTCTTGACTTCCGGAAGGCGTTCAATACAGTTCCGCACTGTCGCCTGATAAACAAAGTAAGAGCCTACGGAATATCAGACCAGCTGTGTGGCTGGATTGAAGAGTTTTTAGCAAACAGAACACAGCATGTTGTTATCAATGGAGAGACGTCTACAGACGTTAAAGTAACCTCTGGCGTGCCACAGGGGAGTGTTATGGGACCATTGCTTTTCACAATATATATAAATGACTTAGTAGATAGTGTCGGAAGTTCCATGCGGCTTTTCGCGGATGATGCTGTAGTATACAGAGAAGTTGCTGCATTAGAAAATTGTAGCGAAATACAGGATGATCTGCAGTGGATAGGCACTTGGTGCAGGGAGTGGCAACTGACCCTTAACATAGACAAATGTAATGTATTGCGAATACATAGAAAGAAGGATCCTTTATTGTATGATTATATGATAGCGGAACAAACACTGGTAGCAGTTACTTCTGTAAAATATCTGGGAGTATGCGTACGGAACGATTTGAAGTGGAATGATCATATAAAATTAATTGTTGGTAAGGCGGGTACCAGGTTGAGATTCATTGGGAGAGTGCTTAGAAAATGTAGTCCATCAACAAAGGAGGTGGCTTACAAAACACTCGTTCGGCCTATACTTGAGTATTGCTCATCAGTGTGGGATCCGTACCAGGTCGGGTTGACGGGGGAGATAGAAAAGATCCAAAGAAGAGCGGCGCGTTTCGTCACCGGGTTATTTGGTAACCGTGATAGCATTACGGAGATGTTTAATAAACTCAAGTGGCAGACTCTGCAAGAGAGGCGCTCTGCATCGCGGTGTAGCTTGCTGTCCAGGTTTCGAGAGGGTGCGTTTCTGGATGAGGTATCGAATATATTGCTTCCCCCTACTTATACCTCCCGAGGAGATCACGAATGTAAAATTAGAGAGATTAGAGCGCGCACGGAGGCTTTCAGACAGTCGTTCTTCCCGCGAACCATACGCGACTGGAACAGGAAAGGGAGGTAATGACAGTGGCACGTAAAGTGCCCTCCGCCACACACCGTTGGGTGGCTTGCGGAGTATCAATGTAGATGTAGATGTAGATCCGCATGAGTAAAGATCAGGAAGACCTTCGCCTCACAATCTGTGAAGAGCTTTTGGATCACACGAAGAACAAGATGTTCCTTAAGAGAACCATAACTGGTGATGAGACATGGTTCTATAATTACAATGTTGAGACCAAAGGAAGTTTCTACAAGGCCTAAAGAAGCTCATCAAGTCAGGTGCCACAGGGACAAACTGTTAATGGTACTATTGGGACATATTGCAATGCCTGTGAGAGAATGAGAGAAGGAAACGGTTTGAAATGTGGGGGACAATTCATGGCTCTAGCATCATGATAATGCACCTGCACTTTCATCCCTGTTGGTGCGTGACTATTGCACAAAAAAACGAAATCACTGTGCTGCCTCATCCTCTGTACTCTCCACACCTGGCCCATGCAGACAATTTTTTTATTTCCAAAGCTGAAAACCTTGTTGAAAAGACAAAGATTTGCGATGACATACGAGATCAAAGAAAATTCGCAGTCGGCGCTTTGCATGATCCAACAAGAGGCATACCAAAACTGCTTCCAGAAGTGAAAACGGTGTTGGGTGTGTAGTACCAATTGTGAAGGAGACAATGCACAATAACTAAAAGGTAAGCACAGATAAATTTTGTGGACAAAGTTCCAGAATTTTTTGAACAGTCCTCGTATTCCAAGGTAGCAATGCTGGGATTCGTTTTCCAAAGCAGCAATGCTGGGCTATGTCCAACCTGATGTTACTGTGCTAGGATAAATCTGAAAATAACTGATATGAATAATGTTGAATGTATTACGAAAGTTTGCATGTTAGTATTTAAATTCAGGATATATGCTCCTGGCTACAGAGTTACAGCACAACTAATTTTACATGCACCAATGTTCTCTACATAATAAGCAATTTCTCTGTAGCTTTATTTGTGTGTAAAATAAAGAGCTTTATACTAATCCTTGAGGGCCTTCAGTCAAATCACTTGCCGACTGTACTATCATGTTCGCCATTTCTACCTTAGTAACGAATATTCATGAGAAAGTTAATTCTTGGAATTTGTGATTGGTATTTTATTATAAAACAAGTCATTATTCTACACAAATGCTGCTGGATTCCGAGAAACACTGGTCCTTCACAACAGCATTTTCCCCTCCTCCAAATTGAGATTTAAGATGTTGAGATGGCTGGATGGTGTTGTGTTATAAACATAGATCAAAGTATTTGAGGATGATTATGCCATTGGCCTTTAAAAATTGCCTCACAAGTTTGTATGATGAAAAATTAAGAATTTCCCCAGAAGCTCAAAAATTAAACTGTGAATTTCTTTTCTTTTCTTTTTTAGGTGTGTGTCTTCTCTACTACATCCTCTCTCTTAGGGATACTTGTACAAATGCATAGTAGAACAGCTATGGAGGTTGGAGAATATAAATGGAAGTAGTGGTAAGCTGAAACTTAAGATTCAGTTCATGAGATATACTCAGCCATGATAATGGCTATGTGCTGCCCACAAAAGATTTGGGTTCCAGTCTTAGTCCAGTAACCGACTTCTTTATTTACATGACACAGTTTTGTCACAAATGTTCATCACAGTGCATACTCTGTTACAGAGTAGAAATATGTGATACTTCAAGGAAATTAACTTAAAGAGAGATATATAATTGTGGTTATCTGATCGCAAGAAGGACTTCTAGAGTGTCAGCTCATCAACAGTAAAAACTCACTGAGATGGACCATTCTTTTACAATAAGCTTCAGTTTGTCATGAAAACCACTGAATTATTGCAATATCACTTTCCACACATTAAGTACAAGTTGCTGAACCTAATTATTTATGAATGCCCTGCACCCACAAAAATCAGCATACACTGACACGTCATCATCATCGTTATTATCATGTTCGCCGTACACAGTGTGGCAGTGACACGTCATCATCATCATTATTATCATGTTTGCTGTACACAGTGTGGCAGTGAATCTTTGATAGTCAAAAGGAAAAAAGAAAATATTTGGATAGTTCTGAAATTTAGTTTTGGAGAAAATTGTTTAAAACAGAACGGACTGACACTGATTAATAACCATAATAATAGAAAAGGAAAGAAAACTAATTGAAATGAAAAGACTGACAAGCATCTATGCTGAGACATGTATTCCAAAGAAACTGCATGCAATGAACGGTCATCTAAGTAAAGATTGTTGGAAAGACAGGGAAAGAGAAACAATGGCACTGGAAAGACAGATGAAACTAAGTGTGGATGAAATTACCAGCAGGTTACTGAAGAGGCATAGAAGAGAGGTAAGAGGAGGGAATGCAGTACTGCCTTAAGATGTATCTACCAGTGGTAAGATATGGTGTGTAACTTACATTCTCTTTTGTACTGTAGACAAAATTATTTTCATCTATAAATGAACTGGATGTAGTATTCTGTGATTTTTATATATACCAGAAATTGCTCATACTGCCTTTCGCTCCAGCATGAGCCTTACTGTTCTCGTAATCTTCTCCCCACATGATGATCAACACCACGAGCAACAGTCAAATGTTAACAAGGTTGGGAAAAGTTTTGCTGTTCAAATGGCTCTGGGCACTAGGGGACTTAACATCTGAATCATCAGTCCCCTAGAAATTAGAACTATTTAAATCTAACTAACCTAAGGACATCACATACATCCACACCCAAGGCAGGATTCGAACCTGCGACTGTAGTGGTTCCAGACTGAAGCGCCTAGAACCGCTCGGCCACACTGGTTCAGCTGTCTGAGGGCAGTTCCACTGCACCACATTCAGTATTCAAGTCTGATACTTCACTCTTTAACATAAGCCTTGACATGCTTAACAGAAAATTCCACTTCTCATTCAGCACAAGAAGTTTTTTCTCTTATGGGTTAATTTTGCCATCCTCCACTGCACTAATTTATCAAGCATGAGTTTAAATTTTAGTATCTTCTATCAAATTAAATCCTTAGCTTCTTATGAAGTTTTTTTAACAAACAATTCTATTTAGAGCTTATGACAAAATTATTATAAGTAGAGGAACAAAATGCATGATACTTACAACAGAATTAGAAGACTTTGGCTTAGGAGAATTACTCCTGTTGCCTCGCATTTTCACCCCTAAAATAAAATAAAAAAAAAGTGTTAATGTAGAACAAAACATAAATACAAAACAAAAGGTCTCCAGCAATGATATTTGTTTTACAAACCAAAAGCATCATTGACAAATTGTTCATCCTCCTCGTCGTCATCTTCTGGTGCATCTAAGAGTGGTGTGAAAGCATACCTGAAGCAACCACAGAGAAGAAAAACATGAGAAAGCAGAACATAACCATGTAATCCACATCACACATTATAACGAAATACAAAAAAAACTAAACAGGGAGACAAACTTCTAATCATAAAATTATATTTTTCTTAATTGACATCGTACTGATCATGATGTAAATAACGAAAATTTTGGACATATCACAGAAATTCATCAAACTTATGTCTGACATTTTAATAATAAAGGATGACGACCAAAGCCAGGGTATTTTAGTGCATTGTATCTGCAACTTTGCTGCTCCCAATACACAGATAGGAATTCTTAGGAACAGCCTGAACATGCAGTAACTGGTTATAACATGAAACAACACAAATGTAAATGTTTCCATAAACTGCAAAACTGAACTGAAGGCATCTGGACAAGTATTCTTGATGTAATAATGGAGTATCACAGCACTTTGATTGCCTGTTCTTCACATTTATCACGTTAATAATGATATTTTTTGTTAAAAATGAATACTCACTTCATAAGTCAATAGAATTAGACAGAAAGCAACTACATTGGTACAAAATACTCTCCATCCGGCACTGTACAGTTCTTACAGTTTGTTTCAGTCAATTGGTATGTACATTGTTCAAATGCTGTTTTAGTTTCAACTGACTAGATATTATCAATAGCGCGTAAATATTGCTTGGTCAATGGCTGCATCAAAGCATGATAGGAACTTCATGGAAACATTCATTCCTAGCACATTTTGATACAGCAATCGCCCAAGAAATATTCAGGGCTACTAATATGGATAGCAAAAAGTTACCTTCCTCTCCCCTGCAAATAGACATCTGAGGACCTAATTCCAATTATAATTCTTCATTCTTTGTTCTTTTGTTTTCTTCCAGTATGCTGTCATCTGTTCACTATATTTCTTCTTTCTGCTTTCAGACCATTTTGAACCAGCCTTTTTAGCTACACTGCCTTGGAATCTTTCCATTTTCAATACTTTTCCTGAAAGTATTCTCTGTTATTTATATCTTCTATTTTTATATTATTTCTTTCTAAATCATCCTTTACTTCGTTGAACCAGCTTCTTGTGGATTTCTTCCCACACAAATATTTGAAAATTTTATCAGTTAATTTACTGTCTTGCATTTGAAATAAATTCCCAACAAACATGATTTTTCTTTTTCTCATTACATTTTAAATATTTTCTATATTTTGTTATATTTCAGCATGACTTCATAATTTTCAACCTTTTGCTGTGTTTTGTGGTCCTAATATTTTCCTTATAATTTGCCTTTTTAGTACTTCTAATTTATCTACATTACAGTTTAAAGCCAGGCATTCATTTACATATAGGTGTTCCGGTTCCCCTACTGTGTCCCAACACCTTATTTTTGCATTTCTGGATGGGCCTTTTTTATTGCAGTTGTTTTCAGCAATGCCATATGCTCTCCTCATTTTATGCAACCTTTCCTCTATTGAAGATTTTTCCAAGTCATTTTCTTGGATTATCTCCCCACTAGATATTTGAAATTTTTTTATCCTCTATTTGGCAAATATCTGTTTTCAGGAATTTTGGAGCATCCTCAGCATTTGTTAAAAGTTTTGTTTTTTCCATAGAACTTCTTAAGCCAGTTCCGCTGGCTATTTCTTCCAGGAGTTTTATTTGAGTTATAGCAGATGCCACATTTTCAGCAAGTTGTTTTATTTTATGGCCAATTTAGATATTACTTTTTAGCCATTTGCCGTGTTACTTTCTGACGGCCCTCTTTTTAAGCACCATATGTAAGTTATTTTTGTCTTATCTCATATCAAGTACATACTACAGCATAGATAGAGTTAATTACCATCCTATGGTTGAAACATGAACCTAGGGCTGTGAACACAAATTTACATGGCCCTGTGACCGTAACAGGCATCAGTGTAGTATGGAGGTGCAACCGAGTGAAGTTCAGTGTTCCCTTCGACTCTGCCTGAAATATTATCCCTCTCACATTTCTCTAAAGCTTGCTGGTTTCACCATCAAAAGAATTCCTCTTTCTCTCAATAATGAAGCAATCTTCAAACTCTTTAATAGAGGTAACAGTTTAGTGTGTTCAGTTTTTTGTTCCACAGTTGTATGCTATCGAAGGTCTCAGTACATGAAGCTATTTAAATCCCATCCCATCAGCATGAGACCACTCAGTCGGTCGCCACCAGCGCACGGAGACAGATGTGTGCAAAGGGTAATTATGACTCTTCCACAACCACAATGTAGTACTTTATGACATTTCTCAATTTAAATCTAACAATGGAAAATCCAGGATGGAATATAACAATATTATGAAAAGGAAAGTTGCTACTCATCATATAGCAGCGATGCTGAGTCGCAGATAGGCACAACAAAAAGACTGTCACAATACAAGCTTTGTCAGCCAGCAAGGCCTTTGTCGAAAATAGACAAAAACACACACACACACACACACACACACACACACACACGCACACACACTAGTGAGTTCAACTTTCCTTTTCATAATATTGTTACATTTCTCAATCTAATATTTTTAGTGTTTATTTTGTGTTTTAGACATATTTGGTCAAAATGGATGACGAAGAACGGTACGCTGAGCATTATGCTGTTGGATGGTGGAGCCATCAGACGGTGAAGACAACTTTTATCACAGATGGTAGTGAAAATGAAGAATACTGGTAAAGATGGAACTAAGTAGTGCAAAAACACCTCAACAACAAGTTTTGACACATTCTGAAAAATATCATGAGCAGGAACCTGGAGTGAGCTTGGTAGCAAGATCGGCACAATCAGTTGTTGAATGCTGGAGTCTGTTTTGCAATGAAAATATACTTAGTATTAATATTATGAGAAGGAAAGTTGCTACTCACCATATAGCAGAGATACTGAGTCGCAGATAGTCACAATAAAAAGACTTTCACACTTAAAGCGCGGGGGAGGGATAGTATGGTGGAGATGATGGACGGTGAAGTGCTGCAATTTAGGCGGAGGGCAGCGAACAAGTGGGGTAGGGGGGGGGGGGGGTTAGAGAAAAAGGAGAGAAATAAATTAAAATATTATTTACAGGAAGGATAGCAGCTTGTGAAGTGAAGTGGTTGAAAATCACTATTTCGTTATGGAAAAGGGCATGAGTGAACTGAACATTAACATAGGCTTCTTGTATCTCTGCAGACTTTACCAATCTGGGAGGCAGAAAACAGCTGCCTTTGGGCTTCAGACAGTACAGGCGTTGAAGTATTTCGATTAGCAATGACTTAGCAGCATTTTCATTTTATTTCAATCTGTCTTCGTTTTGATGATAATCTACATGTGAAGAAAGAAAACTGTTGGACAACTTGACATCAATGTGTCAGATATGTGAAACGTTCAATGAAATGGCAAAACAGCCCATGTCCTTGGAGGATACACAAGCATAGATGAAATGCTGCTTGCATTCAGAGGCAGATGAAAATTTACATAATACATACCACCAAAACTGGCCGAATATGACATAAAGATATTAGCTTTGGTTGATACAAAGAACTTTTATACCTTCAACCTTGAAATATATGCCAGGAAGTGGCAGATGGACCATTTTCACTCATGTTCCATAATTGGTTTATGAGCTGTGAACTAGTGTCACATTTTCTCAAAGAAAATAAGCTGAATTCCGTGGAAACAGTGCATAAGAACAAGAGACAAGTCTCTCTGGAATTTTTTGAAACATGGTAAAGAAGTTTATTCATTCGAAGTTGATTTCCAGTTGGGTGTACTCGGAGTCTTTCGCAACGGCATACATGAATAAAACATTCTCAGTTTTCAAGCCGTGTCAGTTTGCATAAAATCCTTGAGCTTTTGATGACCATCTCCGCCATCGTCGTCAGGAGTTCACTGATTGCCAGGGCTGCTACGGTTTTTCGCTTATATAGGCATGATGACATCAGCAGCAGCCAACCAGATAGACCCAATGTGACGCACACGCGTATGTTGACCCGGGCAGCTAGCGCGGAGCTAACTGGATGACGGTTCTATATCAGCACTAAGTAAAGGCCTCAACTTTTCTCCAGCTCCACGACGTCTGCCAATATTGGATATAATTAGTGGAATAGAGCAGTGCATTAGGAATCTTTCACACGATGCAGCTGAGGACGTCAGGCAAACTACCAGCCATATCCTGGCGAAAGCTAAGTCACCAAAATCTAATATTAGCCAGGAGGAACGATATTGCTTACGGTTATTAACCCTTTTAGTGCCAAATACGATCTGATCGTGATCCAGATTTTCGGCGAAAAATGCCAGTAACGATCTGATCGTGATGCCTTTCTCATTCATTTTTTCCGTGCTTGAAGGCAAAGTTGTTAGTATTTCCTAGCGAATGAGAAAGGCATCACGATCAGATCGTTACTGGCATTTTTCGCCGAAAATCTGGATCACGATCAGATCGTATTTGGCACTAAAAGGGTTAAGTGAGAATGAAGACTTGGTTGTCTTGCCAGCAGACAAAGGGAATGCCACTATTGTTCTGAACTCTGCAGACTGCCACCTGAAGATGCTATATTTATTAGAAAACACTACGTACCACAAGCTTAGTCGTGACCCCACACAGGCCATTGTCAGAAAGATAGGGAAGTTATTATAGAATTCTGGTTTGCCAGATGAAGTGGTAAAGAAATTGAAATTAACGTCTTGTGGCCAGACCTCCCAGGATTTATGGATTATCAAAGATTCACAAAGAAAGTCCACTGAGGTCCATTGTTAGTGCAATCAGTTCGCCCACCTGCAGACTAGCTAAACATCTGGCAGGATTATTAGCATCAAAATTGGGACATTGAACACCATGTTGCCAACTCTCAGAAGTTTGTTGAGACACTCAAGAGAATGAAGATAGGCCCAAACAACCTAATGGTTAGCCTGGACGTCGTGTCACTTTTTACGTGGGTGCTAATACATGATACGCTGGATCTTTTGGCCCAACATTTTCCATCTGGAATCATTAAGTTGTTCTGTCACGTCCTGATGACAACATACCTTTTGAAACTTCCTGGCAGGTTAAAACTGTGTGCTGGACCAAGACTTTAACTTGGGACCTTTGCCTTTTTTGGGCAAGTGCTCTACCATCTGAGATAACCAAGCACGACTCACGCCCCGTCCTCACCGCTTTACTTCCACCAGTACCTTGTCTCCCACTTTCCAAACTTCACAGCTCTCCTGCGAACCTCATTCTGGAAACATCCCCCAGGCTGTGGCTAAGCCACGTCTCTGCAATATCCTCTCTTCCAGGAGTGCTAGTTCTGCAAGGTTCGCAGGAGAGCTTCTGTGAAGTTTGGAAAGTAGGAGACGAGGTACTGGTGGAAGTAAAGCTGTGAGGACGGGGCGTGGGTCATGCTTGGGTCGCTCAGATGGTAGAGCACTTGCCTGCGAAAGGTAAAGGTCCCAAGTTCGAGTCTCGCTCCGGCACACAGTTTTAATCCACCAGGAAGTTTCATATCAGCACACACTCCGCTGTAGAGTGAACATCTCATTCTGGAAACGTACTTTTTGTACTGCGATGAATATTATGAGAAGACGGACGGCACAGCCATGGGATCACCACTGTATCTCCAGCAATCGCAAATTTCTTCATGGAGCACTTTGAAGAGCAGGCTCTGCAAACTGCAAAATTACGGCCGTCTTGCTTTCCCAACAATATACTGATGACACCTTCTTGATATGGCCTCATGGTGAAGATACACTACAGCAGCTCGTCAATCACATGAATGGTGTCCATCCCAACATTAAATTTACTGTCGAGATGGAGAAGTACGGCAAGCTACCGCTCTTGGATGTTTTGGTTGAGCGGAAGGCAGGAGGCCAGCTTGCTCATTCAGTGTACCGCAAACCAACACACACTGATCAGTACTTGAAAGCCAATAGTTTCCACCACCCTGCACACAAGAAAGGGGTCCTGAACACATTGGTTCATAGAGCCAAGATTATCTCTGACGACGACCACCTACAGTCTGAATTGCAGAACTTAAAACATGATTTCAGGGAAACTGGATACAGCAAAAGTGACATCGCAAACGCTTTCAAGGGCCGCCGACAAAAGACACGTGGTGAATCAGTAGAAGAGGCCAAAAGGACTGCATTCCTGCCACACCGCGGAGCAACTAGCAGTGAGTTAGGAGCTTGACAAGTCGGCCATAGCGGAGCATTGCCTAGAAAATGGACATAAAATAAAGTTCGAAAATACAAAAGTGTTGACTCATGCTTCTACATATTGGGACTCCGTTATAAAGGAAGCAGCCGAGACTCGTTTAAACAATAACAATTTCAACAGAGATCAGGGGTACACAGTCAGGAGGGCATGGGGGCGGGAGTTGGACATCGAAAGAAAGCAAAGACAGATGCACAGCGTGGGAGTGGCAGTTTCAAACGTGGCGCCTGCCCTTGCACCACCTGACGTCACCGGTGCTGCCATGGGCAAAAGCTCCGCTAGCTGCCCGGGTCGACTTACGCACGCGCCACACTGGGTCTATCTGGTTGGCTGCTGATGATGTCATCATGCCTATATAAGCGAGAAACCACAGTAGCCCCGGCAGTCAGTGAACTCCTGACGACGATGGTGGAAATAGTCATCAAAAGCTTGAGGATTTTATTTGAATTGACGCGGCTTGAAAACCAAGAACATTTTATTCACGATTTCCAGTTGGGTTTGTGTCTTGTATACCAAAGAAAAACAAACCTGTATTGCTCATATCTAGTCTTCCCCACAATGCTCAGATTGATGAATGGACTGGAGAGAAGAAGAAATCAGAGATAAAAATGCTTTATAATAGAATGAAAGGTGGAGTAGGCATTGTAAACAAGTTGTCTGATGTAAGACCCAATTCAAGAAAATTGCCTCAGTGTTCTATGCAAAATTGAATAGGGTTGGCATAAGCACTGATATTGTTCATCAATAAAATATAATAATAAGACCCAAAAACATTCTAGTTTTATCAAAACACATGGCCATATGCTTGTCAATGAATATCTGACAGCCCGAAAAGAAATACCTGGATTCCAGAGGACTTTGCATGCGAGAATCTGAGAGTTCAGCAGAGAATCTTCGCAGGAATTGACTGCCAGACTGATTTATTACTGATTATGTGACTAATTTCCCATCTTTTCTTAAAACGGCACCAATAAATACTTATGACTCGCCACATCCTTGACATACTGTCTTTCTTTTATCACATCCTCGCCAGGTTAAGATTCTACAAAAACCTCAAACTTCAGAAAAACAGTCTAAATCAAAATTCAAAGTCTGGAATGAAATACTCTAAACACTCTTCCCAAGTTGATTACATGTATTTTTCACCAAATCACAGGCTAAATCAAGCTGAAATTTGGTGATTAGTAATACATCAAGAAGTTTATTCCAATTCAAGTTTACGTTTGACACACAATCTTATGAAGCTATAAATATAGCTTGTCCAGTTGTCTTGTAATTTAGAGGCACCACATCTGTAAGTTTCTCACTTCCACACATCTCCATCTTGACACTAGGTACAAGTATTAGAAACATCACAGCAAAATACAGGGTGTAACACAAAGCTATAGCCAAACTTTCAGGAAACAATTCTCACATGTACAGGACGAAAATATGTTACATGGATGTGGGTCAGGAAATGTTTTATTTCCATATTAGAGCTCAGTTTCTAAAAGTCAACAACACAATCTTCAAAATGATGCCTGATCCGTGGATAGCACATGTGGGGTTGTCACATTGTTGCAAAAAAGTACAGGGTTGACACACTGTTGAATGAAAACCAGCTACTGTTAGTGCCTGCACACACTGCACATGGAACAGATACAGTAGATTCTCATGTAGCACTTTCAGACAGACATGTGGTCAACATTACTTGTTGCAGCTGTCATATGCTGACACCAAGGTTGTAGTCAACTGCACAAAGAAATTCCTCCTACAGTGAAGATGTTCTCATCCTACATCTCCCCCAGCCATGTTTAGTAGGCTTAAATGTCCCACGTTCCCAAAGACTATAATCAACTGCTTCACATGTGCTCTGTTGGGGCACTGCCATTCTGGAAATCTCCTCCACAGTACCATGGTCATTACTATTTGCCAATCCATACAGCAAATTGGAGTACTCTTCCACTACATTTTACCGGAAACCATGTCTGGGACAAATTCGGAAGAGCTGATGCTATGTGCATGATGCTAGTAGAGGAATGAAGTCAGCTGCATGTCAACACAAGCAATGAAGTGAATCTGATATCAACATTATCTTTGTTTAATTGGAACAACAATCACTGGTGGTGAACCTAAGAATTACAACTTACTGTACATTCTAACTAAACGCAACCAAGATGTTATTTTGAAAATTTCATTTAAGAAATCATTTCATGTAATGCCGGTACGTTCTGTTTCTGTGTTTTTTGATTAATGTGATTATGAAGAGAAGTATAAAATGAGCTCCAACATTAAACTAAATTATTTCTTGACCCAAAAATAAATTATTTCTTGACCCATGTCCATATAACATTTTATTCCTTTATGTGTGAGGAATGTTTCCTGAAAGTTTGCCATGCCTTTTTGTTGAACCCTGTACACCTGTGCTTTTGTCAAACACAGCAGAAAAACCACAAACTTCAAGTGTTTCCTCCAGAGCTAATAAAATATCTATGAACTGCTGCTGCAATTCTATAGCAAGAATTTTTTAGACATAGTATTTCCCGAGGCATTGCCTTTAAGTGTGGCTACTAGCTTTCCACAAGTTTCAACTTCTACCTGTTCCTGATCCACTGTGAAGAAGTGTAGTGCTGTGCACGTTATACTTCCTGGTAGAATTTGATATGCTCAAACAAACTAATCCAATAATCCAGATAAATAGATCTGTCTTCTCAAATAATAGAGGCATGGCACTCCACTAGTTAAACCTATTGTCAGAATCAGAACAAACTGATCAAAGCAAATGTTATATCTGTTTCAAAGCCTTGCGAGCGGAGAATAGAACTACACTTCTCTCCAACACAGGCTCCAGGCAGCGAGCAGTCGAAAGTGCTCCCAAGTTGGTAGCAAGCCAGTGATTGTGCTGCTTTACCGCATTAATAGATACATATTGTTCAAGCAGCACAGTTACTAATTTTGAATAAATTTTATGTCATTTACTGTTGTTAGTTGCTAACAAAAACTGAAAGCCTCCGATGATGCTCTTTCATGAGGCACCCATTTATCTATGCACATAACCAAACCAAAATACTGAGTGCAGGTGCAATTGATGATATAACTTACCTTTGGTTGTTGTTTGTTGGTCTCCACAGCACCATTATGACTAACAGGATAATAGAAAATAAAAGATGCCAGTAAGCATCATCAACCCATAGTTCTTTCCAGTCCTGAAAGAAAACAGAAGACTATTACTAAAGAACTTGCTTGTCCTTCATTAATGATGAAGAATATCAAAATTTCATCCACCAATTCCTAATTGTTCATAACAAATATAAAACTGAACTGTGGTTAAAAATTATCCCACCATTTGGTTGTATAGCAGTATCTTAGCATCAAAACTAAAAGCTTAATGTCTACATTTCCAAACCATCCAGTGTCTTTGTTGAGGTTGTGTACTGTCATCTATCCCTACTTCACATTACTGTTTGTTTTATTTTGTTGAAAACTGACATGGTGGGGCCATGGCTGCATGAAAATACAGTTTAATTCTCACAATAAAGTAAAAACAGTGGCTGGTTGGCATGTTTACTTTATTAAAAGAATTAAGCTGTGTTGTTTCTATATTTGGCTATCTCACTTCTTGTTGTTCCCACCTGTAGCTGTTCCAAGCACGTGTGTGTGGGTGCTGCAACCCCAAATGTTGTTTGTACACACACAAATAATTTCTAAATTGGCTATCCCGCTGTACCAATGCAAATACTAAAATATAGTCAATCTCCTCTAGAATGTATAGTAAGAAGCTGTTCAATAACACGTTTTCACTAGTGCACTACTCAGTCTCTCTCTCTCTCTATGTTCTTTTTTGTTTGTTTTATTGAGAAACACAAAGAGAAAATCAGTTCTGTGAGACGCTTTAATGACTATAGTACACTTCAATGGAAACATTACCATACACCTTACTGTTCACAGTAATTGATAAGCACGCACCTACACAACTTATTTCAAACAAATACAATCTCTCTCTAACTCTTCCACCTAGCCTCCCCATGAAAACCTTCCACGAACGCCTTACTTCCTTACTGGCTCCAATGACTCTAGTTCAGTATCATGGTTTTATAAATAAGCCTTTCAATTTCATTCTGCATGCATAAAATGGCCACATTACCATAATCCTGAACCACAATGCAGCTCTTACCTATATAAGTGGGAACTATCAATCCAATACATCAGAAGTTCTCTTAATTCCCTTTGCATAAACCTCTGCTTAAGTCTCCTCCTTAATTCCATTTCATAAATATCACTTTCTCTTCTACCACTTTGCACATCATCCTGTCAAAATGCCACCTACCTCCCATCATTCTCTTCTAGCTCTCAGTTCTGTGAACGACACCTTTTCACTCCTTATTTTCTACTTCCACCTGTCTTTCCCTCTAATATTCCTCCACACATCTCCCCACGCCTGCCTCCTCTTCCTTGCCAATATTACTGATTCTCAGCTGCCAGTGGAGCAGACACAGATGGGGGATCACCCTAGCAAAGACATGGGCTGCAAATGGGGAAATCCAATGAAATAAGTGACTCTGACTAAGGGCAGAGTATTATTACGCAGATCCTGTGAACGAGTTCTCGAAAACAGCAAAGCTGATCAAATGTTCACATACTACTGTTGTGAGCATCTATGGAAAGAGATATGACTGTGAAACTACAACTAACTGCTAAATGTCTGGATGTCCACGACTCTTCAGCGGACGTAGGGTTCAGAGGCTTGTCTGCCCTGTACAGTAGGATAGATGGTGATCTGTGGCATCTCTGTCAAAGGAGTCCAACCCTGTTACAGGCACAAGTGTTTCAGAGCACACTGTTGAACTTTGAACTCCACAGTAGACCACGTGGGTTCACACGTTGACCCAACAACATAGTCAATTACAATTGCAGCAGTCACGGGACCATTGGGATTTGATCGTCGCTCAGTGGAAACAGGTCGGCTCTTCGGGTGAATCACATTTTTGCTACACTAGGTCGACGGTTGTCTCCACAAACACCATCACTGAGGTGAACAGCAGCTCAAAACATGTTCCACTCTATGGTCGCAGGCTAGTGGGAGCAGTATTATGCTATGGGAGACATTATCCTGTGTTTGCATGAGACCAGTGGTAGTAATCCTAGACACGCTGACAGCTGCGAACCACCTGCATCCCCTCATGCTTGATGGTGATGTCATCTTTCAGCAATATCACTGTCTGTGTCTCAGAGCCAGAACCATGCTACAGTGGTTTGAGGAGCATTACAGTAAACTCAAGTTGATGTCTCAGCAACCAAATTAGTCTGATGTAAATCCTATGGAATCCACCTGGGATGCTATCGAATATTGTCACCGCATACGCAAATCAGCAGCCCATTATTTTCGCGAATTACATGATCCATGCGTAGATACCTAATGCTACATCTGCACTAACCTACCAACGAATTGTCGGATCCCTTATATGCAGAATCAGTGATGCATTTCGTTCCACAGAAAGACAAACAAGCTATTAACCAGTGGTCACTATGTTTTGGTTCATCAATGGGTATTTCAACATTAAAGTTGCTATCAAAAGCCAAAGTAATTAATAATATCTCATATGTCTGGGCCAGTATCAAGAATTAACAGGATTTAAAAAAGGATGTAAGGAATCTGATGTCTGTGGTACACATCCAAAAGAAAACACCCACATATAAGTATCTTTGGTGATGCATTAGGTTTCTAAGTTATCGAGGGCCAAAGTTATTCATTATATAACATACAGTTATTTCTGCATCATAAGTCACCAATATCACAAAACAGCTCAAAAACCTAACTACTTACCGTTAAGCAGTTTGTGAATCTGTGGTATTTTATTGAATACAGCATGAATATTACAGAAGCACCCACAGCAAATATAAGTGTGTTGGTGAAATGGTGGTATAACGAAAGCTTCACCAAATTCCTGTGAAGAGCAAAAATGAAAATTAGATGTAAGTAGCGACTGCGACAAATCAAAACACATTTTAGGTCAGTCATTATTCATCACTTCAAGGAAAATATTCTTACATCCTTCACAATTTATCAAGGACACATTATTTCACTTTTTGACTAGTTTGCACTACAATTTAAGGTTCTTGGCCACAGTCTAAAGTTAGTACATCATTTTCTTTGTTTTAATGATGTATACCTAAAAATAAACAAGAGAAGAAAAGTAAAAGCTACTTCAAAAGGAAATTCACCACAAAACACAGTACCTGAACATATTACAATGAGTAACAATCAAAGTTGAAAAACAGAAGCTAGTTTTGTACAATGGTGGTGTGTAGGCCTTTTATAAAACATTGACACATGGGAGGTAACTTGGCACAATTTTTCATGATAGTTCAACAGGAAATAACGGTCTTATGCTGCAGTGGACTATTATGTATCACCTAGTTTCCATGCAAGATGCTTCCACTACATAAAAAAGACAGTGTAGTGAGCCTTAAAAAGAAGTTATGCCTCCTCCTCCAGAGTCCACACCTCTGATTTTTCCCCCTTTTGCTGTGTCAAATAAACATGATTCATTTTCTGTGGTGGGTAACACTTGTAAATTTCTAATGTCTTACACGTCTTCATAGTACCAATTGCATACTGTTAAATCATCTTTTGTTGTGGCATGATTTACACACTTTTTTACTCCTGTTTATTGAAACAGTGGAATTAAAAGAAACAAAAATATTAACCTTCAGTATTCTAATTGCAGTCCGTCTTCCTGGGTCTACTATTTATGAGCAAAAACATCAAGTCATACAGACAATGCAGTGACATATATAATTTGGGGTAGAATATTAACCTTCCTGCTACAACATGGAATATCAGGATATGTCACAAAGCCATCTCATACACGACACTTAGCTAAAAAAAAAATTGCTTTTCTCCTTATGAATCAGGTTCATTTGGTTTTCATACATAACACACACTAGTGCTGTTTTCTGGAATTGGTATTCTAACCACTGACTCTCAGTATTTATTCCTTAATGAAATTTGTTGCAAATAAAGTGTGTGTATTTCCAACCAATATTTCAATACATAGTGTCAATTCTAGGAATAAGAACAATCTACATATAGACCTAAAATCACTTACCTTAGTCTAAAAGAGGCCCAATACCCAAGAACACACATTTTCACTACATTGCCAGCAACCATTAACAATTTGGTTTCACGTATAGCACATTTCAAAGATAGTTTGAAAGACTTTTTGGTAGACAACTCCTTATACTATACAGATTAATATCGTAACAGGGAGTGTTAGACCAGCTTATGTAAAAATGTCTGTTAGATTCCAGTTTTGACAACACTTGATCACAACAGTCAAGAGTAGGTATTTTGAGTGTGATAAACTTCTTGAAAGTGCATAACTATGTTTTATTCTGACAGTGTTTTAATTCTGTAAATATTAGTAGTTCCATTTTACTGTAATGTATTCACATATGGTGACACTCTCATAACAAATGATCAGGGAAGTGAGTATAAAATGCAAGTGTTTTTTATGTTATATTCTATATATTTTTTACATTATACTTTCTGACATGCTCCCCACCCACGAGAATCATCTCATTTTTGAGTCTGTAGAGGGAAAACTGGAGCTAATCTAATCTACTTTGTGGAACAGAAAACAAACAAGACATGTTGGATCCAACAGTGCCCTGTGAAGGACAGTTAAGTAGTAGCTTCACTAATAACAGAACAATGATGACACACTATTCTCTTTTAATTTTCCTTCATTATACTTAAAACATGAAGCATCTGATTATTAGGAAACTGACTTTCTTATTTAGGTTATCAGGACAAACCTTTTCATATATTACACAACACAAAGTATGACTGAAGCATCAATAAAAACTGCAGTGTGTAACAGTTTTATAATCAGTTTTGTATAAGTAATCTCATAATTCAACAATGTCACTAAATCATAAAGCAGAAAATCAGCTTACCTACGAAGTCTCAAAGTTCTAGTTGTTTGAACAAGACTAGTAAATATCCACCAACAAATGATAGAGTCGAGAACAGCAAGTGGAATGCCAGATATAAGAACTTGATTGCTGCGGTCATTCTTCTGGTGCATAACACGGAGATAGCTTTCTATTGATGCTAATACAAAATATAGAAGTCCAGTCCCCACAACACGATGCAGCATTGGACCAAGCCGTGGCCTGAAAACACAAAGAGATATTGAAAGTAAATGTACACTTTGAAACAACATATCAAGCAAAGATATATGAACTCATAAGTACCAGCCCTCCTATCAACTGTGACAAGCAGCTATGGAAGAGCAGACCAAAAAGGATCTGAAGGATTACTCTTGGACTTGTTAAACCTAGGATCGTAAGCTAAGAAATGAAGGCACAATAGGAGAAAACAAATTGCGTAGGAAAGATACAGCAGCTGATTAAAATATCTCGCTGCCCACCTGGCCTTAATTTACGTTAATTTCTTCCATCTCAGCTTTTCTTCGCTATAACTACTCTTTGGCTTCACACTCTGTTTTAGTTTTCTACATCTTTCATTGTCTTTCCCATCTATTTTTCACCGCCACCCTCCCCCCCCCCCCCCCCCCTCCCACCTCTTTTACATACAACGCACTTCACTTCTCACTCTTATTAACTTGTGCATGATGTTTTAGTAGTAATCTCTGTCTTGCACATTACCCTGTGTTCCACCTTTAAGCAGCTATCATGATTTTAAATCTCATCACATGCAGTCCCCAACAATCAGTCTTTCCTTTTCATCCCGTGTTTAAGCCTCCCCTGACCCGCAGTTCTGGGTGACTTTCCCAAAATCTACACCTTTTCCTAGACCTCTCCAGTCCTTTTCCTTTACCTTTCTTCCTTCCCCTTCAACCCTTCTGCCTGAAGAAGGAACCACTGGCTCCAAAAGCTTGCCTATCGCAACAGTGTTTCACGTGTACATTCTGCCGTCGCTTGGTGAGTAGATTTTTTATCTATCCAATCAAATAAAAAAATTATCCAGGTACAACAACAAAATGGAAAGGATAGATTGCTACTTGCCACATGGAGGAGCAACTGGGTCACTGACAGGCATAATGAAAATTCAGAAACACACACACACACACACACACACACACACACACACACACACACACGTGGCCATGAGTTGAGGCATGAGTTGTGCTTCTGCGAGTTTTCTATGTTCTATCCTTTTCCTACTGTTGTTACTCCGTCCTGAACTTTCCATTGTTCAAACCATCCACATACGTATTTTTAGAACAAGGCAAATATCTTGAGAGGAATTTTGGCTGAATTTTTTGTTTCCCATCCCAGAAGGTAGCAAGCAATATCAGAACTGAATTTAACACTAATTTTCATGGATACCTAATGATCATGAACCTGGCTCAATTATAGAAAATATTACCTTCCATGTTAAAATAGTTGTGGTGCATGGCTGAAGACTCTTACAAAAACAAAGAGGAGGAAAGGCTGTGAATGATGAAACATTCCTTCATATCTGTAAGTGACATGTGGACCTTGGTTAACAGACTATTTTCCTATGTTAAAAATATGATTCAGATTGTTGTTATTCTGATTGATTATAACATTTCAATAGCATTTACAGCCAATTTTCTCACAAAATATCTGTCATTTATCAATAATTAAAGCTTGAAAATCATTAAATATCAAGATCTGGTCGCATGATTGAAATGCTCTGTTATTGGGTGATGCTCTGGTGACGTCACAGACTAGGAGTATGATGAAGCTATATGTGTGTTATAGGAGCGTTAGCCGAAGTTACGAGGTGTTTAGTACTTTTTCTGCAAACAGTTTAGCTGTTTAGTGATGGAAAATGCAATTACAACTTTCAAGTAACAATAGAAAGGGATTTTGTGAATACTGATAGGGGAAGCCTTGGGAAAGTTTATGTGGTTGTGCTCCACCCATTTAGAGCAGTGACATATGCCACGAAGGACAATCTTTTCCCTACTCCCTGCAACATCATTAAACTTGCTCAAAACTAAGGAATTGTGGAACTTTTGCAAATGAGTCCACATATTAAATTGTTGACTGTCAGTCATGAGCTATGACCTAAAGCTCAATAAAATTATTCTTGGCAAAGCTTAGTGCCGATTTCCTACATGGAATACAGTGATTCTACATCCATTTGCTGTTACATGGCACAGCAGATACAGCACTGGACTGCAGATGAAGATGTCATATGTTCAAATCCCGGAAGGGTCATGTATTTTAAAAGTTTTACATGAAATACAAAAATAGCATTAGCAAGAACCAATTGTAGCAGTTGTTTCGACTGTGGGACATGTTATATATAGCTTCACATTAGTCTTAGTCTGAGAAATGGACAACAGAGGACAAACCCATTACCTTTGATATGCCTACAGTAAAACAAGGAGTAGGATGATGAGCTTATACAGAGAGATATAAGGTGTGTACAACAGTCGCGTGACACAAACGTAAGGGCAGTAATGTTTGTGAGTGTACACTAGCGTTACCATCTGAAGCAGACCTAACTTCATCTTCATGTAAGATGATGAAACTATGGTAAGTTAATATTAACTTCAAAGGGAACACATTTTTAATTAAGTTCGTGAACTTGTATGTCAACATCGTGGCAATTTGTCGGTCCAATTTCAACCACATTTCATGCATCTTCTCATTCTCTGGAACACTCAAAAACAACTTTTCAGGAGTTTTTATAGATGTATTTGTACAATATGGTACTACACATCATTTGTAACCCATTTCCTGAAATGTAAATTCCAGAAGAAGACATAACTGTGAATTAGTGTTATGACAGTAGGAGCAGTCAGCAAGCCAGTGATGTCACATGACTCGAATGGAGTGTTTTAGTGGGGTTGCAACTTTTTTGAATTTCAATTTCATTTTTATAAAAGAATACTGGCACTCAAACGGAAAAAAAAGTCAGGAGAACAAAACGACATAATTAATCATTAAGACAATTTCCAGAAGACTGCCAAATACCTTATGGTGAAAATCTTATGGCTGTATAAACAGGTTGAAAGATCCATTATTGTTCAGTTACATAATTAGTTGTGAATCACTAGACACAACAATAAAATATTTAGGAATATGCATCTGGAGTGCTTGAAATGAAATAACCACTTAAAACTAGTTGTAAGAAAATGAGTTGTCAGACAGCCAGTCATCCAACGGACCCGAGAGTCTCGCCATATTGAGTTCAACTTTACCTGGACTCTGGAGATGCTAAAGTGGCCTGTCCACAAGATATGTAAAAGTAGCATTGTGATCGCACCTAGAGGATCATGTGACATCGACTAGCCGCAGTGTCAATGTCTGCCATCTGGCATCATTTGGATGCAGTATGGAGGGGCATGGTGTCAGCAAACTGCTCTCAGTTGTACAGACACTGGAGCCACTACACTTCATTCAAGTAGCTCCGGAATTGACTGCATGATGCTGAGTGTACCCCTTTTCAGTCCTCCCACCAGAAAAAAATCTCTGTCAATAATGGGAACTGCACTTGGGTTCTCTGCATGGCAGCCATGTGCACTGCCTGCTCAGCTATGGAGCCGACATTCCACAGGACATGCCATGTAAAATCATTCGATAATTTGCAATTAGATTGAAGTTGTGATTCACGCATTTGTAGCCGAAGTTGGTAAACACTTGACCACAGTAAACACTATTACATGGAAACTGTAGATGAAGTTCAAATTGGCTGCAGTCCACACAAATTTACTACGTACAAATCAATTGTTTTCACTATTTGAAATAACTAGTCTATTAAGAAGCCACAAGAATACACGCTGAGGTGATGGCATGCTGTCATACAAAATATGCACTTACCCACACAAAAGTAGTACCTCTCATGCAATCCAAAACGACCTGACCACTCAGATTTACATTTTTTATTATTTAGTTTACTAACATGAGTGCATGTAAATAGAACTGCACTGAACACTGAAACATTTAAGCAGTTGTGTGTGTAACTTGCAATTGATTGTAGAAAATATCAGCTTCCCTTTCCTGAAATTCGAGATAATCTTGCCTTTTGTGATAGGCACAGAAGAGACAGCAGAATATCACTCCAGAATAAACTGAGAACAAGTATTCAAGTTATGGAAAATAAAATATTTTTTAACAAAACCTATACATGCTATAAAAAAACGATCCTTTGGTTATACTACCAGATACTTCTAATTCTTGTGTGTCCCTAACTGTGCCATTGTTTTACATTTTTATTATATTGTCTGCTAAGATAATATTGAAATAGGTTTCCTGGCTGATTTCCATCACATACACACTCAAGTCATCAGTTATATTTATCTGCATACCCCATGCTAACTTTGAACATTCTGCTTGTCATTTGCCCCCCAATCCAACTTAGTCTGCTAAAAGTGGACATCATAGACATGTATACAGTGAAGAGTAAGCCATAGATGCAATCACAACAGCATTTTGGGCGATGATGAATTGACCTAATGGCTCAGTCACCAAAAGGTTTCTGCATATATTCTTGACAATCCCGGCCCTTGCAAATGACTGTTTACTATGACTGTTCAGTAATACAGAACATAGCACTTTGTGAAGGAAATACTTGGTGATTTTGACTCAATTTAAATATCATTTGTGGCTTTTGTCATTTGTGACGAACTTGAGTTTTCACAATATCATTTGTTATATTAAATTTTATAATGGTTATCCACTTCATACTCTTGTGCTTCACTCGAGGAAAGAGTTTATAGCTGACTTTCCTCTTCTTATATGTAACTATTTTCTAATGATATAAATAAAATAGAAAGAAACATTCCACATGGGAAAAATATATTAAAAACAAAGATTCCATGACTTACCAAACGGGAAAGCGCTGGTAGATAGGCACAATAAAAAAAAAAAAACACACAAACACACACACACAAAATTTCAAGCTTTCGCAACCAACGGTTGCTTCGTCAGGAAAGAGGGAAGGAGAGGGAAAGATGAAAGGATGTGGGTTTTAAGGGAGAGGGAGTCCGCCCCGGTAGCTGAGTGGTCAGCGTGACAGACTGTCAATCCTAAGGGCCCGGGTTCGATTCCCGGCTGGGTCGGAAATTTTCTCCGCTCAGGGACTGGGTGTTGTGTTGTCCTAATCATCATCATTTCATCCCCATCGACGCGCAGGTCGCCGAAGTGGCGTCAAATCGAAAGACCTGCACCAGGCGAACGGTCTACCCGACGGGAGGCCCTAGCCACACGACATTTCCATTTCCAAGGGAGAGGGTAAGGAGTCATTCCAATCCCGGGAGCAGAAAGACTTACCTTGGGGGAAAAAAGGACAGGTATACACTGGCACACACACGCATCCATTCCCCAAACCACCTTCCCTACCCTCTGGCTCCTACCCTTGTAACCGCCCCCGGTGTAAAACCTGTCCCATGCACCCTCCCACCACCACCTACTCCAGTCCTGTAACCCGGAAGGTGTACACGATCAAAGGCAGAGCCATGTGTGAAAGCACCCACGTGATTTACCAACTGACCTGCCTACAAATGACGCTTTCTATGTGGGAATGACCAGCAACAAACTGTCCATTCGCATGAATGGACACAGGCAGACAGTGTTTGTTGGTAATGAGGATCACCCTGTGGCTAAACATGCCTTGGTGCACGGCCAGCACATCTTGGCACAGTGTTACACCGTCCGGGTTATCTGGATACTTCCCACTAACACCAACCTATCCGAACTCTGGAGATGGGAACTTGCCCTTCAATATATCCTCTCTTCCCGTTATCCACCAGGCCTCAATCTCCGCTAATTTCAAGTTGCCGCCACTCATACCTCACCTGTCATTCAACAACATCTTTGCCTCTGCACTTCCACCTCGACCGACATCTCTGCCCAAACTCTTTGCCTTTGATATGTCTGCTTGTGTCTGTATATGTGTGGATGGATATGTGTGTGTATGTGTGTGAGTGTATACCTGTCCTTTTTTACCCCAAGGTAAGTCTTTCCGCTCCCGGGATTGGAATGACTCCTTATCCTCTCCCTTAAAACCCACATCCTTTCATCTTTCCCTCTCCTTCCCTCTTTCCTGACGAAGCAACCGTTGGTTGCGAAAGCTTGAAATTTTGTGTGTGTGTGTGTGTGTGTGTGTGTGTGTGTGTGTGTGTGTGTGTGTGTTTGGTATATATTTTTTTTAATTTTTTTTTTTTTGTGCCTATCTACCAGCGCTTTCCCATTTGGTAAGTCATGGAATCTTTGTTTTTAATATATAACTATTTTCTAAGGTGTTTTCAATCAATACACATGTAAATTGTTAAGCAGTAACCACACAAGTAGTTACCTGCATCAAAAGGAGAAGCCACCTGCGAAAACTATAAAACTGCAAGAAGACAACTGGCATGTACTTACTTTCACATGGTGAATGTTCTGTACTACCACTGAACATACTTACCAGAAGAAATAAAAAGTATTCCTAGCTTTTGGAATTGTTTGTTCCTTCTTTAAGGAGGAAATAATCATTCCAAAAACTTGAAATCTGGGAATATTCTTCTCTCTTTGTAATAGTGTATCTCAACAATATCAAGATGAGTTGTTATGCATTAGTGTCATAATAACAACATAGAATCATCCAAGACTTACTTGACAATGCCAAAACCTAAACTGACAATGATGACCAACATGCGTGCCAACATTCGTTTTGCACAAGAAACCAGCTCAGCCATCAAAACAGCACCCTTTACAGACTGCCCCGTTGAATTTATGCTTTGATATTCTGCATAGAATGTGGCCTGCAGAAATAAAAAGACATGTCAATCAGTCAATAATCCACAACAGTGTACAAAAACAAAGAACTATTCTAAAGAAACATTCAAACTTATCACGACTCCTAAAAAAAACTTCAGATTTGTTAGAAACATTTATAGCTTAATTTCATGCTTTATGTATAAAATAACTGTGGAAATTCAAACAAAATTAGGGTGAGTACAGCATGATGCCAATTAAAATTTACTAATAAAGAAAAAACCACAACACATGCAATCAGATAAAAAGCATCAAGTCATCTGCCTTTTTTGATTACTGAGGAATCTACATCTACATACAAATTCCACAAGCTACAGTACGGTGCATGACAGAGGGGTACTTTACACCACTACTAGTCATTTCCTTTCCTGTTCCACTTGCAAACAGACTGAGGGAAAAACGACTTCCTATATGCCTCTGTACCTAATTTCACATACCTTATCTTCATGATCCTTATGCAAAATGTATGTTGGTGGCAGCAGAATTGTTCTGCAGTCAGCTTCATATGGCAGTTATCTAAATTTTCTTAACAGTGTTCCTCGAAAAGAACATTGTCCCCCATGGATTCCCCTTTGATTTCCCGAAGCATCTCCATAATACCTGCGTGTTGTTTGGACCTACTGATAACAAATCTACAGCTCGCCTCTGAATTGCTTTGAAGTCTTCTTTTGATCTGACCTGATACTTATACCAAACACTCAAGCAGTACTCAAGAATAGGTTGGACTAGTGTCCTATACGCAGTTTCCTTTGCAGATGAACCAAGTTTCCCAAAATTCTCCCAATAAACCAATGTTAACCATTCACCTTCCCTACCACAAACCTCACATGCTTGTTCCATTTGGTATCACTTTGCAATATTCCACTCAGATATTTAAACAATGTGACTTTGTCAATAGTGCACTACTAAGCAGTATTTAAACGTCGAGGTATGTTTTCCTACTCATCTGCATTAACTTGCATTTTTCTACATTTAGTGCTAGCTGCTTGATTTATCATACCAACTAGTAATTTTTTCTAACTTGTCTTGTATCCTTCTACAGTCACTCTACTTTGCTACCTTCCCATATACCACAGCATATCAGCAAACAACCGCAGATTGTTGCCACCCTGTACGCCACATCATTTACTTATATAGAAAATAACAGTGGTCCTATTACACATCCCTGAGGGATATCTGATGATACCCTTGTCTCTGACAAACATTCGTCGTTGAGAACAACATACTGGGTTCTATTACTTAAGTAATTTTCGAGCCATTCACATATTTGGGAACCTATTCCATATGTTCATAACTTCGTTACCAGCCTGCATTGGGACACCACAAAAATGCTTTTCGGCTTTCATTTTACTATCTTCAACTGCAACACCAGACTGGTCAACAAGTGACTAGATGAAAATCTTAGACCCACTTAGTGATTTGACATAGGGTCAGGATTTGCTTGGGTTTTTGGCCAAATCTTTTACTGAGGTATGACAATGGCAGTAGTTGTATGTTTGAGGCATACAGCATTTCATAGACACTCACAACTCTACTAAGCTCAGCCTGTCATCATTGTCATGTTTTCTTTTAAACCAAGATTGCAACAGCCTTTGCTTCCTTAGCATTTTCCCAATTTAATTGTTAAACCATGGGGAGTTTTCTTTATCCTTAATTCACTTACTAGGCACATAGTTCTCCGCACAATGATTTACAACCTGTTAAAACTTTGCCTATAATTCCCCTGTGACCATCTTACTTGAAATAAGTGGTGTCAATTCCTTGTCTAAGTGAGATGCTAACAACTGCTTATCCGCTCTTTCTAGCAGAAACACTCTCCTAGCCTTCTTGACTGATTTATTAACTTTCGTAACAATAGTTGCTATAATGACATCATGATCACTAATCCCTGCCTCTATACTGGCACTGTGGATAAGGTCCAGTTTGTTTGTAGCTACAAGGTCTAAGATATTTGCATTGCCTATGGTCTGCCAAACTATCTGCTAAAGAGTATTTTCAGAAAATGTGCTCAAAAGAACTTCACAAGACTGACTGTATCGCTGCAATGAATCCATAGACACCCTTGTCTATATTCAGTAGATTGAAGTTGCCTCCAACTACAATGACAGGAGTGGGGGAGGGGGGTGGGAGAAGGTGGGGGAGGATCCAACACTAAAGAGGAATTGAGCAACATAAATGAAAGTTGGTAGACATCCTTCTGCATCTTAAGGAAGAGGAGATTAGTGTTTAATGTCCTGCTAACAACGAGGTCTTTAGGTCACTAAAGATGGAGCACAAGTTCAGATTAGGAAAGGAAATCAGCTGTGCCCTGTCTAAGTAGCTGTCCTGGCATTCGCCAGAAGCAATTAACGAAAATCACAGAAAATCTACACCATGATGGCCAGATGTGGGTTTGAAACATTGTAGTCCTGAATGTGCGTCCAGTGTGCTAACCACTGCGCCATCTCGCTCGGTCTACATCTGAAAGATGGTGTCTATTCGAATCTCACGCCAGTCACATAAGAGTGGCACTAGTTGTGCCATTATGAGGATGCAAATCAGGTTTGCTCTAAATGCATGCTCTAATGGTTGTGAGCATTAGTTACCTTTGAGGTTGGACATGGTGAGTTGATGTTAGTCAAGAATGCCTTTAAGGTGACAGAGACGGCATAATCAGTACTTCACCAAGTGAGTTTCAACAAGGTCATGTAATAGGGCTATAAGAAGCTGGATGTTCCTTCTGCGATATTGCAGAAAGATGTGACAGGAACATAGCCACAGTACATGATTGCTGGCAGTGGTGGTCTAGAGATTGTACAGTCTTGAGAAGACCACGCTCTGGATGATCATGTAACACTACTGAAAGGAAAGACCCTTGTGTTCAGCGCATGGCTCTCATGCATCACACTGCATCTGCAGCAGCAATTTGTGCAGCAGCTGGCACCACTGTGACACAATAAACTGTTACAAGTCAGTTACTTTAAGGACAGCTCTGAGCCAGACACCCTGTAGCGTGCATTCCAGTGACTCCAAACCACCGCCATCTGCAGCTTCAGTAGTGTCAAGTGAGAACTCACTGGAGGGCAGGGTGGAGGTCTGTTGTGTTTTGGTCAGCAGGCAGCCATTTGAGGGCTAGACACACTGGATCAGCACCTGCAGATACGGTCTGGGGTGCAACTTCGTTTTACAGCAAGAGTTCTCTCGTAGTTGTCACACGCACCCTGACTGCAAAATTGTACATCAATCTGCTGATTCAACCTGTTGTGTTACCAGTTGTGAACAGCATCTCAGGGGAGTTTTCCAACAGGATAACACTCACCTAAATACCATTGTTGTAACCCAACTTGCTCTACAGAGTGTCAGCATGTCTTGGCCTGCTTGATCACCAGATCTGCATCTAATCGAGCACATATGGGACATCATCGTCTGACAACTCTGGCGTCATCCACAAACAGCATTGACCATCCCTGTACTGACCAAACAAGTGCAACAGGCACCTGTACTGCACAACACATGCACGTTTGCACAGCTGCACTTGACATTCTGGCAGTTACACTGGTTATTAATGTACCAGCATTTCACACCTGCAATGGCTTATCTCGCACTTACATTAACCTGTGACCTTGCAATGTTAATCACTTAGATATGTTACCTAGACAAATGTATTCCCAATGTTTCATTACTACACATTCATTATTTTTTGGTGTTATACACGACCAGGTAACCTCACTGTCACATTCAACTTCGACGTCAATAGTGACAATATTTTTGTCAACAGCAATGAACACTTCCCTCTTATGGCATCTAATCAACTCTTGGCATTTTCCTGGGCCACCAGGATTCCACAACACACTAACCAACATAAATCAAAACCTTAAAGAAGAAGTGAGAGCACCTATGGCTAGTTCCTTGAACAAAAGCATTACTATGGCTATTACCACTGTTATGGATACAAAAATACTTCATGTACCTCCCTGAATACTCACAACGAGAGTCAAAAAAATTATTGGTAGGTTTATCACAGACGCTATACAGCCCATAGCTAACGCCATCCAATGGTCACACATTTGAGATTCTATAGGTAAGTAATCTTACTAAATCTGTCAAATTTTCATGCTTCTATTAACAACTTACGGTGGTGGACTAAAGTGTCAATAGTCACTATTAGTAATAATAACCACTGGCACTTCAGTTCATTAAGGATACAGGGTACTTTCTCACTCAATATTATGTAAAAATCAACACCCATTTCTTTCAGGCACTGTTTCTAATGTATAGGTTTTACAGAATTTTTTTTTTTTTTTTTTTTGACATCAGGTAATGCACCACACTTTCTAAACAAATTGGAAGTATTTTGAATATTTATGAACCTGCTTTGGGTTATTAAAAAAAGTACAAAGAAACTGACACAATTTTTTCCCCAAATGCTTCCTCAAATTGAGGCCCCATTTAATCCAATGTTAAACATTGAAGGTGTCCAAATTTTTACTAGATATGCATGAAATGATGGCTGAGGTACTAGACTTATTTAATTCCACCTATTATGTATATTACTAGGATAAAATATATCACATCTTACATTTTAATTTTTATAATTTTTTCCTAATAAACATGTTATTTTTTCTATAATTTAGTTGATTCTGCAATAAAGCTTAGGTCTACTGCGTAAATATGGACTATTGCAAGTTACAGAAAAAATTAGAGAAATGCTTTATAAACTTTAGGAAATATTGGTACCTGAATTCTGAAAAATACAACTTGCGGGAAATTGCAACATGCAGTCATGCATTGTCTTGCTCACAAATGGGGTCTGGGGTGTTGTGCAGAAAGGGTACAGCTACAGGTCGCATGATGTCAATCACGTAGTTACATTGGTCACAGTGCCCTCGACATGCAACAACTGTGATTTGTGGTTGAACCCAATAGCATCCCACACCACAAGGCCTTAAGCTGGTGATATAAGTCTTGTGTGTATGCAATCACTGTGATGCCGTTTCTCCCATCTGCAGCAAACCAAAATGAGGTCATCATTTTCAAACAAACAGAACCTGGACCTGTCGGAAAACACTATCTGATCCCATTCTTGTCCTCAGTGATGTAGTCCATACGCCATTGCCATCTAGCATGTTTCAGCACATTCGTCAATGTAGGTAGAAAAATGGACGACATGCTTGTAGCTCACACCCTAATAAATGGCAATGGACTGTCACTCCTAATAGTGTATATTACACTGTTCCATTGTTGTGACAGAGCAGAGGAGGACACAGATCTGTCCTGCAATACCACTCAGATGAGGTGTCAATCTTCTCAAGGGGGGAGGATGAAACATTCTCCACACACATGTTGCACTGCCGAAACAGTTCCTTCCATATGACCAGCAATTTCCCGAATGGATGCACCACATTCTCTCATGCCAATAATGCGCCCTCTTCAAATCACTGATTTGAAGGTACAGTTAGCTCATATCTCTGTGAGGAATTCTGCGCATCTGCTCAAGTGACAATGATCCATTACCTTCGACAGCCAGAGTCACATTTTACCAGTAGGTGGTGTTGCGCTGCAATATCGATGTTGATCTTGAACCCACAGGCCAACATGGTTCAAATGCTAATCATTTCTGCAGGACATACTAATATACATGTTCTGTGAATATCAACATCCTATCTCTAGTCGTTCCAGGTGTTCTGTTCTTTTCTAGACATCGATGTAGTAATAAAGCAAGCAGTGGAACCGTGGATTCCTTAAAGTTGAAAAAGGTGAACACCCAACTGCCATCAGGCATTGTGAAGATGAGTGTTTTTTTGACTGCCATGGCAATATACTGAAATACAATACTCATAAAGACAAATCATCACAGGAGCATACCACTGAATCTCTCCATGAGGTTATGGGAGGCTAAGAACATGAACCATCACAGGAAACTGTCCAAGTGGATGTCTCGACTCAATGGCAACACCGCAGCTCATTCTGCATAGTAGACAACCACACATACTGTTTCTTTGGACGTTCAAATTCTGTCTTGTCCTGTATTATACTGATATGGAACCCGATGACTACTTACTCGTTCATGTTTGTTGACACTGTCAAAATCATCTGTTCTAATTTTTTTATGTTACGGATTAAAAATCCTCAAAGTCAAGACTGTAAACAAATTTTATTGTCAATACTAGTTTCAACAACAAAACACACCACCTTCTGACCAGAAAAAAAACAGTCTTGACCAGTGTAATTGCCATAACAGCTTAACACATTGTCGTAAAAGACTGTTTTTTTATGATCTGAAGATGGCTTGCGTGTAGCTGAAACTAGTAATCACAATAAAATTTGTTTGCGATCTTGACTTCAAGGATTTTTTATCCTTAACACAAAAAAATAATGACTGATAGCTCATCTCTGATATTGTCAATGTCAACAAACATTATAAACTTGCCAGGTCAGGCAACGAGACACTTCAAACAACTACGTACATTTTATGATCTTCTTCTAATTAACTGCATTATCCAGTGTTGAGTAAACTGTGTCACATTGAAGGCTGAATATGTAGAGAGGAATGAACAACATCACAAAGCTTTATGGTCACAGTTTGATCACCCCCATGATAACTATGCATAATCTGACAGATTAAAACTGTGTGATGGACAAATCTCCAATCTAGACACTTGCCTATCACTGATACAGGCAGTAACACCATGTATGAGCAAAAAGAAACAGGAATTTTTTAATTTTGTGGGCTTTATACATCCTATTTTCAATTTTTTTATGTTGTTGGTACGTTGTTCCTGATGTATGTTTGCATTTGCAGCTGTTTCGAATATGTAGTCTATTGCTGACAGTCAAAAAGGTTATATGCATTTTCAAGTGCTCGGCAAATTTTTACTTTTGAAAAAGATGTATCAAAGAATTTGTATTAAATTTTGCAGAGTTTATGAATGGTATGAATGTTTCAAAGGGAGTCAATAAAAAGTTGAAGACGACGACTGCCCTGCATGCCCTAGCACACGAATTACTGATGACAATGTGGAGGAAGTAAGAAAATGGTTCTGGAAAATTGCCTAAATACCATCAGTGAGGTTGGTATTGCTGGCATATCCTTTGGTTAGCAGCTTTTTTCATATGTTTTGGGCATGAAATGTGCAGCAACAAAGTTAGTTTCAGAATTGTTGAATTGCGATGAAAAATGACGTCACGTAAACATGCTCAGGTATTGCTGAATGAAGTCAACATCAATCCAGAAGGTACTCGGGTATTACATTGAAACCATGGCCCAACCATCCCAATGGAAACTACCAGAAGAGCCAAAACTGAAAAAAATTCAAAAGATTCGGTCCTGTGTGAAGATTCTTCCCAACTTTTTCTTCAATTATAATGGGATAGTGCATCATTAGTTCCTGCCTTATGGTAGTACAATCAATAAGGAATACTACCAGGAAGTTACGAGCCGTTTGCATGAAACAATCCAAAGGAAATGTCCAGAATTGTGGAAATTGTATCACGATAATGCTCCATGCTCATGCCTCAATGCTCATTCATGATTTTTTGGCAAAAAACAAAACCATTCTGTTGCATCAGCCACAGTATTCACTGCACATGGTGCCTTGTGACATCTTTCTATTCCCAATGCTGAAGAGAACTCTGGAAGGACATAGTTTTACCATCACTGATGAGATAAAAACAGAATTGCTGAAGGCACTGAACATCATATTGAAAAGCGAGTTCCACTAGTGTATAATATCTGAGGGGGATTATTCTGAAGGGGACAAAGTTGATGTTGATGAATAAATAAAGATTCTTTAAGAAAAACAAGAATTCCCAATACTTATCAAACCTTGTATATTTGGCTTGTAGAAGAAGTCGTGAATCCGAAGAGCTATATTTTGAGGGCAAACTTCTGAGTATTTTTGCAGTTAAAAAGAACAAGGAAATTACCTTTCATAGATCTATCTCTACAATACTGCAGTCCAAACAAAAATAAAACTGAATATTAGATGAGGCAGTTCTGAAATAACTATCCCTCACATTATATGATGTGATTCAGGGAAGTCTGGAAAACAACTTGTGTGGGCTGGCAGAGGATCTGCCCCAATCCTCCCCAATACTATCCCAATGAAAGCACCTTTGGTACAGTTGTCACTGCCCTCACAGATAAACAGCATGTCACACTTCTATCAATTCATGTACACCTTCAGCTCCCCCCCCCCCTCCCCTCCCCCCATAAATTCACCAAAATGAGGGACAACCCTATCACTACTGAATCAGAACCTTGAGGAAATCTGACCATAGTGCTACAGAGCTTGTCTCAGATGCTATTGTTGAGAGGGATGTTCACACCTTGGATCCTGAGTTCTGGGTCATTGCCGAGTGATAATGGTTCTGAACTGCCCCCTCCTCAGATCCCATGGATTCTGGACCACAATGAACCAGTATTGTCATCACAGTGAAATAGGTGTGACATATTGCAAGAGAGGTGTTTCTGAATCTTTTTTCATTACTGTACAGTACATTGCCAGGTATTCATGGTGTTGAACATGGCTTGGGCAACTCCGAATCAGACCTCGATTACAAGTCAAATGTAATACTGAGGAAATATTTCAGTGGAAGGCAAGAGTCTAGGTTGAAGATTTGTCCATCACATAGTTTTAATCTGCCAGAAAATTTTTACCACAGCACAGACTCTGCTGCAGGGTGACAGATTCATTCTAGACTTCCTTCAGCATTTCTGTTGCAGCCATATCCTTGCATAGATTATCTTAATACTGTATAGTGCTGTTATCTGCAAATTTACTAATGTGGTCCACAGAACACCTCTAAATCTTCACAATATTTTACCTTTTCGAGCATACCCAGAAGTATTACTCCGCCAATCCAAAACTGAATTCTTAGAAGATCTCGCCACTGACAGAAAGAAACAATAAGCCAAGCAATTCCGTAAAGAACATACACCACACACATGGCTCCATAAAACTGTGAACAGAAAAAAAGATAGAAATAAATTATCACAATAAGGCATCAATATCACATTACATAACATAAACAGTATGACAATAAGAATAAACATTCATGTGTGAAACAATGACTTACTGCAAGAAGTGGCCAATCAGCAGCAGAAAGATAACCATGTGGACCTTTCATATCTATCTGAATAGAAACATTGCAAGGTTTATCTGGTTTTTCTACAACGACATTGAGGAGATACATACCATCCCTTGGAATTGCTATTATAATTTTGTGGTCGTGTTCAACCTGCAGAGATTAACCAATGCAAAAGCATTATAAAATTATAATTGCAGCTATAAAAAAAGTCCATAATAACAGTAAATGATAAAATTAAGACTCAACAGTGCCCATAAAAGACTGATCGATTATGTTTTAGGATTTGATGAGCAAATCTGTATCCTTTCCAGCAAACAGTATTAACATGAAGTTTGAGCAGGGCTTTGAGTTTGAACACAAGACTATTCACAAAGTGATCACTGTACTTTTATACATATCAATTAAAGATAGAGTAGATGGTCTTACATTGTCCTGGTTGTCAAGCTTCAGTGATGTTGCTTTGGGCTGTGTCTTCTGTGGGGGCTTCTTATCTACATTGTCTTGTTTTTCTGCTATAGTTCCACCTTCACTGTCAGGACTCCTCTTTTTCCTGGTTTTACTTGCAGAGCCATTACCATCTCCTTGAGTTTTCTCCTTTGTATTGCCTTGCTGCAAAGCTTTCGATACTGCTCCTTCAGACACAAAGGACTGCAAAATAAAAGAAAGTTGGTTTTCCAGTGAGATGGCTGTGTACAGTAGTAGCAGTAGTGACTAAAGGAAAAATTACAATGTAATTACTGCTCCACCAAGCAATGAAATCAAGCCCTGCAACACTGGCCAAGAACTAAAACACACACAGCTGAAAGGGTTGCATACTACCAGTTTAAAAAGGAACTAGGTAAAAATCACTTCTGTTCTATTCTCTCAAACAAAATCACTTCTGTTCTATTCTCTTAAACACCAGAAGTACTGACCACTTTACAAGTTCCTTATCGCATTATGCGCAGCATTTAAGTTACATAACACATACTAGATGACATAAACCTATTGGCAACTTTGGGTAAGAGACACTGAATTGTAGCTTGCCATTTAGAAATCATGGAAATGTAGCATGGATATCATGCTCTCAGCCTTCAAAAAATAACTAATGTTAATAATAATTAAACTTTGGCAACAGGGGTCCTAAAGGCTCCATGCCAGGATAAAGGAAGTCACAGATGAGTAACAAATCTTAAAACACATATACAACTAGGCTCAGCTGGCCCAGCTGATAGTACCACATATCAGTCACTTGCCAGGGTAATGGTGAAGACCTCAATTGTAGTGAAGGCAGAAAAGGTGGACTCTGGAACAGCAGAGCTGGCAAGAGGGGTAGTCTGTTTTCCAACACTAAATGAAAAAGGGGGCAAAACAGTTCCACATGTTAGTGGTGGTATCCTGGCTGTGTCTGTTTCACATGTTAGTGGTGGCTGAATCAATAAAATTCCCATTTAACAAATTGGTCTTATTTTGGGTATTCAGAGATGACCCTGGATTTTCTGCTCTCAACAATTTACATCATTTCCATCTTCATCACCATCTTCATCTTCGTATCATTCCAGCATACCTGGTAGTTGTTTATGATTAATTTGCCTCCATTTTGCTCTGTCTTGATAGATTTCTTATCTTGATATTGTTTCACAGTTTTCTCCTCTGGTCTTCAGATATAGCCATTATCTGCTGTGTCATCATTTTGGTTTCTTTCTCCTGCAAATTTCTATCCAAGTATTGTTTTTACAGGCGGCTATCCTTCATCTTCTTCACATATCTAAACCACTTGAACCATGCGGTACTCTGTCTCTCAGACACTAACAGATCCACCTGTATCTCTCCTCTGATATCTTCATTCCTAATTTTTATCTCTTCTAGTCTTCTACAACACTGATTGCTGAAACTTCTTTTCACATGCCTGTAACTTGCTGCCATCTGCCTCATTAACTACACAGCACTCCAAGCTGTCTGTCGTAATAGGCAGGAAATGTGTTTTAAACATGGTCTCACAGGAACTCCCTTGTCCTACACAAGATTCTGCATTTGATGAAAAAACTTAGATCTCTTTCTTACTCTGTGCTGTACTGCTAGTTTGGCAGTTTCATTCCTTGATTTAGTACGTCCTAGGTAACTGAAAGCTTCCACACATTCAGTTTTCTCTCCAACAAGCATCAGGTTGCCCTGGGCAGATATCCTGTTCATAATCATTGCTACAGTTTTGCTCTTGCTTACTGTCAGCTGGTGCAAGTCTTTTGAGGTGACGCGTCGATGAGGATGAAATGATGATGATAAAGATGACACAAACACCCAGTCCCTGAGTTTCAGTTAGCAAGGGGAACAACAGTCAGCCTCATTAACTTAGACACCACAATTTGGTGGTACATGATGGGATTTCTATTTTCCTAAACTTATCATGCATCAGCATGTGATCAGTGTCCACCTGGACTGAGGAATGTAATATTTTTGTGTGTTGTTAATTTTCTGTATGTAACTGTTTGTTATAGATGATGTGTGTGAGGAGGTGGCTGTCTGGCAATTGATGCTTACACCTGAGCAAAGCAGTGTAATACATGGCAATGAGTATGCACCCATTATCGAGTTTCATGAAGGTGCACATGAACAATATGAATGCTGTTAAAAGAGATGATGACACTAGTCTTTTGTTCAGTTTACTGGTTCTGAACAGCTTATATTAAAGTCATCAATGTTTGATAAGTAAAAGAAACTGAAAAGAATGGCTCATAACTGAAAGCAAAAGAAAGAAAAATAATAAATAAAGCAACAGTTTAATATGAAACACCAATGATGTTATTAATGGTTATATTGCCGACACTAATTGCACAGAATTTTTGTTAGACTGAGTTGCTAAATAACTTCACATTTGATCAACACAGATAGGAAATAATATTTTACTTGGATACAAATATGCCAAATTCGTATGAGAAACAATTCATTTGGCTGATGAGGATATTGTGTATCACGATGCATGAGAGTATAATGGTCAGTTATTTTTCTTCGTCCTGTCAGCAATATCCTCTATCTGTGTCTTGAAGGCAATGTAATACTATGGTGGTACAATTTAAAATGTACTTGGAGTAATGTCAAGGAGATTATCCTTTTTTGTGTTTAATTTTGCTGTTAGATGAGACATAACTGGACAAGAAGGAATCTCTCAAGAGTAAACTTATTTTTATTTGGTAATAAAATCAGTGGATCATGTGTTGTAATATCAGTAGCCACACCATGGATGAATACTTACTGAATACAGCACTCAGTAATTGTACGAAGTGACCTAGTGCATAAAAGAAGGCAGTAGGATTCACTAGATAACAACAACCTAAGGTAGATGCAATTTATTGGGAATGAGTACCTGTAGGGAGTCATTACTTATGTTAAGTGTCAAAGTGGAGCTTTTGGAGTAAAGAGAGAGTACAGACATCTCTTGGGAACTATATTGGTTATTTACTGAACACATGCCTTAGTGATGTTCTAGAAAGAATAGACAAAGGATTACTAGTTAGAATTAAATTACATGTATGTAAGGTGGTAGAAACTAGTTTCATTTTGCATGTGCTACTTTTAAAATTAGCCATACCAATCGAACTTGGTTCATTAGAACAGTTCAAACAATGGTCTGATAGCAGTGCCTAAACAAAGTAGACATGTTTATCACACTGGTGTAAATAAATTTTATATATCTGTCCTGGGACAAGAGATCATTGTACAATAGAGCAAAACTAACGATTTACAAAATGTCGGCTACCTGGGTGTCTACAGAGTAGTCAGTCAATCCCCAGTGAGTCTTCACTGTTTAACTGCTTAGCATTTCTCAACACCTAGAGGGTATCCAACAGCTTGCCAGTATTAAAAGTACTACTATCAGCTAATCCCTCTGGTCACCTCACAATAAGCTCTTAGGCTGCCCTGTGTTGCAAGGGTCACTACACCTAATAGTGTCCTGTAGCATGGTTCAAATGGTTCTGAGCACTATGGGACTTAACATCTGTGGTCATCAGTCCCCTAGAACTTAGAACTACTTAAACCTAACTAACCTAAGGACAGCACACAACACCCAGTCATCACGAGGCAGAGGAAATCCCTGACCCTGCCGGGAATCGAACCCGGGTGTGGGAAGCGAGAACGCTACCGCACGACCACGAGCTGCGGACTGTCCTGTAGTAAACAGTGCATTGATTTGACGGGGCAGTTCTCCATCTCAGCATGTTATGAGAAAGTGGAACAGCGACTTATGTCTCCAGAATGAAATTTTCACTAAGCAGGGGAGTGTGCACTGATATTAAATTTCCTGGCAAGTTAAAACTGGGTGCTGGACCGAGACTCGAACTCAGAACCTTTGCCTTTCACGGGCAAGTGCTCTACCATCTGAGCTATCCAAGGACGACTCACAACTTGTCCTCAAAGCTTTAATTTCGCCAGTACCTTGTCTCCTACCTTCCAAACCTCACAGAAGCTCTCCTGCAGACCTTGCAGAACTAGCACTCCTGGAAGAAAGGATATTGCGAAGTCATGGCTTAACCATAGCCTGGAGGATGTTTCCAGAATGAAATTTTCACTCTGCAGTGGAGTATGCGTCAATATGAAACTTCCTGGCAGATTAAATCTGTGTGCCGGACCGAGACTCAAACACAGGACGTTTGTCTTTCATGGCCAAGTGCTCTACCATCTGAGCTACGCAAGGAAGGTATGAGACGAGGTACTGACAGAAATAAAGCTATGAGGACGAGTCGTGAGTCGTACTTGGGTAGCTCAGATGGTAGAGCACTTGCCCGTGAAAGGCAAATATCCCAAGATCGAGTCTTGGTCTGGCACAAAGTTTTAATCTGCCAGGAAGTTTCAACAACTTACGTCGTTAGTAGTTAATTCACTGTGGGCGCAAAATATTTTCAGTTAGATGCATTTTCCATTTTTGGTTTGAACAAAATACATTTTGTGTCCCAGTCAGTCCCCTCTCAAGAATTGGGCTCCTTACTACTGCCATACGATCAGCTGTTTGAGTGTACCTTGGGACTGGCAGGAAATTTCAGGGCATATGTCTCCCTTAGCTGGCAAGCAATACCTAACTTTTATCAACCCTGTCAAAACTGAGTTGCACAGTTGGCAGGATCTCAGCATCATTCCTCCTGTTTTGTTGAGTCAGTGGGATCCCTTTGGTGGTGATTCAGAAACCAGACAGCACCGTGTGCCTTTGCACTGAGACAGCCAATGCACAATGTTTCACGGAGCCATATACAATTTCATGGCCGGAGGACCTGCTGGAAAAGTTGTCTGGAAAACAATATTTTCCGTGCATTGACTTACACAATGCATACCTGCATTTGATATTTGATGCCGCTTCTCACAATTTCTTGGTGCTACACACCCCCTTAGGGGTTTACCAATTTAATCACTTGCCCTTTGGAATTCTGTTTGCATCAGGAATTTATCAATGATATTTGGAGCAGAAGTACAACAAACACTACAATGGACAAAACACGGCAAGAAAACCAAACAGAGACGCAAGAAACAGGGAGAGGAGATTAAAAACAAGAAAGCAGATTACCATGGCTGGCTGACCATGAGAATAAAAAAGGAGAAGCCAGCCACTCTGCAACACGTTAAAACCTCTACCCTAAAAGCCCTAGGGTGGAGGACACAGAGGGACAAAGGACATGCGCTAAAACTCAGATCAAATGATAAAACCCACCCTCATGGATAAAACGTAAAAACTAAAACTGCTGTTGAGGCAATATCGCCCAACACCAAAGGTAGGGTGCTGGGAAAGTTAAAAGTCCACCACAGAACGGCTAAAAGTGGGCAGTCCAGCAAGAGGTCGACAACTGTCATTTGGGAGCCACAGCGATACTGAGGTGGGTCCTCGCGATGGAGGAGGTAACCATGTGTGAGCCACGTATGGCCAATGCGGAGTCTATAAAGGGCAACTGATTCCCTGTGAGAAGCCCGCAGGGAAGACTTCCACACATTCGCAGTCCCCTCAATGACACACAGTTTGTTGTGCATACTGTTATGCCACTCCGTCTCCCAAAGCCGAAAAACCTTGAGGCGTTGGACAGAATGCAGGTCAGTTTCAGAGATGCCCATCTCCAGGAGCGCTTTCCACGTAGCCCATTTGGCCAACTTGTCAGCAAGTTCGTTGCCTGGGATACCAAGGTGTCCTGGAGTCCACACCAACACCAATGAACAACTGGACCATTCCAGGGCAGAGATGGACTCCTGGATGTTTGCTACTAAAGGATGGGAAGGGTAGCACTGGCCGATAGCATGTAAGCTGCTCAGGGAGACAGAACTGAGAAGAAACGACTCACCAGAACAGGAATGGATGTACTGAAGTGCACGATATATGGTCACAAGCTCTGCAGTGAATACACTACAGCCAACAGGCAAGGAATGCTGTTCAATATGGCCTCTGTGGATATAGGTGAAGCCAACATTACCATCAGCCATCGAGGTAAACAACTTCAGAGCCCCAGAACACGTCAAGAATCGAGAGGAAGTGACAGTGGAGAGCGGCAAGGTTAACGGAGTCCTTAGGGCCATGCAAAAGGTCCACACAAAGCTTCAGCAGAGGTGTACACCATGGAGATGTACGTGAATGGACCTCAAGTAGAGGTGGTAAATGGAAGGACTCCAGTTCGGAGAGAATGGATCACACACGAACCACAATCGTGAGGCCTGACCTGGGTTACTGATGCAGCAGATGAACTGCCATGGTTGGGAAAAGGAGACGGTAATTCGGATGCTCAGGAGAACTATGAATGTGTGCAACATAACTGGCGAGCAATTGTGAATGCCAGATCCGCAATGGAGGGACTCCGGCCTCCACCAGGACTCTGGTCACCCGACTCGTTCTAAAAGCTCCCATCGCTAGGCGAACACCACAGTGGTGCAATGGATCGAGGAAATGCAATGCTGAGGGCGCCACCGAACTGTAAACCAGACTCCCATAGTCAAGGCAGGATTGAACAAGGGTTCTCTAGAGCTGCAGCAGCGTAGAGTGATCTGCACCCCAGTTGATGTTGCTCGGGCAGCGGAGAGCATTGAGAAGCTGATGAAGGTGAGGTAGCCAAGTCAATCGGGTGTCAAAAACCAGTCCTAAGAATCGACACGTCTCCACTATAGTGAGTGGATTGTCATTCAGGTTCCAGACGAACGGTACGACACCAACAGATGTGCAGGATACCGCAATTCCCTTGGTCTTAGGGGGGCTTCTTTCTGGATTTCTCTCACTGATCCTTGGGTTTCTCTGGTTGGGAGAGCTTCACTGGTTCAGTCTCCAGGACTGAGGAGGATCGTGAAGCCCTACGACCAGCTCCTTTTGGGCACTTCAGCCACTGGCGGGTGACATCTTTCCCACTAGCAGAAACCTTGGGAGTGACCCAAGGGACCCCTTCCTAGCAAGAGGAGCCGAAGAAGACTTACACTTCTCTGGCTGAGAAATGGGGACTGGTGTCCCCGATGGCTGGGGGGGGGGGGGGGGGGGAGGGGGGGGGGACAGTGCTCCCGAGGTAGGTGGTGCGGGAGCAACAGGAAAGTGCCCCACACCATCAAGGGGGTAGGTGTAGTCTTCCGGTTCTGAGGGCCGACTGGAACTCGCTGAACTGATGGGGCTACAACTGTTCTCCTAGTGGCGGCATAAGAGGACGTCATAGCCACAGGATTTCCTCTTGGCCTCAGTGTAGGTCAGTCAGTCCAGGGTCTTGTATTCCATGATTTTCCTTCCTCGCTGTAAAATCTTGCAGTCTGGTGAGCAAGAAAAATGAAGCTCTCCACAGTTGACACAGTTGAGAAATGGGGTATTGCGATGGGATGGACGTCCACAATATCAACATGTGATGCTGGAAGTACAGCGGAAAGACTTATGGCCGAACTTCCAGAAATTAAAGCATCGCATTGGGGGAGGGATATCACAGTGGTAGACCATCACCTTGACCTTCTTGGGTAATGTGTCACCCTCGAAGGCCAAGATGAAGGCACCGGTGATAACCTGATTATCCCTTGGACCCCAGTGGATACGCTGGACAAAATGACCTCCTCATCGCTCTAAGTTGGCATGCAGCTCGTCGTCAAACTGCAAAAGAAGGTCCCTGTGGAATATAATACCCTGAACCATATTTAAGCTCTTATGAGGCATGATGGTAATGGAAAAATTCCCCAGCTTGTCACAAGAGAATAATACCTGGGATTGGGCAGAGGATGCTGTTTTTATCAAGACTGACCCTGACCGCATTTTGGACAAGCCCTCCACCTCCCCAAACTTGTCCTCTAAAAGCTCTGCAAAAAACTGAGGCCTCATCAAGAGAAAGGAGTCCCCATCAGCTCTCATACATATGAGGTACCAGGGTGAATAAGGTTCGCTGGCATCCTTAGCTTGGTGTTCCTCGCACGGTGTGGCCAGGGAGAGGAACGATTTAGCATCATATTGCCTTGCATTGTACTGAGACTTGGAACACTTAGAGACAGCTGGTGTTTGAACACCAGCAAGTAACGACGTGGTATGCTTCATCGCGCATCATCCACCCTGATGCCACCCACTCCGACCAGGGGCCCTCCCCAAGGGCACCACCCAGCTGCAGCAAAGGCCACCTGGCAGGATAGCCATTGCCGGGAGTCCCGATGCCCCAGGGTGACAGGCATCTACTCCTTGGCATACGTGGGGAGTCAACGGTTCAGGCGTCAGCAGAGCAATCCCTGTGTAGTCGGGGGCTACAACCAACAGGGTACATGGCGGCCCCACCACAATGAACTGGCTACTGTACTGGATATGAGGTGCAAAGAATTCCATGGTCCTCGCTGGCGCAGAAAACTACACTGCATAATTGGTGGAGGAAAAGCACCCAGGAAGGTGTCCTCATTCAAGAGATGGAGGATGAGTGGGACTGCACTGCCATGACGAGAAAGTGAGCTAAAGATCTCAATGCACGATGCACCATGTAAAGCGCATTTTGAAAAATGGAGGTCAAGCCCTACAGGGGACCATCACATAAAGACTGAAAGGTGTAAGAATCCTTTTAGTCGCCTCTTACGACAGGCAGGAATACCTCGGGCCTATTCTGACCCCCAGGCCCGCAGGAGGGACAAACTTCTGAAAGAGAGCATAAAAAGTTCCTTACTTTGGAAGCAAAATTTGTCAGGAAAGCAGAACTTTCTTCTACAGTTCAAGCAAGTGAAACATTATTGCACAACAAATGCAACGTCTTTTAAGGTACACACCTGTCTCGAATTCATGCATCTAAATATCTTCCTGGTCTCTGAAGTTTTGTTGTCAGCTGGGACCTGAGCTTCAATGATTTCATCGTCGTATTCCTATGGAAAAAAAGAAAAAAAATTAGTGAGCTTTGCAGAAACAGTGAAAGATAAGTATCTGCAGAGAAACAAGATTATTGAACTGACTTACAGGGCTCCCTCGCTGAAAAATCTCACTCCAGCAATGCAGTTCATACATTGTTGCTTTTAGCACCAAATCAGTTTCTGATGAGTCAGAAGAGCAATCAACTGCAAACAATAAAACAAATCAGAATTGAATGGTTTTATCTGAAAACAATTCTAAATATTCAAAGGGAAGAAAAACAGTTATGTATTTCATTGTTTTATTTCATTTAAAAATAGAATTTTAGATTGTGCATAATAACTTTTAGCAGATGTGCTTGTTCATTTACTTACTGATTAACTACAAGGCTCAAGTAAGAATATAAATAAACAGTAGTTACAATCAATTTTCAAACTATTGGAGACCCCTCACAATATATAATTATTCCACAGTACTACAGATACATCTCTTTCCATACAGCGATTCTGACTAAAAAGGAATGCATGAAGTCGGCAGTTAATGTCAGGAAGAAGTGGCACCTAACTTCATCTAACTACATTCTGACACAAATGATCACTAAAGGTCAGGCACGTAAATTTGTGATGAAGTTTTACAAGTGAAAAGCATGTTTCATAGTTGGAATATCTTCCGTGGACAACACACTACCACAGTAGTCTGAGCATTGTATGTTAAGACTGTGTGTCAGTATCTCTCTCTCTCTCTCTCTCTCTCTCTCTCTCTCTCTCTCACACACACACACACACACACACACACACACACACACACTAAAGGAAAACAGTCACACATGTGGCATTAAAAAACATGTTTCAGAACTGTATCTCAAATAGCTGTATTCAAGCCCTGATTACTGTTGTTCTTGTTGAACTACACATTTTGTGAAAAGAAGCTCCCACTTTCAGGTTCATGGCAAAAATATTTTCCTCTCATTAAAATATATCCAATATCATGCCTCTGTCAACACATTAGAGTATAACATTGGGTACCTATGTGTTCTGAGTGTCACGAGTGCACCCTGATTATTGGACAGTGTTGTATGTTAAAAGTAAGACAAAGGTATGGCGTCCTGTATTCCATCGGATGGCCAGGAAAACTTTTAATGATTGGTGGAACAGTTGACCAAGACATGATGTTGGATTTGTTTTAGTGGGGGAAGTCAGTTAATTTAATTTCATTGCACTGTACTACACTTCTGTGTTGACACGAGAACTTTTGTTAACTTGTTCTCGCAAAATGCAGAGTTCACAAGAAAAACAATATCACATGGTTGCAATATCAGTAATGTCTAACAATTGCTAACTCATGTATGTGAAAATGGACAATATTTACATACTGTGTCAGAACAAGACTCTTAAAAATTTGGCTGTTAAGATCTGCCCTGAAACGGTAGAAAGAGCAAAGAATTATTTTTTATGAATTAATTACTCCATCATACATTTCACCACAAATATATTGTGTCAATAGTGATGGAGAGATTTAATAAAGATGGTCAGAGGCCAGTGACGAGCTTGGCTATACAGCATTGAAAAATATTATCCTGGCCATGATTTTGTACTGTTTCAAGAAATGTGGATTCATCAAGAAGCCACACAACCAACAGTAGGAGACTGGAGAAATGGGCTTAGGTTTCCACAATACATTGGGTCTTCTTTCTGACTCAGGAGAAAATATGACATTTGGCTGTTTCTTACATTTTGATATCACATGGAAGTCTATAGGACCTGACACTGAAAAATTCTGACTGTTCCAGATGACAAGAATGAAGACAATAATGAATCAGAAGAATATGAAAATTGGGATGAAGATGAAGAAGAAGAAGAAGAAGAGAGAAAACAATTACATTGTGACTTTGAAAGCGGCAAAGTCTCACTGGAAACATTGCACAAGTACATCCTTACAACGGAGGTAGACAATGGTGTAGTTTTAACATTGCTTGCAACAGAGAATGTGGTGTTTCACCAGGAATGCTAGAGTTTACTGAGGTAGCAGAAGATCACTAATTTCTTTGCAAAATAAAACTTAAGTTTCTTGTGTAATTTCAGAAATTTGGTTTTGCCTTCCACCTGAAATGTTAAAATAGAAGAAAGTTAATAAAACTGGTAAAAAAAAGATGATTTTCCTTTTGACCATATAGAGGAGATGTTGAGTTGCAGATAGTCACAACAAAAAGACTGCTCCGCTTTTGGCCAAAAGACGTTACGATGTAGAAAAGACACACACATTCATACAAACAACACTGCTATACATTTAAGCTTTTGGCCAAAAAACCACCTCCTTCAGAAGACAACGCACACACACAGGTGATCATTGTTTCTGGCCACTGTGGTTGGCTGTAGCTGTGGCCACGGGCAGTGATTTCATGTGTGTGTTTTCTACTTCTGAAGGATGTCTTCTGAGCAAAAGCTTAAATGCATAGCAGTCTTTTTGTTGTGCCTGTCTGAGACTCAATGGCTCCTCTATATGGTGAGTAGCAATATACCATTTTCACAATATTGTTGTTATTCCATACTGTTTGAATTTCCTTCCAAGTTTATTACTTTTTGCCTCCTCCTCCCCTCACCAACTCCACCTGATGATGCTGTCACTTTTTTTCTGGTTTTTCAATGTTTGCGTCAACTTGTCACATCAGCTCTGATCAAACAGCCTCTAGTAGGATTGACATTGTTTGCTTTCTCCTGTTCTGGATGATCTTTGATTTGTATCTTACATCTTTCCTGGCAACTGTTGTTATTTGACACTTCATAAGTTCAATGCTTCTTCAGTTTTTCTCATGTCCAACCAGTACTTTTTAACTGCATGTTCTTTTAATGCCTGGTTTTTCAATTTCTGTTGCCCCAGGTTGCTTTCTTCTGTTCAACATTTTTATTTTTAGTTATAATCAACATTACAGCTTTGGTTGCACAGTGGATTTTATAGGAAGATTCATTTGTTGTAACACCAGTTCATCCCAGGGCCAGCTCTAGGGTGGGGTGGAGCCATGCCGATGCCCAGGGAGCCAGGTTTCTGAGGTAGTTAAGAAAAAACTTTACCAATTTACTTCAAATTTTCACACAATACTCTAATAAAATTTGCATGGCTAAATGCTATTTTTTTGAAAGATATATAATATATAAATATATTAGTACATAATATGCAAATGTTGTTAGCAAAAATCTCGAAAATTTCTTGATCTATTTACTTCAAATTCTTGCACAATACTCTGATAAACATCCAGACAGATATGAGCCATATATTGTTATATAAAAAACCACTGCAGTTTTTCTATTAAAACTGATTGTGAGAAAAAAAGTGCTGTGTTGCAAAAACACGTGGTTTAGTTTTATTTCTCATTCTTTCTCACAAGCGATTTTAACTACGATATCGGGGCATTTAAACCATTAGACAAGCTGTTTCTCCTGTATATATTCTTTCTTCTTATATATAATTTTAAACAAAATTTGTATACACAACAATGTACTGTTTAAATTTATTCCTCATAGTTGGTTTTAACAGAAAACAGGAGACTTATACATACAGCTTATTGATTTATGATTAGAATACTACTGTTACATCTGAATTGTTTGAAACTTTGTATTCCTATCCATTTGAAGATTAAAACCATGCAAAATACTATTGCTGAATTACTATATTGATAGATTCAGCACCTGAAAAAGTCTCTCTCATGGCCTCCGTGCCAATGACCCAATTGATTTATCCATTAACTTTAAGAGACTTCAATTCGCAATCAAGGTTTCCTTAGCAACACCAATAAACAAAACTCAAAGTCTGACAAAAGAGGAGAGGGGCAAAGAAGGAGGAGGAAATGAACGTAGATAGGGGGAAGGAGGAGATGGACAAAGAGAGGAAGGAGAATGAGAACAAGAGGGAGAGGGAGTGATGGACAGAGAAAGGCGTAGGGCAAGGAGATAGATATAGAGAGGGTAAGGAAGGAATTAAGACATACGTCCAATTCCCATACATATTTAGCAATTGCAAACCTTTGTCGGGTTCACTTGAAATTCATAAAATCCACTGTCTTACAGGATGACAAATGAAGCACTGGAGTTCGTCACCTTGGCTGCGTCTTTCAAAATAGTAAAGCTTGCTAGCAGCATGTTGTCATCCCCATTTCTACAATGCATGTGCACAACACTGTCATGACAGAGCACATGGCTGCATCCCCAATACATGGTTCCAAACAGGTCGGAGAAGCCATCACTATATGATATTATTTGTTTTGAACCCACCCACTACACTGGAATCTGGCAGTTTTTAATCCATGACATACTGTTCTTCATTCGGTGTTTTGTTTTGATGGAAAATAAATCCTGGGAAAAAAGATTCTGAGATTTTCAAATAGAGCTGAAGTGGTTAGTAATACCCTAGATGAATAATCATAGCTGTGGTTGCCCCACCTACAAGGTTGTCTGCATTAGAGGAATGTGTCGACATAGATTTAATATATTTAATCATGGGCAAATAAAGTATTAGAAGTCTACGCATGAATGTGATTGGTGGAACTATGTCAACATCTCAAAGCACTGTCATGATATGTGTTTTTATTAATATAACTCTTTCACATACCTTTGTTAGGCAACAAAAAAAGAACAACAAATTCATGGTGAGAGGAGTATTATGTCAGACAGGAAAGACAAGCTTAGGAAACTGGCAATGACTCTTCAAGAACAATCTGGCATTTACCTGAAGCAATTTACAGAAACCTCTGAGAATTTGGAAAACTCTGGTTGTCCGCTGACAACTATTATTCGATAACGGGCAGTCAAATTAAAATGAGGCACATGGAAAAAAGTAAGTAAACTGTTTATTATTTAAAACCCAATCGCCATAACTGTTAATACATTTATCCCACTATGAGACAATACAGTCAAAGCCTGCATGGAAAAAGGTTTGTGGTTATATAGAGAACCATGATTGTACCCAGGCAATGCACCTCTTTGTCAGAAGCAAATCGATGGCCGTTAATCTCTTTCTTTATGTCTCCACACATATTGTAATTGCGTTGGGGGGGATCAGAACTGTTTGGAGGATGTATAGAGGGTGCCTGTCAACACGCATTAGGAGCCCTTCAGTTTTTGCAGTGTGTCCACATACCACTGTGCGTTAATTGTGGCACAGTGCTCCAGAAAGTCAATGATCAGCAGGCCCTTGCAGTGAAAGAAAAAGGTCACTATGACTTTCCCAGTGCTGGTATGCATGAGTTTGGATTTTTTCTGTGTGGGTGAATCCACATGTATTGGCTCTGGCGATTGCTCTCCAGCTCTAAATGATCACACCACATGTTATCCCCTGTGACAATATGGGGCAGGGAATGACCATCTTAATCAGGATACTGTTCCCAGTTCTCCTGTGATTATGACATTCTGCCCAACTTCTGCTCTTCTGGTACACTAAGCAGCTACAATGAGTATATGTTGACAAACTGAAAGGGCACGCGCGCGCAAGCGCGCCCCCACACACACACACACACACACACGCACACAAATAAATTTGTTCTTACCTCTTACAGTTGCCACTGATCCATTGAACAAACTCTTGGGAATAGACTCATGATATTCTTCAATCATCTAAAAAGTAAGAAAAATTGAGTAGAATATTGCCTCCAAATGGCAATAAACAAACAAAAAATGCATGAAAAACAACAGAGGACACACACAATCCTCCTGGCACAAGTCTGAGTACAGACATTAGTATTTTGGCTAATGGGATGACTTAATGCTTGATGTCTCCACTTTGAATTATTAATCCAGTTTCAAAATGATACTGTCGATATGTTATTAATAACTCAATGAGCGTGTGCTTGTAGCAACTGAAAACAAAAAGGTAATGTTTTGGATTAGCATTCCAGCCTGACTCAGTTTTAATCTGCCAGGAAGTTTAATTGGAAATTCCTTTGGGAAGGGAATCGAAGGGTACTATAAGCAAAAGCAGCCAATCAGCTGATTGCCTCTGCTTGCCTGGACTCCAGATTGATAGAGAGAATCTTGGGAGTGTAAAATATTTTTACTCCATCAAACAAATAAAAAGTAAAAGATACTAGACCCAATTAACAGCAAAGGTGAATTCCAGTCCCGGATTTATGGCATTACTGCACGCCCCATTAGAAATGCTAGCTATTCCTTGCTGCTCTGATCACAAAATATCTTGTCCCTATTCTATAGCTTATGAACTTAAGTTCAGACACTGTTCAAGCAGTAAGTAAAATCTGGTGACTGTGGGAACAACTTGGCCTTATCACCATGTCGTAATGTAATGAATTTCTATCAACAGAAAGTGCATCTCACTGGTTTTGGTATATTCATAATACCTAAGGTGCACATTCCTGTGAGTGCTTGTTGCAAGGCTACAGAGACTGGTATCTACCATTCTCAGATAACGAGACTGTGCCAGTGTATATGTTGTACAACTAGTGTCCGGTCACAATCTAAGGCAAGCAAAGGGCAATAAAATGGTTTAAGCAACAGGGAGAAAAACTCCACCCAACTCTAATACTGAAGACTTGGAACTGAAAGTTGGTAGCATGAAATAAGTTTCTATGGCCCACCACCAATAGCTGAGGCCTTAGAAACACTGCAAAGGCAAAAATACAAAGGGAAGAAAAATAACGTCAGTAATAGAGGAAATACTAGGGTGTAGGTTGAGTGCCTTCAGCCTCAGTAGTGAAAGGAACATACCAAGAGAGATGGTGCACTGGACCCATATTCAGGAGGGTGGTGGTCCAAATCATCTTTTGTTTTCCACAGTTTCTGTAAATCGTTGAAGCAAAACGGAGGATGTTTTCTTTGAAAAGACATGGCTGATTTCATTCCCCATCCATCCTCAATCCAAAATTTTTTATCTAATGACCTCATCACTGCTGGGATGTTAAACCCCAAACTTGTTCTCTTATTTTTGAAAGACTGAAAGAGGATGGGCAGTGTCAAACAATAATTCACACCATTCTCCACCTGTCACCTTAACTACCACACTAGAAGCAGTTGCTGTCCCAGCACACAGGCCACTAGAGCTGTCAGTAAAAGCGTGCTCCATTTATCTGATACCACAAAAGATATTAGGCAGTGAGGCAGCCAAAGAGCTCATCAACAATCTCCCTTGACTGTTTCTTCTTTTGGATGACTACAGTGCTTGTAGTACTCTATGGGGCTATAATTCGACTTGCCTAAGGCAATGAGTTGTTGAGTACACTGTATACTCAAAAGATTATGTGCCTCCTTATCACAGGATGAATGACACACTTTAGCAAGGGAAGAGAAATGTTCTCCTCAATTTATCTCTTAGTTTAGTCTCTTGCCCATGCACACTCTTGTCAGAGAAGAATGGTAGATGACCATTTCAATGGCCACTTCTTAATTCCTCTCCATCTTATACAGAGAACAGGGCCAGAAAGAAAAATACCAAAATGAGTGCTCAGCAGCACAAACTGGACACTGTATAGCCATATGGGTGTAGTAGAGTACTAAGGCTATGTTCAGTATTGTATGGATCACATTACTACTCCTGATAAATCTGTTTACAAATCTTCATGTCACCAAAGAAGACAGCCAGTCCTTTAGTAAAATACAGTTTCTCTCTGCTATAAGCCACAAGGGAGCTGTATCACAAAGACTGAAGACAAGTCCATCTGCACAGAATGTTACAAAGTATCGAACAGCGAGCACAAAAGACTGAAAAACAATTGAAGGAAACAAGAAGGTATCATGGCTTACATTTCTGAAATCTCTCAATTGGTCAGATGTGCTCCTACGTAGTATTATAACCAGTGAGCGGGATTTGAGGCAAATATACATCACATTCATTGGCTGCCATGTGGAATAGCAGAGTTCTTAGTCAAGCCAAAGTAGATATAGCATAGGTCACGTCTGAGCACTTTCGCAGCACTATATCTTCTGGTACTAGGCCTGCTGAGTAGCTATGAAGAAGAGTAGAATTACTTTCCATTTTGTAAATGAAGAACTCTACAAACCCTCACCAGTGTGGGAACTCAACTCCATACTTCCTGTGGCGTGTGATGAATTCCATACTTCCTGTGGCGTGTGATGATACTCTTGGGATGTACATGATCCATTACAGCATGCTGTGACATCTTAAAATCCAAAAACAAATCCTTGTTTAAGAAGAAAGAAAAGAAAAATAAGGCCAATATCCTGAGCTAAGCAAGGAATTGATAAATGTTCAGTTCATTAACCCAAGGATAGATCACTTAACATCCCAGCAGCAGCTAATGTAGTATCCCCCTTGCCAAATGTTTAGAGGCAGCACTAGATTGGGTTGTCCACCTTATCTAGGTTTTAGAATCAATAGGTTGCCTTCAGGGGATGTCATTCTACTCTTGATAATCTAGAGCTATTGGAGGTGACATACAGGAGGCATTAAAAATGTGAATGATTCAACCTGCAGAAATTATCTACCAAATGCATGAATGGATATTAGTTGGTAGAATCTTTTCCCTTGGGGTCCTTCTGTGTTGAGCAATATTTTAGAGAGGTTGTAAGAATGGGCAACAAAAGAAAATGTTTTAAATTTCTCTACATAAAACTATATGTTGACTTAATTGCAATTGTTCTGTTTTTACTTATCCTCGGTTTGAAAGTGCAGTGCGTCATTTTAAGCATCAAAATTCTGTGAGGTTCCTTGGTAATTCATTAAAAGAATAATTTGTTTCATTGCCTAAACTAAGGGATGTGGAAATATGAGCTTTTAAAGTGGTGACTCCTCTGCTACACATAATAACAATTGGGTTCAGGCATAAAAGTGGTGACAAAGTACACTGTCAAGGCTCCTTGCAGCTAACTAGGTATATAAGCTTTGGTTGTTGCCACAGTCACTGGCCTTCCTTGCAACTTAACATTTGTCTATCTGTTTGGATTCTCTGAGTCCTCTGCAGGCAATCCAACAACTATGTCCAACAAATAAAACTATTCAGAAAGTCCGGGACAACACTTCCCAGTTCCAAACACAAACAAATATGATGGCATTCTGCTGCGTAATAGGGAATGAGAGAATCTGTGGAAACAAGCAGTGGGTTTTCACCGACGTAGGCAAGTAGGTTACACAATGACACTCAATATGCTATGCAACTGCACGCACTAATGTTGTCGCTGAGATTATGTTTTGTACCAATATGATCATGAGTAGCAGGAGGTGATGAATGTAAAATTGTGTCAATAAAAGAAACTCTAAGACAATGGTGCTCATCCTCCCTGCTACTTATGCATGGAGAAATCATTTTGACATAACGTCTAAATATAACACATCCCCATAACACAAAGCTTCTGTTAATGACACGAGGTGTCAACACTATAGTGCTTTTTTTGTAACTTGGGGTAGATCAACATTGCCATTTCTAATAATTAGTCAGATTTGTAGGCTACTTATTCGATGAGAAACTTTAAGTGCTTCCCAAACTTAAGAAATCATCAAAACCACGAAAGATGTTTAGCAGTTGGGCCTTAGTGTCCAGAGGCAGTAGCTATGCACGAGACAGTTTTGTTGTTGTTGTTGTTGTGTGAGTTCTACTTCTGAGGAAGGACTTCGATCTGAAAACTTATTTCTAGTATCCATTTTCTTCTGCAATTCGAAGTCTCCTCTATGTGACGGGTAGCAAGCTGTCACTTCCATATTGCACACTCCTTGAGTAACACCATTACCCTATTCTCTTGGGAGTACTGGCCAAGGAACACATCACCATTTCACTACAAAAAGTGTCCTTTGACTAGGAAGCATTACAAAATAATCACGAGGTGGTCACAAAATCCATTTGCTTGTTTGTTACAGTATACTATATAATCATATAGCATCATAATGCCTTTCCAATATCAAAAAATACTCATGCTAGCTATAGTTTGTGTAAGGCCTCCTGCACTGTTGTCTCCAAGGGGTGGGGGGATGGATGGCAAACTGTCCAAACTGGAAAAGGCTTATAAGCTCACTGGATTAAAGGACTTGTATCAAGCTGTAGCTGACAGTGAATGGAATGTCTTCCAATGCAGCTGATGAGAGCCATATATGGTTCAGCAATGTTGTGCATTACTACTTCGGCCTCAACAAAGGGGATATGACTATCTCCATACACGAGTTTGAGTTCTCTCCTTCACACAATTTAATTAAACACATACAGTATGTCATTAATCACTGGCGTTTATAGGGAGCCAAAGGTAAGATGTTACGACTGCAACATAGCAAAGAGGTGGTTGTACAACAGCAAACCTTCCAACCTGAATTTCAAAGGCCATCACACACAAGTCGTCTGATGATGACTGTACGTAGTCTAGAGGCTCACATTAAATGTTGATCTATGTGACTTAACTATCTGAGAATTACGTTGGCTTGTTTATGAGACGGTCAACCTTCATTACAGTCACTGCTGGATTTAAATTCCTTTTAACACTAATTCTCCTCGCTGACTCTCTTACTCATGCAGCTAGTATGAAATGGTTGAGGGATTATTTGTTTTGTGAAAGATGGAAAATTTCTTGTCTTGGACTATGTTGCAATGTAAATTGGAACATCTGCCTAAACACAATCACTGTGCACCACTTATGACTTCTGCTGACCTTGGAATGGATGCTTCCACAGTCTCTAAGGAATACTCCTAGTAACATGATTTGCTGTTCCCTGGATGCTATCATTATATTCAAATACAGCAAGTTCACTGCACAGTGCCAAGGTAGCTCTTCTAAGGACTCATTTTCACAGCTTACTTTTGAAGGTAGAGATATGGATACTTGGGTGTCATCACCCAACAGCAGAGCACTCACTGATCCATAGAAATTACCTTCGAAGAGTTATTTGTGACTAATGAAAATGAAATGGAGGGTGTCTATCCCCAGCAATGGACTTCAAATGCCTGTTAACAAGAATTAATTAACACATGTTTCTTCTAGAGTTTAAACTGACACATCGAATATCACTGCAAAAATTAACTGTTGTTGAGTTATCAACTATTTAACTAACACAGTCAATGTGACACAAACACAAAAAAAACAAAAGTAACAGTATATTCACTTTCACCGGCACCAAGAGCGGCAGGTCAAAGAATATCCAGCAACAGAAAATTGAAAATAACTCACTATTAATGAAGTATTGTTTATTTCCCGTTCACTCTGTCCTGCTGTGCTTCATGTGACATTAAAACCTTTGTTACAAATCAGTAGATGTGTTAATTTGTCTCATCTATAACATTATTTTGGCAGTTGAAGAAATCTGTCTTCAGGAAAGATCTTGTTGGCTCCTATTTGTGTCTGCACCCACAGCCACATGTGAAAATTTACTTTACCTACAACTGTTAGTTCCATTTTACTGTAGCCCACATTTTCCCTACAAATGAGAAGTGAATAATATGATTCCAGAGGGAATACATCACCACAGAAATTATTAGGTCCTACCAAGCTACTCATAAAACTGAAAACATTCGATTTTTAAAGTGTTGAAATATTGACATCAACATTAAAGACTGGTAATACTGGAAGAGGAAGGTCTGATAGAGCAGTTTTCTTTTAAGAGCATTAAAACTTCACTGTCTTCTTTGTCTCAAGGAACACGATTAAATGCAGCACATATAGCACGACAGGATATCTGGCTTTGCAATCTGTCATAAATATTCGTTGCAAAAATAACTTCACTGTGACAGTGATTCACCGTGACATGGAAAAGCTGGATGCGTGTCATGCTTTCGATACTAGGATCAATACACACAATTCGCTACTATAAAATTAGCGCTTAATTGTTGACATCGGCCGAAACGTGACATATTTCAGGACATAATGTAAGCTGGGAGATTACGGTGGCAACAGTTGCGCAAGTGATGGCAAACATGAACAGTGGTTCGATGATCCTGAAAATATTGCGCTGTCGGTAATTTTTTCTCCGGAGATGGATCTCGCGGATACATCATGCACCTGAGTCACGAAGATTAGATATGATGCAAATCACTGCGGACCGAATAACACACGTATACAAGGCAACCTATAAACCTGTAACTTATTTGCAAATTTCAACTTCAAGTCTCTACATATGCCAAACATCTGTGACTATTGTTGCATTAAATAAGTCGTGAATTCAACAGAAAATTACTCACATCATACAAGTTCAAAACCCATTTTCCTTGTTCTGGAAAACCGTCAATAACTTGCGCATTAAACACAACGCAGGCAACAAAAAGTGCGAACAACGAAGAAAAACTCATATTTCTCTTAAAAACTTCACTTTCTGTAACAATTATGTCCACTTTAAATATTTCAAACGCAACCACAATTTCACTCTTTCCCCTCCGACACGCCGCTTCCACGAAAACCTCCCACCACAACAAACCTGACACTGCACACCAAAGATATTCCACCCTCTTGTCATTTAGTATTCACATTCGTTGGCTTTGCCAACTTACTACCAAATTATCTTTCAGACAGAACTCGACCGCAAGTAATACTACAGATTAGTCTGTCACCACAGCCAAATCGACGACTTTTGCCGAACGCCAACAGTACCGTATTCATTTTAGAGATAAACAACTTTATCATCTGACTCTATTTTTGACCCACGGAAGGAATTTCATTTTATTTCAATTATTCTTTACTGTAGTAAACATGAAGTTCACTCCGTACAGTTAGTCATGGTATCACTCAGATAAATTCAATCTTCATATAAGCTAAGGTAAAGAAGATAAAATAAAAATCTTACACTACCCCAATTCAGAAACAGATATTCAATAACGCTACCTCACGATCATGGAAGCAGATTCTGTTCCTTGCTCTACATCGTGATACAAACCGATGACAGAGGTGAAAATGTCAGTAAAAAATTATGTTTACTCGTCCTACAGGAGGAAATCCTAAGGACCAATTCACACTTGAAGGAAGGGAAAGGAATTTTCCGTCAAAACAATCCACAATGCATTTCAAATCGTAGCATTCAAGCAGGCCGCCAACGGCGTGGAACAGGACGCAATGGAACAGGTCGTCGCCGTCACCGTTCCTAGGAAAGAAAGTTTTCACATTGACACTGGAAGGCGTGGAGGAGGGAGTGGAATTTTATAGTCGTCTGCTAACATCGGAAGTTATTTTCCCCGCACTCTCTAATGTTGTTGTTATTCTTGTGGTATCCAGTCCTGAGACTGGTTTGATGCAGCTCTTCATGCTACTCTATCCTGTGCAAGCTTCTTCATATCCCAGTACCTGCTGCAGCTTACATCCTTCTGAATCTGCTTCGCGTACTCATCTCTTGGTCTCCCTCTACGTTTTTTACCCTCCACACTGCCCTCCAATACTAAATTGGTGATCCCTCGATGTCTCAGAACATGTCCTACCAACCGGTCCCTTCTTCCAGTCAAGTTGTGCCACAAGCTCCTCTTCTCCCCAATTCTATTCAATACCTCCTCATTAGTTATGTGATCTACCAATCTAATCTTCAGCATTCTTCTGTAGCACCACATTTCGAAAGCTTCTATTCTCTTTTTGTCCAAACTATTTATCGTCCATTTTTCACTTCCATAAATGGCTACACTCCATACAAATACTTTCAGAAACGACTTCCTGACATTTAAATCTATACTCGATGTTAACAAATTTTTCTTCTTCAGAAACGCTTTCCTTGCCATTGCCAGTCTACATTTTATATCCTCTCTGCTTCGACCACCATCAGTTATTTTGCTCCCCGAATAGCAAAACTCCTTTACTACTTTAAGTGTCTCATTTCCTAATCTAATTCCCTCAGCATCACCCGACTTAATTCGACTACATTCCATTATCCACGTTTTGCTTTTGTTTATGTTCATCTTATATCCTCCTTTCAAGACACTATCCATTCATTCAACTGCTCTTCCAAGTCCTTTGCTGTCTCTGACAGAATGACAATGTCATCGGCGAACCTCAAAGTTTTTATTTCTTCTCCATGGATTTTAATACCTACTCCGAATTTTTCTTTTGTTTCCTTTACTGCTTGCTCAATATACAGATTGAATAACATCAGGGAGAGGCTACAACCCTGTCTCACTCCCTTCCCAACCACTGCTTCCCTTTCACGCGCATCGACTCTTATAACTGCCATCTGGTTTCTGTACAAATTTTAAATAGCCTTTCGCTCCCTGTGTTTTACCCTATCACCTTCAGAATTTGAAAGAGAGTGTTCCAGTCAACACTGTCAAAAGCTTTCTCTAAGTCTACAAATGCTAGGAACGTAGGTTTGCCTTTCCTTAATCTATCTTCTAAGATAAGTCGTAGTATCAGTATTGCCTCACGTGTTCCAGTATTTCTACGGAATCCAAACTGATCTTCCCTGAGGTCGGCTTCTACCAGTTTTTCCATTCGTCTGTAAAGAATTCGCTTTAGTATTTTGCAGCTGTGACTTATTAAACTGATAGTTCGGTAATTTTGACCTGTATTCTTTGGGATTGGATCTCTAATGTTATCGTAATGGATTTATTGCTTCTGAGTCTTCTTAGCGAAATTATAGGGACTTCGTGACACGCTGCAAATGTTTCAAAAAGATTTAGAACTTTTTATACTGATTATTCTTCCATACGAGAGGTCAGAGATCTGAAAGCGAAAAATGTTTTAGGTTCTACAGTAACTGAACAGAAGAGTTGGTGAATAATATTTTCCAAACAATTATTAAATGTTTCTATGAAAAACGACTCCCCAGAAAATTCAGTTCTGTACAACAAACAGATTCATACCAATAACTCATGTATTACATGAACATGAGTCAGTGAATATGGTAGTACACTCCAAATTTTTGGGTGTACATACTGATGAAAACTCTAATGGAGGAAGCATGTTACTGAGCTCCTCAAACAAGCTACTTTTGCTCTTCGTATAATTGCTAATCTTGGAAACAAAAGTATTAATCTCCTGGCATATTTTGTCTACATCCACTGTAGAAAGAAAACATTGATTACACAAAAACGTACAGTAAGAATAATACTTGATGTTCACTTATGGACATCATGCAGGTATCACTTCAAGAAACGAGGCACAGTACATATATTTGCTAATGAAATTTCTCATAAATAATCGATCATAATTTCAGAAGAACAGTGATGTTTATATCCACACTAGAGGGAAAATGACCTTTATTATCTATTGTTAAAGTTGTTAGTGGCTCAGAAAAAGAGTTCAATATGAAGCAACAAAAATGTTTGATCATACGCCCAATAACATAAAATGTCTGACAGATAGCAGAGCTAGATTTAAATCTAAATTAAAATCGTTTCTCCTGAACATCTCCATCTGTTCCACTAACATATTTCTTCTTAAAAACTTATAGCCAATAGAAAAAGAAAAAAAGAAATGTAACTGCATGAGCAGGACTAAAAATAATAAAGTGTTCATTAATATTAGCAATAATCATGTATAAATATCCCGTAAACTAACGCGTTCCACAGCATTTCGATGAAAGAATCGATTAAATGATCTATGGCACATTTAACTAACTAACGACCTAAGGCTGATGCATACACTATATATAAAAACATAAGTTAATGATGCAGTTTTCATTAAACAACCTTTTATTAACAAGGAGCCCACACAACAGTCGGATTATATATATACACATATTTTTAAATACAGATTTTACATGAAGTACATAACTCAAACATCAATCACACACATTAGTTAGCTAAACTCTCAAAAGTTCTCGAGAATCTCGACTTTCAAGTTTTCTGGTCGTCTTTAATTGGAGGTGGTCTAGGTCTGATTCATGGCTGTGGTAAACTTTTTAACAAAGGTGCATGTACTTTGAGAATTTCTGTGAAGAGTAAAATACATAAAGACGAATAAAATATTTGTAATGCTTTTTTTAAAATTTAAAGAGTCTTTATTAATAACGTTTTATAAAAGAACCGTGAATTTGTAATTAAGAATTTTCATTTGCAATAAAATCTGGATTTTTTTGAGCAACATGCAGTCAGAAATAAGAAGATGTGCATTTTTCATAAAAATGCTAATTATGTATGTGTTAGTTAGCGTATATTTGATGAATTTTATATTTAAATAACTGAATGGAAAAAATGAAAAAAATGATGACCAAAACTAGACACAAACCAGAAATTACCAAACTCCAGTGTTACCGATTTTGCCCCTTCTATCTGTGTTCTACACTTCTCAAAAATGCTTGTAGAATACGTACTTTTGCATAAGAATTTGAATCAACCAGGATTTGAACTCGGGCCATCCACACAGCAAGTAAACAGTCTACCTCAGAACCAAGCTGGCTGTCAAGAAACTTAATTAACTTTGAAATATTAAAGTCGCTCAGAATACTTCAAAGTCGACTTTCTCGAGAATCTTTGAGAGTTGCTTTGAACAGCTTTGGAAGACAGATATGTTGGTTCTGAACTTCATATATCATAAATACAAAAAGATAAAAAAAATCTGAAAGCCATGTGGTCTCCTTGTAAGTGATAAGGCCAGCTCTATATGAGAAAAATGCAATTGTTTGTGACTTCATTTGTTATTTATGATAAAGAAGTAATGGATTAGGCTCTATGTATTCCCTCATAAATATTATTTATTATTCCATTATACAGCCAATGATTGTCTGCATTCACAACTGAAAATGCATCTAATGTATTTCATAACGACTGTAATCGCCACAGTGCCTGTTCCTTCCTACGTATACACATCCAAAGGAACATTGCATTGTAATTCAACATAACACAGGTACTGCAATATCGTACCGTTTGATGTGTTTCTATGTATATATTTTTGCTAACAATGTTGGTGTTTTGAAATGTTATTTCACTTATCAGCAGTTTACCATACACAACTAATCAAGAACATCCATTATGAAGTTTGTTTTGGCTATTAGTAAACTTTATCATTGTTAATTCTTTAATTTCGATACCATACTCTTGTTTTTTTTCTGTCAGGGATGATACCTGTAAGGTTATGTTACTGAATCTTGAATTTGATTTAAAATGTAGTTTTGAGTGGCTTTTCATTGTAGCCAACAAAACAAAAGGTAATAATGACTGCAGACTTTGTTCATCAGTTTGGCTTATTAACAACTCAAAAAAGAAAATTATTTTGTCAGTAATACACAGTTACAAGTGGCTGCACTTCCATTAGTTTATGCCATGCTAATGTAAATGCTCTGGACTACTTAAAGATCTTTGTGACCTGAGGAACCTGACTGAACTTACACTGGGAAAAATTAAATGTAATATTAAACATTATATTGCAATGAGCTATAGCCTACAAGTGTACTCAAAAGCCTAGAGTAAATATGTCTAAACATGAATTCCAGTTCCTAACGAATCATAATATAATTCTCCTCTCTAAATCCTCCAGGACAAGTCCTCCACATATGGTACAAAGGCCAAATGGTCAGTAGTGCATCTGTGGAGACGACTGACATTTTAATGACCAGACCCTTCCTGACCACTATCCAGTTCCTCACACAAATGATCTGAATTCCATCCTTACAACCAAAAAAATATTCTCTGAAGTCTGTCTCATCAAAGCATGTCATAAAAAAACCACTCAACATTTAATTATCCTGTCTGAACGATTCGGCAATTGCAGTTTAAGGATTAATGTTGGATAAAACTGTGTTTTGAGTTCAAGAAATTAGGTCATGTGATTCCAAAAGGTATTAGATCAGACCAAAAATGAGTACAAGTGATAACTAATTTGACACTTAGGAACTGTGTCAAAATTCTGTCATTTCAATAGCATACCGAATTTTTACTGAAGGCATTTGAACATGCCACAGAACATCAAGCTAATCTAAATGATTGCTTGAAGAATACCAAGAAAAACGACAAAAGGAGCAGTCAGTGAACAGAAGATGCAATAATACAGTTCGAGAAGTGCATAATGGACTTTACAACTGCAGTCCTTTTATCATTCCTGTATAAAAACAGTGTACTTGCATTATTTGTAATGCTTCAGGTTATGCATCCATTGCGTGGTGCAACAGAAAGAAGAAGGAATACAGAAACCAACTTCCTTCTAACTCTATGAGTTTTCACCATCCCAGAAGAAGTATTCTACATATGGTAGGGAATTTCCGGTGTATATGTGGCAATTAGGTAGTTTAAATACCTCATTGAACAGTGTTAATTTGCAGTATATACTGATCGTGCTTCTTGCACACATGCTTTTAATGAACAAAATGTTAAGGCAAATCCTATGCAATTGTCTCACCTATAATTCAAATCACAATTTACAACAGATATCAGATTCATTTCTTGAAAAGAACATACGGTGGTTAACAACTTATCCAGGCAGGAAGAAGCAGTGTCAGTTGATTATGAGAAGATAGCAATGCCCAAGCGAGTGATGAAGAACTTGAGAAACTTTGCTCTAGTCCACATACCACATTGAACTTTAAATATCAGAAAACTCCTGGTGCAAGATTATTTTGGTATATATATATATATATATAGGCTATATATATAGATGTTGTTGTTGTTGTGGTCTTCAGTCCTGAGACTGGTTTGATGCAGCTCTCCATGCTACTCTATCCTGTGCAAGCTTTTTCATCTCCCAGTACCTACTGCAACCTACATCCTTCTGAATCTGCTTAGTGTATTCATCTCTTGGTCTCCCCCTACGATTTTTACCCTCCACGCTGCCCTCCAATACTAAATTGGTGATCCCTTGATGCCTCAGAACATGTCCTACCAACCGATCCCTTCTTCTGGTCAAGTTGTGCCACAAACTTCTCTTCTCCCCAATCCTATTCAATACTTCCTCATTAGCTATGTGATCTACCCATCTAATCTTCAGCATTCTTCTGTAGCACCACATTTCGAAAGCTTCTATTCTCTTCTTGTCCAAACTATTTATCGTCCATGTATCACTTCCATACATGGCTACGCTCCATACGAATACTTTCAGAAATGACTTCCTGACACTTCAATCAATACTGGATGTTAACAAATTTCTCTTCTTCAGAAACGCTTTCCTTGCCATTGCCAGCCTAAATTTTATATCCTCTCTACTTCGACCATCATCAGTTATTTTGCTCCCCAAATAGCAAAACTCCTTTACTACTTTAAGTGCCTCATTTCCTAATCTAATTTCCTCAACATCACCCGACTTAATTAGACTACATTCCATTATCCTTGTTTATACCAAAATAATCTTGCACCAGGAGTTTTCTGGTATTTAAAGATATATATATATATATATATATATATATATATATATATATATATATATATATATATAGGGTGTTACAAAAAGGTACGGCCAAACGTTCAGCCGGATGAAAGGGTTTGTTGAGAGATCGTGATGGATGGTAATTAAAGAGGGCCGGCCGGAGTGGCCGTGCGGTTCTGGGTGCTACAGTCTGGAGCCGAGCAACCGTTGCGGTCGCAGGTTCGAATCCTGCCTCGGGCATGGCTGTGTGTGATGTCCTTAGGTTAGTTAGGTTTAATTAATTCTAAGTTCTAGGCGACTGATGACCTCAGAAGTTAAGTCGCATAGTGCTCAGAGCCATTTGAACCATTTTTGAACCAAAAGTAAGCGTTTCCGGACACATGTCCACATAACATATTTTCTTTCTTCGTGTGTGAGGAATGTTTCCTGAAAGTTTGGCCGTACCTTTTTGTAACACCCTGTATATATATATATATATATATATATATATATATATATATATATATATATATATATATATATCTGTGTGTGTGTGTGTGTGTGTGTGTGTGTGTGTGTGTATAGTTATACAGTTATCATTAAATATTTTATTAATTCACTGATTACTTGTATTGGGAGAAACTGAAATTATTTTGTCAGATTGCAGGTTTCAATCTGAAATATGTAGAAAAAATTTAAGTGAACACAGTTTAGATCTGCAGTGTTAATTTTTCATTAAAATGTCAGGGTTAAATCATAACAAGTGATTTGTACAAATCTGTAACTTAATTGTCAGTCTTTTCAATATAATGTTTATGCAGAGTGATATAACATGTGCATAATAGATAAATCACAAGTTTATTGCATGTTGCATCAGTTGACAACATAACAATATTTGGTGGTTGCAAAACATACTTACCTGCTGCTGTTATGTTGCCACCTATCTCTATTTTATTTCTTTTTCTTGTATTACTTTCCAATAACGCCTGCATATGATCTTTGGACATTCGAAATGTTGCTGGCTGCTGTATGCTAGATGATCCAGCTCCATAATGCTTTGCGCCTTTTTCTTTCCTTTCCTATTCGATGCTGCCATAAATATTGCATTTGCTCAGCACTGGACTTCTTAGGCTTTTTGGATTACTTTTGAGCAAAACTTTCCTCTTACTTGCGTTTCTATAACTAAGAACATATTTATATTTCACGTGAGACGAGATCTTTGCTAATCTTGTAATTTTCAATTCAATACTGATTTTTGCCTACATTGCTGTAAATATTTTTATGGACACATTTTGGGTCCTAGTACTGTTCTGCAAGCCCTCCACCATGACACTCAAATCAATGTCCTAGCTGAATATGTTTCCATGTTTTACACAAAGCTAATACGATCAATCATCTGCATGTGCTGGCACAATGCAATGACCCCACAGAAAAACACTTACAGACATGATATGCACAGACCATTGTGTAGCCTCATAGCTTTTAGTGATTCAAATCTGGCAGTGTTTTATCAAACCAGCAAATTTGACTGACATCCACTGCAGTTGGTGTATACATGTTTTCACGTCAGTAACCAATGAGATTACAAAACATCATTAGATGCAGTAAAAAACGATGAGTAACAAAATTCACTCACATTAGAGGTAAGAATATTATATTACTGAAAGATAAAATCAACAATGAACACTGCCAGTAGATTCCACAGAACGAATCCACAAACTGAGTCACATAAATGCTGAAGACACAGTTGGTAGCCACTTTCACTAAATAGTAGGCAGAGTGTGGACATAGGGCGAATAAAAAGTTTAAAATGTGAAATACTAAGAACAAAGAAATACACAGGAACCTGATAATCATTTGTTTACTCTTGACAACTGAAGATGAGGGAAGAGCCTCCACCCTACAGATCATCTAATGGTTAGTCCCACAAACTTTTTCTAACCTGCTGGGATATATTAGGGGACAACTCAAGGAAATAATCAACGAGATATTCACTGATGTAGAAATTTCATCTGCATTTATGCAAGGGACAATGATCGTTATCCCTAAAAAGAAAGGTGCCTCCAACATCGAAGAGTTGTGAGCAATCGTGCTCTTCACTGATGACTACAAGTCGATAGCAAACTAGGCGGCACTAACATCAAAACGGCGATGTAGGAAGCAATTAGCCTGTGGTAGATTTGTGCAGTACCAGGCAGAATCATTTTCGACATCACCTGCACCTATAGAGATACCAAAGCACATGCAGCCATCACCAGAACCGTCGCTGCCATAATATCTGTGGATTTCCATAACGCTTTAGACGGTATTGGCCACCACTACCTGATGAAAAATTTCACAAGACTCAGCTTTGGAAAGAAATTCAATGGGGTTGTAGATAAAGTACTGAACAACACCTAATCCAAAACATCAGCTGACAGGATAGACATCGAAAGATGTCAAACTGATCACTGAGGCAAAGCTGTCGCCTATCAATGGCTCTATTCGCAGTAGCAGTGACCTGCTGCTGCGAAACCTCTAGAGCAGCATCAAAGATTTCCCCACAGGAGACAAGACTGTAGAACATACAGCTTGTTGTTGTTGTTGTTGTTGTTGTGGTCTTCAGTCCTGAGACTGGTTTGATGCAGCTCTCCATGCTACTCTATCCTGTGCAAGCCTCTTCATCTCCCAGTACCTACCGCAACCTACATCCTTCTGAATCTGCTTAGTGTATTCATCTCTTGGTCTCCCTCTACGATTTTTACCCTCCACGCTGCCCTCCAATACTAAATTGGTGATCCCTTGATGCCTCAGAACATGTCCTACCAACCGATCCCTTCTTCTAGTCAAGTTGTGCCACAAACTTCTCTTCTCCCCAATCCTATTCAATACTTCCTCATTAGCTATGTGATCTACCCATCTAATCTTCAGCATTCTTCTGTAGCACCACATTTCAAAATCTCTTCTTGTCCAAACTATTTATCGTCCATTTTTCACTTCCGTACATGGCTACACTCCATACAAATACTTTCAGAAATGACTTCCTGACACTTAAATCTATATTCGATGTTAACAAATTTCTCTTCTTCAGAAACGCTTTCCTTGCCATTGCCCGTCTACATTTTATATCCTCTCTACTTCGACCATCATCAGTTATTTTGCTCCCCAAATAGCAAAACTCCTTTACTACTTTAAGTGTCTCATTTCCTAATCTAATTCCCTCAGCATCACCCGACTTAATTCGGCTACATTCCATTAGCCTCGTTTCGCTTTTGTTGATGTTCATCTTATATCCTCCTTTCAAGACACTGTCCATTCCGTTCAACTGCTCTTCCAAGTCCTTTGCTGTCTCTGACAGAATTACAATGTCGTCAACGAACCTCAAAGTTTTTATTTCTTCTCCATGGATTTTAATACCTACACCGAATTTTTCTTTTGTTTCCTTTACTGCTTGCTCAATCTACAGATTGAATAACATTGGGGATAGGCTACAGCCCTGTCTCACTCCCTTCCCAACCATTGCTTCCCTTTCATACCCCTCGATTCTTATAACTGCCATCTGGTTTCTGTACAAATTTTAAATAGCCTTTCGCTCCCTGTATTTTACCCCTGCCACCTTTAGAATTTGAAAGAGAGTAGTCCAGTCAACATTGTCAAAAGCTTTCTCTAAGTCTACAAGTACTAGAAACGTAGGTTTGCCTTTCGTTAATCTATTTTCTAACATAAGTCATAGAGTCAGTATTGCCTCACATGTTCCACCATTACTACAGAATCCAAACTGATCTTCCCCGAGGTCGGCTTCTACCAGTTTTTCCATTTGCCTGTAAATAATTCGTGTTAGTATTTTGCAGCTGTGACTTATTAAACTGACAGTTCGGTAATTTTCACATCTGTCAACACCTTCTTTCTTTGGGATTGGAATTATTATATTCTTCTTGAAGTCTGAGGGTATTTCGCCTGTCTCATACATCTTGCTCACCAGATGGTAGAGTTTTGTCAGGACTGGCTCTCCCAAGGCCGTCAGTAGTTCCAATGGAATGTTGTCTACTCCGTGGGCCTTCTTTCGACTCAGGTCTTTCAGTGGTCTGTCAAACTCTTCACGCAGTATCTTATCTCCCATTTCATCTTCATCTACATCCTCTTCCATTTCCATAATATTGTCCTCAAGTACATCGCCCTTGTATAGACCTTCTATATACTCCATCCACCGTTCTGCTTTCCCTTCTTTGCTTAGAACTGGGTTTCCATCTGTGCTCTTGATGTTCTTGCAAGCGGTTCTCTTGTCTCCAAAGGTCTCTTTAATTTTCCTGTACGCAGTATCTATCTTCCCCCTAGTGAGGTAAGCCTCTACGTCCTTACATTTGTCCTCTAGCCATCCCTGCTTAGCCATTTTGCACTTTCTGTCGATCTCATTTTTGAGACGTTTGTATTCCTTTTTGCCTGCTTCATTTACTGCATTTTTATATTTTCTCCTTTCATCAGTTAAATTCAATGTATCTTCTGTTATCCAAGGATTTCTGCTAGGCCTTGTCTTTTTACCTACTTGATCCTCTGCTGCCTTCACTACTTCATCTCTCAAAGCTACCCATTCTTCTTCTACTGTATTTCTTTCCCCTATTCCTGTCAATTGTTCCCTTATGCTCTCCCTGAAACTCTGTACAACCTCTGATTCTTTCAGTTTATCCAGGTCCCATCTCCTTAAATGCCCACCTTTTTGCAGTGTCTTCAGTTTTAATCTACAGGTCATAACCAATACATTGTGGTCAGAGTCCACATCTGCCCCTGGAAATGTCTTACAATTTAAAACCTGGTTTCTAATCTCTGTCTTACCATTAGATAATCTATCTGAAACCAATCAGTATCTCCAGGCTTCTTCCATGTATACAGCCCTCTTTTATGATTCTTGAACCAAGTGTTAGCTATGATTAAGTTGTGCTCTGTGCAAAATTGTACCAGGCAGCTTCCCCTTTCATTTCTTAGCCCCAATCCATATTCACCTACTACGTTTCCTTCTCGCCCTTTTCCTACTCTCGAATTCCAGTTACCCATGACTATTAAATTTTCGTCACCCTTCACTATCTGAATAATTTCTTGTATTTCATCATACATTTCTTTAATTTCTTCGTCATCTGCAGAGCTAGTTGGCATATAAACTTGTACTACTGTAGTAGGCGTGGGCTTCGTATCTATCTTGGCCACAATAATGCGTTCACTATGCTGTTTGAAGTAGCTTACCCGCATTCCTATTTTCCTATTCATTATTAAACCTACTCCTGCATTACCCCTATTTGATTTTGTGTTTATAACCCTGTAGTCACCTGACCAGAAGTCTTGTTCCTCCTGCCACCGAACTTCACTAATTTCCACAATATCTAACTTTAACCTATCCATTTCCCTTTTTAAATTTTCTAACCTACCTGCTCGATTAAGGGATCTGACATTCCACACTCCGATCCGTAGAACGCCAGTTTTCTTTCTCCTGATAACGACATCCTCTTGAGTAGTCCCTGCCCGGAGATCCGAATGGGGTACTATTTTACCTCCGGAATATTTTACCCAAGAGGACGCCATCATCATTTAACCACACAGTAAAGCTGCATGCCCTCAGGAAAAATTACGGCCATAGTTTTCCCTTGCTTTCAGCTGTTCGCAGTACCAGCACAGCAAGGCCATTTTGGGTAGTGTTACAGGGCCAGATCAGTCAATCATCCAGACTGTTGCCCTTGCAACTACTGAAAAGGCTTCTGCCCCTCTTCAGGAACCACACGTTTGTCCGGCCTCTTGACAGATACCCCTCCGTTGTGGCTGCACCTCTGGTACGGCTATCTGTATCGCTGAGGCACGCAAGCCTCCCCACCCACGGCAAGGTCCATGGTTCATGAGGGGGGGGGGGGGCTGTACAGCATACACTTCTGAAATGGGAATTTTCATTGAAGACCAACAAGACATAAAGAAGACAGAAGCGATACTGAAAACGTTCAAAGAAGCGTCAGGCACAAAAACAACAAAATAAATAATACAAAAACTGTGCTAATGAAGATTACGAACATAAACCTAGAACCAGCTGATGGGTTGCGCAAATATAGTCGGCATTTTCATACAGCATTGTTCTCTAAAATTGGCTACATACATCTGGAGAGATGTATTACACACCCTACGGGATCTCACTAGGATACACGCCAACATTCGTTCAGCTTCTATTATTATCGAAGAAAATTAAATCTTTACCAGGAAATAGAGTTCATAAAAAAAACGAAGCCTGGTAAGTGGCGCAAATCCTCAGCATCACAGCGGAAACAGTGAAGGGAAATCGTCAAGGTAGTGCAAGAAACGTCCTCACTGCTGGGAGAAGTGGGAGTAGACTCGTTGACATAAAAACAAAATGTGCATCACTGCTGTTATGACGGCCTCTCGCCGTTCAAGACGACACACAGGAAGCCTCACGGCCACAGTGCTGAAAAAATTCAGACCTCTGTTGGAGAAAGTGCCAATTTAAGCCAAACAAATCCCATGCAGACTGCGACTCATCAGGCACCACTACCTCGACAAAAATTACACATTTACCATCGTGGCTAATCCCAAACAAAGGACATTACAGCAAATATATAGGGCTGTAAACATGACGCTAGCAAGGAACGAAACCGGAACCACATTTCCTATCTATAATTGGTCGTAAAAGGACACACGTTTCCAAAACCGCTCTGCCAAAGGACGTCAAACAGACTTGATACCAAATTATTAACAGAATGGACCAACAAACTAAACGCTGGCCAAATGATCCTCATAGCAACAGACTAATACGAAACATGCAGTAGCAAGGACACCTTGGAACATCACTTCATGTGCAAAAATAGATGCAAAATATGGGGAACACGTAAGCAACTGCTAGTGCAAATAAACAGAACACAGAGTTGCACCCTTGCCGTCCCAGGTACTAAACCATTTCCATGTCCAAAACGATTGACAACATTATTCATCCTCACAATGACAAATCTAGCCATCACAGTAAAAAAACAAATGGACCTACTGGACTTCCTGATGGACCTCTGGGAAGAACACAAGAAAGCCAGGCACCACAGAACATACCAAGAAAACTTCTACAACCTGCAGACAACTCTCCCTGCCATATGCGTCCAGCAGTAATATCACTCCCCATCTACACACACATGTATATGTACATCTTCTTGTCAAAGGCAAGAAGAAAAGAAAAGTGCAGTGAATCAAGTGATTAAGTGAGAAAGTGTTTCCTGTCTCTTTATGACCTGCTCTCTCTATCTCGCCACCATTTTCGTTACATACACAGTAAAAGTGATTGTTTTGGTGTAAGAAAAGTGAAAAGTGCTGCAATAAAATCATTTCCCATTTACTCTTGTGCATCCATACACCATTATTGTGCCTGCAACATACACAAAGTCTAACTATTGTGTTAGCTTTTTTGTTTCTCATTTGTAGGCGTCTCCTTGCTGCATTTGAAATCTGTTTGTTTAGATCTTACCTATAAACCAAATATGTCTTCATACTTATCACACCATACTGCATACAACTGAGTCCTCTGTTTTGTTCTTCTGTTTTTGTTTATTATGTGCATTTCACGTATTATGTGTCTACCTTCTTCTTTAACTGCATAGCATATGACGATTAAAATACTTGTATAATTTAGCTTATAGTGAACAGTATAAATCCATCATGTAGTTTAATGCAAAGCATGAAACATTAGTTACCTACATATATTTATCTACCTATTCGTACTAAATGCTTGTCCACAGGTTGTCTGATTGTCAGTCAAGTCTTGACTGGGTCTACAATATATGGAAAAATGACTATTAAAATCGGAACTCAAACATAATCTATTTCACTGGTTTACAAGTGGAAAAGAGAACAAAAGACATTAAGTGAGGGAAATGTTGAAAGAATAATGAAAAATAGCATATAGTTTGTAACTTTATAAAATGTATTCTCGTTATTAATTCTAAATAAAATATGTATTAGTTACAAAAAAGTTCGATTCCTGGCTGTGTCAGATGTTTTCTTCGCTTGAGCACTAGATGTTTGTTTTCTCCCAATAATTTCCTCATCACCATCACAAAGACGCGTAAGTCGCTGACAAAGAGGATTTTCTGTGCCTCACTCCCTCATATTGTGACGATTAACATTTGCACATAAATGGAAGGTTGTTGAGTCATTGAATATCAGCTTGGAGGTGAAATCTCCTCTTTCTTGTTCTATTGCCATTTTGTCAAATCACAGCACTTGTAATGTCAGCTGGTGGGCATGACACAAACTTTGGGAATTGTATTCATGCATCAGTCATTTACAGTACATTCAGTATCCCGTATTAGTTACATCTGGTTTGAGTGACCAATATTCTGGGATTGGTCACAGAAGTGTTTTATAAGCAATTTTCTTTGTACACTGACTGCAATTTACCAACATCCTACCAACAAACCAAAGTATGCTTTACCTAAAATTGAGCCTATGTGATAATTTCATTTGATATCTCCATAAACTTCTACATTCCGCTCTTTCTACGAGTTGTCTGACTCCAACAGTGCCCTGTTGAAATTATAACCATAGCTTTTGTGAAGCACACAATTTTACATTTATGACTGTTGAAAGTGTCCAAGCTGTACAAGCACGACTGATGACACGCCCTTCCTGCTTTCCGCCAACACCTATCTTCTACCCCACAAACTTCACAGAAATTCTCCTGCATACCTTGCAGGATTATCACTTCTGCAAGAGAGGACAGTTGCGTTGCTTTTTTCAGGCAGTACTTCATTATATGTAACAGTATCATACGCAGAAAGTACGAGTTTGCTGTTACGAGGGGTGTTTAATAAGTAATGCAACATATATTTTTTCTCGGCCAATTTCGGTTGAAAAAATGTGTAATTTGTTGCAAGACATTATGGAAACTTCCCGCTTCAGTCCCTATAGTTTCATAACGATCCAATAGGCGGCAGAGCTATATGTAGCCTTCGAAATGGCTTCTGTAACGGAGTTGTGTTTCTAGCAGTGAACTGTTATTGAGTTTCATCTGGCGGAAAACAAGATCATTACAGATACTCACAGGCTCTTGCAAATGTCTACAGAGACCTGACAGTGAACAAAAACATAGTGAGTTGTTGGGCGAGTGGTCTATCACCATCACAAGGTCATGTGAACCTGTTTGATCTTCAGCATGATGGCTGGCTTCACACAACTGTGACCCCTAAAATGTTGGAATGCGTGCATACTGTCATTCAAAGTGATTGATGGATCACATTCAAACACAAGGCTGCACAACTGGACCTCTCTATTGGTAGTACTTACACACTTGTCCACAGGTTGATGTGCTCAAAGGTGTGTGCGCACTGGTTTCCTCGCCGACTAACAGAAGACGATAGACAGCAATCAAGGACCACCTATTTGACCAAATGGAGGCTGCGCTCCATGGGAACCAGTATGTGAGTGATAGGGAGGTTACTGACACAGCAAGACATTGCCTCTGACGTCGACAATTAGAGTGGTGCCATGTGGGCATACATGTCCTCCCAGTGAGGTGGTGTAAGGCCATCACACTGAACAGAGACATTGAAAAATGGGATTTGTAGCCAAAAGATTGGAAAACAATATGGTGTACTGGAATTCTGAATAAAACCAACCTGCTTTCAGAAAAAATGTGTTACATTGTTTATTGAATGCCTCTTATAATACTGACTGCTAGGTCATTAACATACAAAATGAGCTGCATGGGTCTCAGCATACTTACCTGAGCTCTTCAAGGGACTGTCATAATTGGTTTTCAAATATGCTCTCTTATTAGAACCTAGTGGTCTACACTAGCATGTGTCGAAATGCTTCAGCTGTTTCTGTGTCATTTGTAACTGGAAAATGGCTTACAGTTTATATTCTTGAATGATGTTCTGTCACAACTTGGTCCAGAAGTTGCATTCCTGTCTGCAGTTAATATTTCTTCAGTCATCTAACCTCCAGGTTTGGCGATTCTTTGAGACTTCCACGCTTATCTTAAAGTTCAGTCTATTCCATACAGGCTTGTTGGTGTATCGGTTGTTAGTGTGTTGAATTTTGGTGTGAAGTCTTTTTGTTTCTCTTGTTGTAAGACATTGGGATTTTGGACACCTTACATGTCGAGTGCCTCAGTTTTACATGTCATTTATAGTGTTGCGAGGCACTGGTTTTGCAACATAGGATGGTTTTTGTGTGTGTATGTTTCACTTGTTTGAGATTTAATACACGTGACATCGAGAGTTATGAGAATAACTCCCTTATGTAAATTTGCATGTTTAAGTTAGGTAAAAGCAGGGTGGAAGCATCACTGGAGGGGAAGCCAGTTTGAGTTAGCCACGACACGACACAATGGCCTGCAGACCCGCAGCCTAGTCAAGGTGAAGCACAGGTGACGGTCATGGCAGAGAACTGGGGGAAGAGCACTATATCACGTGAGCAGCACGTGAGGACGTAACTAACCTCTCTTGTGGATGCTGGAGTGTTAAATATGGGTTAAGAGACCAGGCTGTTCACTTGAAAGCCAGCCAATTATACAACACTGTACTTATTAAGCCATTTACTAATTGGGCAGCCATGGCTACTAGAAATGAAAGAGCGACTGCCATTGGCTGTTTCATCCAGTGTCCAACCCCACTGTAGAAGGAAGGGAAGCTAGGCTGAGGAGACACAAAATTGCCCAGCAGGACAGGCACTTTCCCTTGAAATGTCATCAAGTGTGGTCGGAGGGCTTCCCTCTCTGACGTGACGACAGGGAAAGGAGATGTATTGGTGTGAACACTTTGTTCACCCTGTTTCAAAATTCAGTCAAGAGCTGGCTGAATTCTTTTCGTAAATCTCCTGAGTGGAGAACGAAGAGAGTCAATACATTAAATACTTGCAAGAATAGCGACGACAGAGTTACACACGGCGCACCAGCTTTGCGCGTATCTTTAGCCACCAAAAGCTGACTAGGAGAGATTTACAGATCCGAGGACACACAGCAGCAGCTAAGCCAGCAATGCTGTGCAACACAAGGTAAAGATCGCTGCATGCCATGAAATGTAAATGTCATGTCAGAAGCCAGTTTTTGCTCCAGTGATACGAAGCTCAAAGTAGGAAGACTTGTCCCCCTTGTATTATTCCCTGAAATTAACGTGTTTCCTTCATGTGCTCGATGGCCACGTTTGGTTAACATTAGTGGGGAAAGAATAAAATTTGTTAGAGCCTGTAACAGTATTCAGCTCGACATTAGGATAGTCTTCCGCCAGAGAGTCCCTCTCTCTCAGTAAAAATAATTAACTGTCCTGAATTTTGTGATATTATTGAGCTTTTAAATGGTTCAAATGGCTCTAAGCACTATGGGACTTAACATCTGAGGTCATCAGTTCCCTAGACGTAGAACTACTTAAACCTAACTAACCTAAGGACATCACACACATCCCTGCCCGAGCCAGGATTCGAACCTGCGAATGTAGCAGCAGCGTGGTTCTGGACTGAAGCGCCTAGAACCGCTCGGCCACAGACGCCGGCATTGATCTTTTATATTTTATGTTATTTGAGGAATTTAATACCAGGTTCTCCTTGTTTGAATAGGCGATAGCTGAGATTAGGCTTGTGCTTTGTAATGACCCAACATGTGCAAAAGTGATTCCAATAAATACCATTACAGGGAATAGTTGTTGCCTGTTCTAAGATAGAGGTTCCCTTCCTACCTCACTGGAATATTTTTGGAACATTCATGGCAGCTATACTTCTGAAGTCTAAACCCTTGGTGAGCAATAGCACATATCCTTACAGACTGTGTTCAAACTGTGTTTGACAAACTAAGTGGAATCGTGCAGACAATGCAACCATAGCATTCACTTATTACCAACAAGAGGCATGTTTAGATTGTAACTAGCAGTGCATCAGAGGGGGGAGGGGGACGGAAGAAGACAGAGTTTCCAGTTTTTAATGGTCTTTGAGGAGCCAAATCATTATAATCACTTGCTTAATGAGGTTTTGGGTCCTGTTAGAACGCTATATACAAAGGATTCTACATGACATGCAATCGAGAAGTCGTTGGAAGGCTTCTGAAGATATGTGACAACAGATGACGACGCATAGGTCAAGTAAATTCCCGTAAATTACGGTCTGATCGTTTGTGGACGTGGGGCTGGCGCCCGATAGCGTCCCAGATATCTTCAATTGGATTCAGATCTCTCGAATGTGGTGGCCAAGATATGAAGGTGCGTTCGCTGTCATACTCCTCAAACTACACTGTAGCACGATTCTCAACTTGCAATATGGATATTTATTCTGTTGGAAGATGTCACCGTCATCGGGAAAGACATCAAGTTTGAACATCGAGGGATACCAGAGCAGCTTTTTCACCTGAGTAATGGCGTATCTGGATACAACCATTGATCTGGTCTAACAAGAAACGTGGATCAGCCGACCGGGCGACACGTTTCATCTGATCAGTGCAGCGACCTAGTTGACCTTGTGCACACTGCAGGCCTAAGTAAAGATGTCTTTGAGTGAACAAGTGAACTGATGATGGTTGACCGCTGTGGAGCCTCAAGTTCAAAAATGTGGTCTGCATGGTTCGCTCTGAAACACTTGTGCCTGTACCTCGATTTTACTCTGACGTTAGACTTGCTGCAGATCGCCACCTAAACTGCTTTACGGAGGGGGTAAGCCTCTGATCAACATATTCTTTGGTGACACATGGATGTCCAACATTTACATCTTCATCTACATCTACATACATAATCTGCAAGCTACCGCATTGTGCATGACTAATCATTGTCTGCCTTTCCTGCTCCACTCGCAAATAGAGAGAGGGCAAAACGCCTGTCTATATGCCTCATACACCCCGAGTTTCTTTTATCTGATCTTTGTGGTCCTTACTCAACATGTAACTGGCAGCAGAAAAATCAGTCTGGAATCAGCTTCAAATTCCGGTTCTCTAAATTTTCACAGTATTCCGCAGAAAGAACGGCCCATTCCCTTCAAGTATCCCTATCTGAGTTCACGAAGCATGTTTGCAGCACACTGGTGATGATCGCCTGTAACCACCAAACTTTGCTGTTTATGTTCTCTCGTTCCCAGAGTCTGCCCTTCTGTCAAAATCAGTTATGTCAATGTATCTCTCCATTTCGAGGCTCTCTTGTCTCCAGAATGATACCCCATTCTTTTCTGCTTTGCTTACGTATTTTCCTTACCGCCTCACACTCCCAGAAGACCACCAGGTGGCTTTCTGTCACTCAGTGACCAGTGATGATAACGTTGGATCATCATTATATGTCTACATCAGTAGCGGTTCTATGCATCTCTCCTGTTACGTCATTTATGAGATTTATGTCTTTATGGTCAACTGTAGTCAGGGGAGCAATGAATTTGTTGTCAATTATTGTCTGATATTTCGTCCAGTCAGCTGCAGACTAGTGATTTATGGTTCTGGGAGTCTGATTTGGTGAAGGAGCTCGAATACTGTTCGCACAAAATAAACTGACACTAGGTCTGGTGGCTGTTTGTAGCGACCATAAAGGCATTTCCCATTTACTATCGCTGCCACCAGACAGTGCACTGAGTGTCAACTTAGTTTGCATAGACAGTAGCTGTCCTTCAATATGGTGAGGAGTTGGTCGCTTGTAATGCTATGACCTAACACTACCTTGGTCACATAATCTGTTAAGCATGAACTCAATGACACAAGATCAGGTAGAGTGTTGCCCCCATAGGTGATGAAAGTTTATATCGTACGTGGCAGTCCGCTTATTTTCTTTGTTTTCGGGAAGTGGTGTAGTAGTCATTTGTTTGTTTGTCGCAGTGTCGCCCACAAGGTCATGTCATGTATTGAGGACTCCCATCAGCGAGCGTTTTGGTGTAGTCCTCAACTGTCATAAAAAGGGCTACACCTTCTCTGCTGTGTTGTCCCTGTTTTGTATAGGAGTCATTTTGTCTTTGTGTAGGGAGATCGAGGTCATATGGGGGTTTACCAACACATTCTCGGCTTGAATTGGACTGGGGAATAAGGGGGAGGAGAGATGGAGAAATGGCAGTGTTATATAAAGAACTCCTCTATTAACCATAAAATAGCTTGCACAGTGTAGATGTAGAAGTCGCCATCCAGCAGCACTGACGAGTAGGAGGTTAGTTATTTTGCTCTGTAACTACGCTCCATGGTTTCTACTGGTTTGGATAACTGTGATGTGTAAAGATCGTTAGGTTCCTAGCACTGTGTAGTAGCTGGGCCTAATGTTTGTGATAGTGTGACGAATTTGAAACATTCTCAGACGCCGCATCTTCGATATTGGAGAAAGTTTCCAAGCGCGAACGTCAACGCTTTCAGCTAGTGGTCAGTATGTTCCGCCTCTTTAACGTCGTTTTGAACATTTGTACGATATAGCAGAGTGGGAAACTCTGCACTAGACATAATTTAGTTTCCTGTTTTCATCCAGTGTGCAGTGCCTAGGGTATATGTGCATTCACAGCAGCTGCATTTTGGAATGAGGTATGTAGCTCTCTGTAGGATGGTTGAGGTCCTGTCAACACTGACACTTGCTGTGGCGGTGGCGAATTAGGACACACCTACCCCACACCCAGAGACATGCATCAGACGCTAACAGCCTCTTCTAACTCGTCTCAGTGAAGTTAGCTTGCGTAGTGTGCTAAGCTAACTCTGGTTTTGGTGTCTCCATGTTCTGCTCTATCTGGGCTGGCAGCATCCTGGGCTTCACTCTGCAGGGTTAGTTCACTGGGCTGCAGCTTGTCAACAGCTCCTGAGCATAACACAAATTGCATGTGTGGAGGAGAAAAGACTCTCTAGCCTGCAGAGCCAAGTATACACGTTAGCTGCATACAGACTCACATGTAATTTCTACGTTATCCCATAGGAAAGAGTTGAAAATGATTAATCGTCAAAAACTAAGAGATGCTTTCTTTGGTTTTCTTATAATAAATGAATTAGGTTAACACTTAATTTTTTGCAGTCCCATTGAGAATTTAACTTCCATAGTGGCTTCCAACTGAGCAATGAAACTGATAGCACAGTCTAACATAATAGTGGCTACACTCCATCTGTTTCTTCTTACCCACAGGGATAGCAGAGCGCCAAGCGGCCAGCAAGTGACACTTCAGAGTGCAATATTGTACGAGTGCGCATACTGTCATTCATATTGATTTTTAACATAGTTTATACAATAGGGACCTATGTAGTGCAATAAAAATCGACATACCTAAAAATGGCAGCACATTTTTCATTCTTTAGTTTCCTAAGGATCCTGGGATGTTGGAAACAGCACTATACATGACAGTTTATTTCTTATTCTCTTGTAACGTACAAATATTTACTGAAGGATGTCATACCCTTTTAATAACAAAAAGCTGCTGATCGATACTAAAAAACGTGACCTTCTGCAGAAAGGCATCGTATATTCACCCAACACCATGAAGTTTTGTTTGCAGCACTTTCAACCAAATCAGTGAATGTGAAACATAGAAAACCAGCCTGGAATGTAATACCTACATTATTTAACATACAAAATAAGCCGCCACACCTGTAGCTGAAAGAAAAGCCACACAGACATGATAATAACAAGTCAAAGGAAATAAAACTGTTTCTCAACACCGAAAAAACCAGTTCCATAGTAGTTGCTACAACTGAACCACAATAGGCAAGAATCTTCAACATATTCGCTTTCAAAGGAAAAGCAATTATTTTTACAAGAATATTCATGAATTATGAAATCGAGTAAAGTGAAAAAATGGGCGAATCATTAGACTCCATAAAAAGTTTGTACATGTCAAGGAAAGTCCACATCATAATAAGAACAGAAAACAACAGAAATATACGCTTCTCAAGCATGAAATATGTGTTTATACCCTCTTGCACTCAGTAGTATAAGCGGCAATTATACAGATATTCGAAAGCATTTCCTCATGAATAAGTTATGGTTTATGTCATTAAATGAATGAGATTTCACTGCTTTTACCTTTACTTCACTATAATAATGCATGGAATGTGAAACATAACAACTATTTCTTTAATTAAGTAGAAAAATAATTAAGAACAAACGTTTTCATTACGACACAGGCAACAATCCGCTTTCTCACCACTTGGAGTGATAGTAACGCTCCATTTGTCTTACAGTAACAACTTTTGCACCAGAGAGTGTTGCGACTGTATTCATCAGACTGTGCTGATAGCATCAGTACCAACACCACTCTCATACTTCAGATGTATTTGAAGATTATTGCATGTGGAAGAGAGCACAATCTCATCAAAAACAAGTGCTGGTCATCTCAGTTTCACTGCCCACAGTTTGTGCTCTCAAGCTGAAAAGCAATCCATACAACAAATAAGACAGAAGAGAAAGGAAAAAAAGAGGTCATATCACTGTACAAGGCACATAAGATTTTGGTAGTGTAGAAATCATTTTCTGTCTTACGTTGTGTTGAGGCTAACTAGTTCGATGGTGGAAACTGAATCACTGGTTTGTGTAATTTCTTGACGGCATGAGGAAGATAATGGTTAGGGATATGTGGCGACAGAGCTGTGAACCTGATTGAGTTAGTTGCAAAAGTGACAAAAAACGCATAATTACTATTTCTGCATGGAGATGTACATTGTCTAGATGTTTGAAATAGAAAGCAAGCAACAGACATTTTCTGGCCAAACTTTGACAAGTTATTGAACAGCAACATGTATTAGGCACCTAACTGGCCACTTTCCACTGAATCGTTATTAAGGGCTACTGACGTACTTCTGTGTATATAGAGTACCATATGATTACGAGATGTTTGTCTATCAGGTTCATTATTTTCTTGTATAACAAAAAAAGTATTTTTTAATCACAAATTCAGGCTTTCACAGATTTCGAGCACAAAACTAGACCTAGAAAAAAGCCATGATGGACCCAAGAGAGCAGAAGATTGCAAAGTGTGGGAATGAAAGAAAACTGAACAATTAGAAAGACCAGAAGAAACGAAGCTGGCACGGGTTAACATGGTCCTCAGAGGGCCAGAACGAAAACAAAAACGAGAATATAACAGGGATCTGTCAGGAAATACATCTGCTGATGAAACTAGCAAAATCATTCCTAAAATAGAAACTGAAAATTAGAAATGAATATTTGGTCGTGGTATGCCATAGTCCTAACATAACATGTTCTTAGAAAAAAATTAATGACACTGAATGAGACAGGATACAACAACTTGTATGTGATATTCTGACTAGCAGAAGGGAAGTAAGCATGTAACACTTGATGTAAAAAGTGAAGCAGGTAGAAGAAATGGTTGGATCTGAAGGCAACTTTGTACACCTACACAACACTGGCAGGTATGTAAATGATTAGAGCTGCAAGTATCTGTGTCAGGTAGAACAGCCACTGGAGTGCATTAGTGATATGCATGGTAGGACATATAAGAAACGTTAACGGTGTCAGCTGTTGAAGGACATGGAGATGCTGCATACTCGTGTCAGACATTTTTATCAGAGTTTCAAATGGGCCTTATTATCTACATTTGGGCGGTTGGTCGAATGGTGCAATACCAAGATTTGTGGGGCATTCAGATGTGGCAGTGGCTTGATGTTGGACTGTATGGGAACCTGAGAGCAGGGATAATAGTCAGCAAGGTTCGAGTCGACCACGTTTGATCACCATAAGAATAAAACTGAAGAAACTGTAAAAAGGTGGGAATTTAAGGAGATGGGACCTGGATAAACTGACTAAACCAGAGGTTGTGCTCTGTTTCAGGGAGAGCATAATGGCTCAATTGACAGGAATGGGGGAAAGAAGTACAGTAGAAGAAGAATGAGTAGCTCTGAGGGATGAAGTAGTGAAGGCAGCAGAGGATCTAATAGGTAAAAAGATGAGAGCTAGTAGAAACCCTTGGATAACAGAAGAAATATTGAATTTAATTGATGAAAGGAGAAAATATAAAAATGCACTAAATGAAGCAGGCAAAAAGGAATACAAATGTCTCAAAAATGAGATCGACAGGAAGTGCAAAAGGCTAAGCAGGGATGGCTAGAGGACAAATGTAAGGATGTAGAGGCTTACTTCACTAGGGGGAAGATAGATACAGCCTACAGGAAAATTAAAGAGACCTTTGGAGAAAGGAGAACCACGTGCATGAATATCAAGAGCTCTGATGAAAACCCAGTTCTAAGCAAAGAAAGGAAAGCAGAAAGGTGGAAGGAGTATATAGAGGGCCTATACAAGGGCGATGTACTTGAGGACAATATTATGGAAATGGAAGAGGATGTAGATGAAGATGAAATGGGAGATAAGATACTGCGTGAAGAGTCTGACAGAGCACTAAAAGACCTGAGTCGAAACAAAGCCCCCGGAGTAAACAACATTCCATTAGAACTACTGACGGCCTTGGGAGAGCCAGTCCTGACAAAAATCTACCATCTGGTGAGCAAGATGTATGAGACAGGCGAAATACCCTCAGACTTCAAGAAGAATATAATAATTCCAATCCCAAAGAAAACAGGTGTTGATAATTGTGAAAATTACCAAACTAACAGTTTAATAAGTCACAGCTGCAAAATACTAATGCGAATTCTTTACAGACGAATGGAAAAACTAATAGAAGCCGACCTCAGGGAAAATCAGTTTGGATTCCGTAGAAATGTTGGAACACGTGAGGCAATACTGACTCTACGACTTATCTTAGAAGAAAGATTAAGGAAAGGCAAACCTACGTTTCTAGCGTTTGTAGACTTAGAGAAAGCTTTTGACAATGTTGATTGGAATACACTGTTTCAAATTCTGAAGGTGGCAGGGGTAAAATACAGAGAGCTAAAGGCTATTTACAATTTGTACAGAAAGCAGGTGGCAGTTATAAGAGTCGAGGGGCATGAAAGGGAAGCAGTGGTTGGGAAGGGTGTGAGGCAGGGTTGTAGCCTATCCCCGATGTTATTCAATCTATATATTGAGCAAGCAATAAAGGAAACAAAAGAAAAGTTCAGAGTAGGTATTAAAATCCATGAAGAAGAAATAGAAATTTTGAGGTTCGCCGATGACATTGTAATTCTATCAGAGACAGCAAAGGACTTGGAAGAGCAGCTGAACGGAATGGACAGTGTCTTGAAAGGAGGGTATAAGATGAACATCAACAAAAGCCAAACGAGGATAATGGAATGTAATCGAATTAAGTCGGGTGATGCTGAGGGAATTAGATTAGGAAATGAGACACTTAAAGTAGTAAAGGAGTTTTGCTATTTAGGGAGCCAAATAACTAACGATGTTCGAAGTAGAGAGGATATAAAATGTAGAATGGCAATGGCAAGGAAAGCGTTTCTGAAGAAGAAAAATTTGTTAACATCGAGTATAGATTTAAATGTCAGGAAGTCGTTTCTGAAAGTATTTGTATGGAGTGTAGCCATGTATGGAAGTGAAATGTGGACGATAAATAGCTTAGACAAGAAGAGAACAGAAGCTTTTGAAAAATTTGTTAACATCGAGTATAGATTTAAATGTCAGGAAGTCGTTTCTGAAAGTATTTGTATGGAGTGTAGCCATGTATGGAAGTGAAATGTGGACGATAAATAGCTTAGACAAGAAGAGAATAGAAGCTTTTGAAATGTGGTGCTACGGAAGAATGCTGAAGATTAGATGGGTAGATCACATAACTAATGAGGAGGTATTGAATAGAATTGGGGAGAATTGGAGCTTGTGGCACAACTTGACTGGAAGAAGGGATCGGTTGGTAGACATGTCTTGAGACATCGAGGGATCACCAATTTAGTATTGGAGGGCAGCGTTGAGGGTAAAAATCGTAGAGGGAGACCAAGAGATGAATACACTAAGCAGATTCAGAAGAATGTAGGTTGCGGTAGGTACTGGGAGGTGAAGAAGCTTGCACAGGATAGAGTAGCATGAAGAGCTGCATCAAACCAGTCTCAGGACAGAAGACCACAACAACAACAAGTGTAACCGCCATATTGTGCACCAAGCACATTATAACTCCTCCCCATTAGCATCTGTCATCCGAGAACAAGTAATGGACTCCATGCAACATTCTGTGTTATCCCATGCCATTAGTTCGAGACTAGCAGTAGTCTGACTAGTAATTATCATTACACATGTAGACTGTGATTAACACCCAAACAAGAACAACTGTGTTTGGAGTGGTGCCACTACTGGAAAGCACGAACTGGACACAAATGGCGTTGCATTGTGTTCAGCGATGAATCACAGTTGTGCGCCACCCTACATGACTATCACCAGTGAGTATTTATTTATTTATTTATTTCACCTGGCAAGATTAGGGCCATCAGGCCCTCTCTTACATTTAACCAGGCATTCTACTTATTTTACATTCATACGTTTTAGTGGGCATGTTAAACTACATCTAGTACAAAAAGTGAAATAAACAATTAGAAAGGTACACCTGGAAAAATACATACATATAGAGTTTATATTCGTAGACCATAAGTACTGTTATAATTAGACATTATTGAAGAGACAAATTTTAGATAGGAGTGCTGGCAGCAGGGAGTATGAGGGAGACTCATGGTGAAGGGAGGAGAAGAATAGACATGATGAAACATAATTAAGGAAATATAAAGGAAAAGAAGATTCCCTGGCTAATAGAGGTAGATGAAGGGGAAGGTATCTCAGGAGCAAGATAGGAGACGCTAGCTTTGCTATTTGACAGATGAGAGGATTGGCCTGGTACATTAATTTTGTGGAGAACTTCATGAGGATGATAGTAGGAAATGCTTCAACTTCTTCTTAAAAGCAGCAGGAGATTGAATTTTGCGCAAGGTAAGGGGCAGTTTGTTCCAGAGGCGGACAGCGGCAACTGAGAAGGAGTTTGCAAAAGTTTTTGTTTTGTGAGTGGGCACAGTTAGGATACCAAATAAGAGTGACCTCGTGTTTCTATTATGATGGCATGACAGGTTTTTAATCTCTGAAGCAAGGTACTGGGGTGCTTGCGCGACGAGGAGTCTGTGAAGTAGACATAGAGTGTGGTAGTCACGCAATTTGTCCGGCCGCAGCCACTTTAGCTCGGAGTATGAAGCACTAACATGATCATATCGGCGAATGTTGCACGTGTAACGCACACAGGCATTCATGGTTAGCTCTAGCCGTCTTTTGTTTACACTACTCGTGCCTTGTTGAATCACATCACAATAGTGGAGGTTCGGTAGAACGAGTGCTTGCACGAGCTGGCGTTTCAAGTCCTGTGGAAATATGTTCCGAAACTTTTCGAGAGCATAGAGACAAGCAGACGTCTTTCGGCACACTGCGACTGTATTCTCCGCCCAGTTGAGTATGGTGGTGATTTGGTGATAGGTCCCATTTTTCCAAGTTTTGGAGACACGCTGTGTTATTACTCCTAAAGGTCATCGTGTTGTGAGTCATTGGGTACAACTTCAGGTTACACATGCACGCATGTCTGAAGGAACATTAAATTTTAATTCCTTAACAACACAGGGACGGCAATATCGTATTCATCTGCCGATGCAGGGCAAACGACTTTCAGTAATATGTCTCTCCTGTATAGGAATATACATAACAGAAATATGAGTATAGATTGTTAACACATGGTTGATGACACTGGCAGTTTTGGTCTGGCTGCTAGTCATGCTCGGATAGTGTAATGGTAAACAGATCGTTTGCAAAAAAGAGGGAAATTCGGGTCCGAGTCCTGGTCCAGCACAAATTTTCACGGTCATCATTCAATAATACAGCTGATTGTTGTCCATATTTGCAAATGCGAATACATTTAATGGATTTCAAACTGCTGTAGTTGCCTGTGCCTTCATACATGCATGAATGGATCGTAATAACACAGGCATTGCAATATCATATACATTCAAAGTAGATGGCTGATTTTATTGTCAGTCTCAGAGATAAAGTTTTTATACAGTCAGCTTAACCTCAGACACCAGCAGTATAATCACCCAACTTCTCTGATCACAAATTATCATATTATAAACTGGACTGGATATGATCTTTTATGTGAATTTAAAATTTCTATCGTAACACTTTATAAATTAAACAGTTTTCGGCGGTGCTTTTGTTAAGCTGGGCTAAATTAGTCAATAAAAAAGTACTGGTTGCGAATTGTGGCTGTCCTACAAACTAAATTTCATCAGGTGCTGTTTCCCCTCCAGGCTATGCCTGCTCTCACTAGCGCTGATTATTACAATGAGAGAAGGATTTTTCTTGTTTTTGGTGAGTTCAAATTTCTTGTGGATTTTAGCTACACGCATCCACACATATCTGTAGTTGGACTTGGATATCTTTTCGGTCCTAATCACATTTTGTTGCCAGGCAATGAGGTTTTCCATCAAGTGAGGTGTTTTTATTGATGTGGATTGATTTTAAGTCATCGATATATTCAAGATGATATATTTTTACTCGTTCCCTGCAATAAACGTTACCTTATTTTCCGAATTTCCCAGTCGTTGTCTTGTTTTGTCCAGATGTTGTGGTCCTGCTATGCAGTGCCACATGTTTGACTGCTGACTTCTTTTCTGATTGCAGAGGGGCGAGGGCAATAAGAGGGCTTCAGCATTTAAACAACTCACTACGAAATCACAAAACTCGGTTTCTGTAAATATTCTGTATTCAGATAAGTTCTCAACCCACAAAAACTGATAATTAACGAAGCTTTTCAGACAATATGTTCATACATGATGCTTCAGTGCTTGACAGAAACCATAAGTTCATACTTAACTCGAGAAAGCATGGCATAGAGCCTACATGAAAAAATTAATTTTTCTTTAGTGCTCAACCATTGTCATCTAGTCGCTATTTCCTTTGGAGTTCAAAGCACCCAGGCACAACTGCAAGTACAAGTGACCTCTCACTGGCAACTCCAAATCACAACCCATGGTCACTTTCTGCACTGTGCCCATATGTTTCTTTCTCATACATGCACATAAATTCCAACAGTCCCAGGCACAACAGATGGTCTTCACGCTACTACTAACTAAAATCACGTTTTTCACACAAACACCTTCCATCAGTGTAGTAAATGGAAAGTGAGACATGTTGCTATGTTTTATAGAAACATGTACCACTACACAAGGAACAGGGTCATGGTCCTCTCTATGCTTCTGGTTCTGGGCAATGGCTTGAGGGCAAGGTAACTCTTTTCTACACATAAAAAATTATTACACAGGGTGGTCAGAAACAGTCTGAAAAGCATGTAAAATTGTTGAATGGTAAGTTGTGTTGAGAAATAATTGCTAAGAAAAAAATTCGTTATGTTGTGGTGTTTCAGAATTAGCCAATCAGGCAATTGCACATGCAAATTCGAGTGGCCAAACATGTTCTTCATTTGGTTTCCTAAAACTGAACAAGACAGTCACACAAAAATTGAACATGGAGCATTAATAAGGATCCACGCCGAGTCATGGCTGAACAGTCTCATGCTCTGTCATCTAAACCTTAGAAACAACTGACACTAATTTTATCTGGTGGGCCACTTGCATTTGTGTGTGCAATGACCTTATTGGCTAACTTCAACAATATTTAACTTGAAAATGACACAATGTATAGAATTTTTTTCTGAACTGTTATTGTTCAACACAACGTACCCTGCAACATTCTGACATGTGATTCAGACTGTTTCTGACCATCTGCACATTTCACCCTCATGTCACACAAATGGTATCATTACTAGTTCTGACTGATTACCAAGTCATTACCAGACAATGTGTTTAATAAGAAAGAAAAATGGGCAGAAAATTCTAGGACACTAAACTACATATCAAAATTTTATGCACAACCTTTACAATGTAAACGTATGTGTACCTTGATTATTTCAGCTGAAGGTCACAGTTAAATATACAAATAATATGAATTTGTTGTTGCTGTGGTCTTCAGTCCTGAGACTGGTTTGATGCAGCTCTCCATGCTACCCTATCCTGTGCAAGCTTCTTCATCTCCCAGTACTTACTGCAACCCACATTCTTCTGAATCTGCTTAGAGTATTGATCTCTTGGTCTCCCTCTACGATTTTTACCCTCCACGCTGCCCTCCAATGCTAAATTTGTGATCCCTTGATGCCTCAGAACATGTTCTACTAACCGGTCCCTTCTTTTTTTTCAAGTTGTGCCACATACTCCTCTTCTCCCCAATTCTATTCAATACTTCATCATTAGTTATGTGGTCTTCCCATCTAATCTTTAGCATTCTTCTGTAGCACCACATTTCGAAAGTTTCTATTCTCTTCTTGTCCAAACTATTTATCATCCATGTTTCACTTCCATACGTGGCTACACTCCATAAAAATTCTTTCAGAAGCGACTTCCTGACACTTAAATCTATACTCGATGGTAACAATTTTTTTCTTCAGAAACGCTTTCCTTGCCATTGCCAGTCTACATTTTATATCTTCTCTACTTCGACCATCATCAGTTATTTTGCTCCCCAAATAGCAAAACTCCTTTACTACTTTAAGTGCCTCATTTCCTAATCTAATTCCCTCAGCATCACCCAACTTAATTCGACTACATTCCATTATCCTCGTTTTGCTTTTGTTGATGTTCATTTTAATACCTACTCCAAATTTTTCTTTTGTTTCCTTTACTGCTTGCTCAGTATACAGATTGAATAACATCGGGGAGAGGCTACAGCCCTGTTTCACACCCTTCCCAACCACTGCTTCTCTTTCATGCCCCTCGACTCTTATAGCTGCCATCTGGTTTCTGTACAAATTGTAAATAGCCTTTCGCTCTCTGTGTTTTACCCCTGCCACCTTTAGAATTTGAAATAGAGTATTCCAGTCAACATTGTCAAAAGTTTTCTCTAAGTCTACAAATGCTAGAAACGTAGGTTTGCCTTTCCTTAATCTTTCTTCTAAGATAAGTCGTAAGGTCAGTATTGCCTCACGTGTTGCAATATTACTACGGAATCCAAACTGATCTTCTCCGAGGTCGGCTTCTTCTAGTTCCTCCATTCGTCTGTAAAGAATTCGTGTTAGTATTTTGCAGCTGTGACTTATTAAACTGATAGTTCGGTAATTTTCACATCTGTCAACACCTGCTTTCTTTGGGATTGGAATTATTATATTCTTCTTGAAGTCTGAGGGTATTTCGCCTGTCTCATACATCTTGCTCACCAGATGGTAGAGTTTTGTCAGGACTGGTTCTCCCAAGGCCATCAGTAGTTCTAATGGAATGTAGTCTACTCCCGGGGCCTTGTTTCGCCTCAGGTCTTTCAATGCTCTGTCAAACTCTTCACGCAGTATCGTATCTCCCATTTCATCTTCATCTACATCCTCTTCCATTTCCATAATATTGTCCTCGAGTACATCGCCCTTGTGTAGACCCTCTATATACTCCTTCCACCATTCTGCTTTCCCTTCTTTGCTTAGAACTGGGTCTCCATCTGAGCTCTTGATATTCATATAAGTGGATCTCTTTTCTCCAAAGGTCTCTTTAATTTTCCTGTAGGCAGTATCTGTCTTACCCCTAGTGAGATAAGCCTCTTCATCCTTACATTTGTCCTCTAGCCATCCCTGCTTAGCCATTTTGCACTTCCTGTCCGTCTCATTTTTGAGACGTCTGTATTCCTTTTTGCTTGCTTCATTTAGTGCATTTTTATATTTTCTACTTTCGTCAATTAAGTTCAGTATTTCTTCTATTACCCAGTTATTTCTACTAGCCCTCGTCTTTTTACTTAATAGATCCTCTGCTGCCTTCACTACTTCATCCTTCAGAGCTACCCATTCTTCTTCTACTGTACTTCTTTCCCCCATTCCTGTCAATTGTTCCCTTATGCTCTCCCTGAAACTCTTGTAAGTAGGCTGTTTAGGTTTGTTTATTGGTAACGCCACCTCTGTATGAAAATCACTGGCTATGCTGTGTGCAGTCTGTGGCTGCTTTGCATTGTTGTAATACTCGCCATTGTAGTGTTAGGCAGCTGGCTGTGAACAGCGTGTAGCGTTGCGCAGTTGGAGGTGAGCCGCCAGCAGGGGTGGATGTGGGGAGAGAGATGGCGGAGTTTTGAAATTTGTCATGAACTGCTATATTTATATATGATGATATCAAGGTAAATACATTGTTTGTTCTCTATTAATATCTTTCATTTGCTAACTATCCCTATCAGTAGTTAGTGCCTTCCATAGTTTGAATCTTTTATTTAGCTGGCAGTAGTGGCGCTCGCTGTATTGCAGTAGCTTGAGCAGCGAAGATTTTTGTGAGGTAAGTGATTTGTGAAAGGTATAGTTTAATGTTAGTCAGGGCCATTCTTTTGTAGGGAATTTTGAAAGTCAGATTGTGTTGCGCTAACAAAATATTGTGTGTCAGGTTAAGCACAGTCCTGTATAGTTGTTCAAAGGAAACGTTTCATGTGTCGACCCTTAGCCGAGGATACCTCACTGGGATCTTCTGATTTTTTCTTGTAGTTTGTGTAATTAGTGTAGATTTTGTTTATTGCTAGCGCGCAATTATAGAGAGAATTTCCTTTGTAGTTGTAGTTTTTCATTGTTGTACAGTAAAACAGTTGTGGCATGCATGTAGATTTGCACCAAGTATTTCGCAGCTGCGCTGGCAATTAAGTAGACATTATTTCCATTGCTATGTTATTTTATTTTGCTCTTCAAATTGCGCTTTTCTGTGTTATCGTGTGAAATACTGTGACAATAATGGCGTGTGAAAAACGTAATACTAGGCTCCAAAGTAAACTGAGAAATGACAGTGAAAATGAAAGCAGTGTGTTAGCGCCACCGAGTAATGAATTAACTGATGTTCAAAGTAGTAATTTGGTAATTGTGCATAGGGAAATGGGGCGGGCTGCAAACAATGGTGTAGACATTGAAACAGATAGTGAACAGGGAAGCATTATCGATCGATCGGTCGGCAACAGCTCTCCTCAGGAATCCGAAATGACAGGACACAATTTTGCAAATACTGTAGATTCAGGTTTTGCGTCCTCACCGTTTTCTCAAATGAGTCAAGACACATTTTCCGCTTGTCAAAATGTGAATGATGCCGGTGCAAATTCACTGCCGAAAAGCACTGAGGAACATGTTTCAGACACCAGTGCATTGTTATTACAGTTAATGCAACAAATGGGACAAAAGCTACAAAAGTTAGACACAACACTTGAACAAAATCAGAAACAAATGGGACAAAATCTTCTAAAGTTAGACACAATGGAACAAAATCAGAGACAAACACAGCAAAAGTTAGACACAGTGGAACAAAATCTTAAAAAGTTAGACTCATTGGAACAAACTCTTGAACAAACACGTGAAGATTTAACTACTGAGTTACATAACATTGAATCGAAATGTCAAAAAGTCTGTAATGACGCAAAAACTCAAATTTGTGAGCATTTTCAACCTATTTTTTCGCGGCATGAAAATGCATTACGGAATCACGAAGCAGCCATAAAAGAACTGCAAACTATTGTTCATGAAAATCATGAGACCTTGCAAGCTAAATTTGACTCAGTTGCATCTACCGATTCGGTTACGCAACTTGCAAAAACTCAGGAAAACTTAAAGGACACAGTAGATACTCTGAAACTTGGTTCAGAAAAACACACTGAGGAAATAAGTACACTATCGGATAAAGTAGCCGAACTTTCAGATCAGTTCACTAACTTATCTACAAAGGTAGATGATGATCTGAATGACACAACACCTGTAGCCTTCACTGACACAGAAGAGTATGAACAAATTAGAAAATTCAAACAGAATCAAAATCAAATCAATACACAGTACAAAAGAGAAATCCGGGAGGTACAAGATCAGCTGACACAGGTAATACAAGAATTACGTATTTCAGAGGATACTCGCGCCCCAATACGGGAAGAGGGACACAGAAATACGGAACAGCCACAAAATAATAACACAGGGCATTTCGGAAGTTATGAAAGAAATTGGCAATGTGCACCGAATTTTGAGATGGAACGGCCGACACGACCTAACAATGACCGATGTGCGACTCGGCGACATGATGATTTTGACTATAAGCTGTTCATTACTACACGAAAATTCAAAACATTTAAGAATTCTGGCAACGACATTCATCCACAAGCATGGCTCCATCAATTATCGCATTGTTTTCCTCCCAACTGGTCGTTAGAACACAGATTAGAATTTATGTGTGGCTACTTGGAGAATGAACCAGCTGTAAGAATGCGATCGGTAATTCACGATTGCCACAGTGAAGGAGAGTTTTACCATGCCTTCCTCTCAGCATATTGGTCTCAAGCTACACAAGACCGTGTAAAACATAGCATCATGATGATGAAACACTTTGAACAATCTGAATTTTCCAGTCTTGTCAAATATTTTGAAGACATGTTGCATAAGAATCAATATCTTTCAAACCCATACAGCCCCTCAGAACTCATCCGCATTTGCTTACTCAAATTACCTGAACATTTACGACATATTATTTTAGCAGGACGTTGCAAAGACGACATTGAAGCTTTTCAGGGACTGTTACAAGAATTAGAAATTGACTCAGACAGTCGCGGGATGCGAAAACAGGGAAACAATCACTACAGGTCACATCCGTCGCAAATCCGCGATTAAAGAAGTAATAACTGGACACGACAAGGCTATTCTCACAACACAAATCGTGACCAAAACAGACACCACCCGTATGACAACCGTTGGCAGAGTAGTAATAACTACAGGGAAAGATCACCTCTCCGTGGTAATGACTATCACAGAGACAATAAGAGAAACAGACAATATGGGAACCAAAATAAATACTATCAAGGGAGACAGAATAACTTTAGACGCAACGGACCAGCGCGCAGTTACGATTCAAGGAGAAATTCTCCACCATGTGACCGACAAGAAAGAAACTATGGAATCTACCGACATGACGACAGACGATATGATCGTAACGACAGACCTGAATTGCATCAGAACTGGCGGGATTCAAACAGAGCAGGGCCCTCTCGTCACGGTGAATTTGTAGAAGTTAGGTCTCCTAATCCCAATAACGACGCGCGCCAACAAGGGAACAGACAATGACTCGCACCGCAGGCAGCCACCTGCGCCGGCTGGCTCAGAGAAAAATAACACAGACGCTAACCTTGAGAAAAGATTTAACATTCCTTACCGACATATAAAACATGACAATTGCTTTTCAGTTGAAACTCTGCGTACTAGAAAGAGTAAAGGTTTACACCACATTTCACATGTAAAACCGTTTATTGAAAGTTCATCTGCTTTTTAACTTTGTCATTGCCATAAAACTTTTCACTTCACACTTCTAGTATGCTTTGTCAGACTTAAGAAACTGTTAACATGCAACAATGTTTGAAGTTAAATATCCAGTCTAGAACCTAAGGAACATTTTTAAACAGAAATTACGAATGCATTGTTATAGTGAACAGACGACAAAGTGTTGTATTTGTACATTCTTGCTTGTTAGTTGCACGATTACGTAACGACTATCAGGCTTACATACTTAGGACACATACTGGTACTGCTAATGAAATTTTAATGCAACATTTTGGTTTACTTGAAAATACATTCTGGGTTTAATGTACTTTCTGTGAGATACCAGACGACACAGTGGTTAGTTTAAGTGACAACTACACGGTTTTATCACGACGCTACTAATGAGTGACAATTTACAATGTTGCTTTTGCGGTGTATCTGTTTTATATCTGCACAGTTTTTCTGAATTCTTCTGGAAAGTAAAACATGTTTTAGTAGTAACTTTTGTGGTATAGCTACAAGGAGACAGCCTTTTCCATAGCACAACAATACGTTACAGCACAGTACTTTCATCATCACAACAATAAGCGTAATAACTAAGATATCTCTACACAAAGCATTTCACTTTTGTTTATCATGAGGTAAGTACATTGGCTTCTGCAGAACTTAGCTTTCGGAGGAAAATAACTACGACACTTCCACAGAGATTATCTTACAACAAGACGCACATTTAGCGCTACAGGACACGCATTTCAGTGATAAATTTTGTACTTAAAACATTTATTTTTAAAGATTTTTTAATTACAAAGAAAGTTTTCCGTGATACATTTCATTCCATTGCTGTACTCTGTAACACCTGAGGGTATAATTACATTAATCCTCAGGGGGGTATACGCCTACTTTGTGTACCATGTGTTTGGCAACCACAAGGAACCCTAGCTAATATGGTATTTGCATATACAACTTTACACATCGGTACCATATTGCTCTAACACACAAATTACACAGCTATCTGATCATGTAACTGAGAGATAAACTTTTCTTATTACATCAGTGACAGATGTTTACGCAATTACACAGTTGGATAACTTCACACTTATGAAATTGTATTTTGTCTGTACTTTGTGAAATGCTCATATTTTTTCGGAACCATTGTGATACTATGAGAGCTTTGAATGATGTATTTGGTATGGATTCATGATTTTTAAAGTACGTTTGAGGCAGATGACACTTTTGACATGAGCAGGGAATTTTTTTTAATTATTGGAGGAAGCTACGACGATTTTGAGATTTGACTGAGGTGTTATGATGTTATTTTTACGACGACGATGTGTATTATGCTGCTGAGGTATGTTTACGATTAATAGGCTGAGGCTATATGAGTTATTTGATTATGCTTCATATTTATAATGACGAAATATTGACGAGTGTCGATGGATACGTATATGTGTAATAAGGTAAGGAGTAATGAATAGTGGGTAGGGACTCATGACTTGTGAAAAAGGATGTTGGAAACCAAGAATCGTACTTTAAGAGTTATGAAATGTGTGTAAATGCGTGAATGTATCACAATGCCGGCGAAAATTTTTTGGACAACGTTATATTCATAGGATTTTCTTTCTACAGATTTGCAACGCTAATTCTTGACCTGTGAAATATTTTTATGTGAGACTGTCACTGTAGCGGAAACTGGTGTCGTAAATATTTCCGTAAGAAAGTTAAGTGACCACCTGCACGTAATGCGTCGTGGGCAGGCAGCTGTGCCAAACACCTGGAGAACAAGCCATTAGGGTGTGCCTTTCCGGAAGCACAGGTAGAAAAAAAAGAAAAAAGGCAGGCCTTTATCCTCGCCATTGGCATTCCTTTAGAGAAAATATTGCAAATGCGACACCCTCATTACTTCCATTAACCTTGCTATTGACATTCCTTTGTAGAAAGCATCGCAAATATTACACGCTCATTACCTGAAAACATATGATTACTTGTACTTTGTGCTAATTACTGCAATGCTTATGAATTGATGGGAAATATTCGTACATCTGCACACCTGATTATGACAAGTGTCTTTCTATGAGTGTTGAGAGCTACTGACTTACGAAATGCCACATGACTATTGAATGATATTTTTATGCTTTGCTTTTCGTAGTTGCTTATTTCACTTGATATCTGGTTTCCAGCTGTGTTGCAGCATTGCTTTTATAAAATAAAATGCATTTGCTAATGTGAACACTTTCTGTCAACAGATCTATTAAATAATTATTTTATGATCCACATTCTTTAAAAATGGAGCACTTGGAAAGGAAAGAACAATAAGAAGGAACTAGTAACAGTAACACATAATTTTCTTTTCAAGTACATGGTAATATTTCTTTTTACAATCAGTTGTTGTGGTGCACCACTTTAATTATATAGATATTAAGATGTGAATATACATTTCCCTTATCTGCATTGTTGTTTTTACTGTAATATTTTTTCTGCTTGACCTTTGTCATGTATAGATATAAGTTTTATATTTTTTATATTTGCTGCTGCTGTTTGCCAGGCATAGTGCTACTGAATTTTAAATTGTGTTACTCTGTTAAGCTAGTTTTACTACTGACTTATTTTTCTTGTTACTGCACATTGCCTCATATTAGTTGTAATGTGAATTGCTTGGTAATTTAGATTTACTGTAGCTTGCTTTGCAACTTCCCATTTTTTTTGTCATTGCTGTTTGCGTTAATTGTTTTGTGCTGCTGCATTGCCTCGTCCCTTAGTTTAGCATCTGAGCTCAGTAGATTTAAGTTAGCTTAAGAGGGGGTAGACTATATGAGAAACTAACTATTATAAATTTATAAGAAATAGGATACTGTACAGTGGAGAAAAACTATTATTGAAAGAGGATATGAACAAAAAAGTAGGGTTTAGGGACAAAAGGTTTAGGTAGGATTTTCTTGGAAATAAATGATGAGGTAAGATAATGGAAAATAAATAATGAGGTAAGAAATATGTGAACATGTAAATACAGAAAGCATGCTTGGATAGGATTTTTTTGGTGGAAGCAAAGGTTGAAATAAGACGAAAGATCTATGGAATGAAGTTTGGGTTGGACTGCAGTACCAAATGTTACACTGTACACAAACCCTGTCCTTTCATCCTGTGGTATTCTGCTATGTGTTTGTGTACCCTTGTTTATTTGTGTTTTTCTTGTCCTTATGTGTTTAGCTGATGAGAGTTATCTTGTAGAATTTTTCTAACACTATGTTATTTACTTTGTAAAGATGTTTAGACATTATTTATCTGTTCTGTTTTGTTGCTCATATGTGAAGTTGATGTTTCAAAAGTTATTCTGATCTTTTATGTATTTACTTATGTCATAATTCCTGTAACACTGATGTATATGTTTATTTCTATTCTTTTGTAAAGCCCCTATTACTACAAACGTTATCTGTATTATTATGTTTTTAATGATGTGTTTTGTACCTTTGTTATTGTATTCTTATGTTATAAAATTGTAATTGTCACCAGTTCATGATATTATTAACTTGTTAGTTACATTTCACTGCACACGTTTCTGTTGGTCATAGTATATGGACAATATGCGAGAAGTAGGGACTGTTAGTGTTTGCACGTGCGTTAATAATTCAGCAAGGGACTGGATAACAGCATTGCTGGTTCTAAGGACATTTCAAACAAATTTTTTTGTGAGTGCACGAGTGGTGGTTCATGGACTTGCTATATTGTCCACAAGACTCTTCGATGGTGATTGTGCACCTGCACGGTTCCAACAGATGGCTGCTGGCCATCTCTACAAGGACTACAGTGGGTCTACATCTTTGATGACCCATCAATACCATTATTTCTACAAGGACTGCAGTGGGTCTGGACTTCTGGTGGCCCACCAGTACCGTAATCTCTACCAGGACTACTGTGGGTCTGCTCTGTGATGACCTAACCACCAATATTCTTCAAAACGTCGACTGACTCTGCTGTGGGTTTACTCTGTTGTGGCCCATTACCTGTCTGCATGTCGAGTCAGCACTGTCTTTCCATTGGAAGGACAACACTACTTCTTCAAGACTGCATGGAAATCCACTACGTCTGTGTGCATTGTCTTTTACTGCTCAGACTTTGAGAAAAACACGACAATTTTAGTGTGATCAATGATCAGGACTATCTTTATGGACTGTGAGAAAATTTTAGCTTTTGACCAACATTTATCAATAAGTGTGTGCATCTGATTTCTTTGTTATTGTAATTGTGAAAAAAAATTTTTAACAAATATGTATTGGGCAGTGCCCAAAAAAAATTTGTAAAATTTTTTGTGGGGAGCATGGGGGCTATGTAGGTAGGCTGTTTAGGTTTTTTTATTGGTAACGCCACCTCTGTATGAAAATCACTGGCTATGCTGTGTGCAGTCTGTGGCTGCTTTGCATTGTTGTAATACTCGCCATTGTAGTGTTAGGCAGCTGGCTGTGAACAGCGCGTAGCGTTGCGCAGTTGGAGGTGAGCCGCCAGCAGGGGTGGATGTGGGGAGAGAGATGGCGGAGTTTTGAAATTTGTCATGAACTGCTATATTTATATATGATGATATCAAGGTAAATACATTGTTTGTTCTCTATTAATATCTTTCATTTGCTAACTATCCCTATCAGTAGTTAGTGCCTTCCATAGTTTGAATCTTTTATTTAGCTGGCAGTAGTGGCGCTCGCTGTATTGCAGTAGCTTTAGCAGCGAAGATTTTTGAGAGGTAAGTGATTTGTGAAAGGTATAGTTTAATGTTAGTCAGGGCCATTCTTTTGTAGGGAATTTTGAAAGTCAGACTGCGTTGCGCTAACAAAATATTGTGTGTCAGGTTAAGCACAGTCCTGTATAGTTGTTCAAAGGGGAAGTTTCACTCTGTACAACCTCTGGTTCTTTCAGTCTATCCAGGTCCCATCTCCTTAAATTTCCACCTTTTTGCAGTTTCTTCAGTTCTAATCTACAGTTCATAACCAATAGATTGTGGTCAGAGTCCACATCTGCCCCTGGAAATGTCTTACAATTTAAAACCTGGTTCCTAAATCTCTGTCTTACCATTATATAATCTATCTGATACCTTCTAGTATCTCCAGGATTCTTCCATGTATACAAACTTCTTTCATGATTCTTGAACCAAGTGTTAGCTATAATTATGCTCTGTGCAAAACTCTACCAGGCAGCTTCCTCTTTCATTTCTTAGTCCCAATCCATATTCACCTACTATGTTTCCTTCTCTCCCTTTTCCTACTCTCGAATTCCATTCACCCATGACTATTAAATTTTCGTCTCCCTTCACTACCTGAATAATTTCTTTTATCTCATCATACATTTCTTCAATTTCTTCATCATCTGCAAAGCTAGTTGGCATATAAACTTTTACTACTGTGGTAGGTGTAGACTTCGTATCTATCTTGGCCACAATAATGCGTTCACTATGCTGTTTGTAGTAGCTTACATTTAGTAACTCTTAAATCTGAATAATAAGATTGAATGTCTACACACTGTAAAATTGATCATAAGTAGCAAAAGACGATTATCTACTAGATAGATGGCACTGAAGTAGCAGCCAAGGATGTAATGACACCAAAATTGTTTGAAATTACTACTTTTGGTTAAATTTCTTCCACAAAATCTAAACTCATAAGCAAAAAATTCAGAAATGTCACCTTAACACCTAATGTCTGATTGACTTCTACACACATACAACAGTTTTGTACATGCAGTGAGTGCCATATTTACCAGATAACATTGTTGCACACCTCATACATATCATGCAATTATTTCCGTAACACAAACGTTAGTTTGTGCATTAAAGGACTATGACCTACACTGACTGGATGCTGGATGTTAGATGGCATTGAGTGTGCCTGTGTCTGTTTGTCATAACAACACTCAAGAGATCATTAAGCACAACAGCGGCAGAGGCGTCGATCGTGGATGTATGAGCCCACATTTGCTGCTGGATGAATGGCTAGTGGGAAGAATAAGACCTTCAAACTTCGTGGCTGTGCAGCATGGTTTAATGACTTTCCTGGATACGGGTTTCTATCCCTACTGGGTTAATCCATACCAAGTGGTCCAGCACTGGTTGCTTGACCATCTCAGAAAAATTTTATATTTGCTGCATGAATTCCCCAATGTTGAGTAGTCACAAAAAAATTTTTTTTTTTAATTATTCTATATTATTTTAAAATGACGGCCATATTTGTTCCAGGCCACATGCGTTTTTTCGTATTTGCAAGCATCTACATATTTTACAATTATTCAGTAGTGCATTGTCCTAAGCCTTTCAGATAAAATGCATTTAGTTCAACACACTCATTATCACTTAGCTGAATGTATTTCCTCGGACATTTTATTTCTCTTTTTGCTGCTGTGCCAGATTTCGCCGATTGCGACTTTTTCTTGTGGGAGCATTTGAAGGAAAGTGTATTGTTACCAAAGTATGAAGTTTAATATTTTTGAAAGCTGCCATTAAAGAAGAGTTGGGTTTGTTTGACAAACGCCTGTTGGCGCAAGTTGTGAATAAGTACTGGTATAGCGCTGAAAATTATATTCTGGATAATGGCCACCATGTGAAAACATTCTTTTCGATGGGCCCATGTAAATTAAGTAGTGGATGTTAACGTCTCATTTTGTGTAAATATAAATGTTTTTTCTTAAAAAATCTACCTTCCACTGTTCATTTGAAAACTGTTTTTAGTACATCCAGTAGATCACCCTGTATAGCAAGACCAAAATCAGATCAAATATCGATCCCTGTGGCAAGCTTGTAGTGATTATTCCTTATGCTGAAGATATAGTTTCACGCTGCACTAATGGCCACATCATCAATGTGTATCACATTTCGAGTGTAAAAAGTATATCGACGAACTTCGAGGACCATGCACCTCACGGTGCTTAGCAGACTACAGATGTAGATGTAGAATTTCACAGGGTTTCTAGAACAAACAAAATAGGGTCAATCCATACCAAGTGGTCCAAGAAAAAAATAACTGGTTGCTTGACCATCTCAGAAAAATGTTATATTTGCTGGGTGAATTCCCCAATGTTTAGTAGTCACAATTTTTTTTAAAAAATTTATTGTTCATTATTTTGAAATGGAGTCCATATTTGTTCCAGGCCACATGTGTCTTTTCGTATTTGTAAACATTTACATTTTTTACAATTATTCAGTAGTGGATTGTCCTAAGCCTTTCAGATAAAATGCATTTAGTCCAACACACTCTGGGCTACAAATTAACACCATTATCACTAGCTGAATATATTCTTTAATATATAGTTCAAAATTATCAGCCACAAATTAAAAAAAACTCAATTTTTGAACAGTAGTTTTCCAAAGAAAGATTAATTTCTCAGCTTTAATATTTTTTCTGCTATTACACTATATAGTATAGCTACTTTATACAGAGTATCAATGGTGAGCAGCTTACACTTAAAAAATGCACTATTTTTAAAAACGGATTTTTTAAATTCTTCCACTTCGTGGCCTGCAGTATCTTTGTCAGGGAAACAGATGAAAATCTGAAAATTTCACGGATAAAAGACCTTTATGATATCAAACTTCAGTATAAGTTTCAACTTTTAGATTCAATTGAAAGTTCTGGAAAAAAGATTACATACATTAGTCAAAAATACGTTTTTTAATATCTGCGATATCTGGTACGCTAATCAAATAAAGTACATCAGTTGCATAATGTAACACACCACATTACATTAGCTAATGATTATTTGTTGAAACAGTGCTGTGATAATTGTTTCAGCACGCTAACAATTGCATCTGCATGCCTGTACAAGTCTGATTTTTGTCTTCCCCCTTACACCAACAATTGTCTACTCACACTTATTTAGCTCGAAGCTCTTGAAGCGTGGAGTTGAAAAATGGTGTCTCAGTGTTCTATTGGTGTTATTATTAATGAAGCATGTCATAAAAGTGTGTATGGAGTGTATCCAAAATACATTACTTTAATCGAAAATTACAGTGAAGAAGAGAAAGTGTTGTTTTGCTTACGAGTCGGCCCAGAGGTCAAATCAACATACAAGTGCCATGAAATGAAATACTTAAAAAATTTCATCACGTTTTTGGTCAGTTTTGCATGGACACTTTTGAGAAACAAGAAACCTATAACAAAAGGTCTGCATGAAATAACATTTGATCATTTTTTCTAAAAATAAAAGCCCTTTTGACAATCTCATATCAGGAAAATCGTTGTGTCCAACATGTTACTCTAAGATATTTGTAATTCACAAGAGAAAGCATAGTGAAACTTCAGATACAGAATTTTGTGACTTATCAGCAACCATTAAAAAAGTAGATAATAGCTTGTGAAATCCCGGATATATCACCTGCTAGTAAAATTAGGAAACTAAGTCAAGATAAAAGACCAAGTGTCTTGAATACAAAAATAGAGGAAGTAGCAGCTACAGTCAAAAATAATTTGGAAGTTTCATTTCAAAATACAACTTGTACTAAAACAGATGGAAGCTCTAAAACTCCACAAACCGAATATGATGATTTGATAGAAAAACTAAAAACTAGATGCAGTAGTTCAAAGAAAGAGGATAAAATTAAGATTATCAGTTTACTGCCGAATTCTTGGAGTTGAGCAAAAGTTAATGACGAATTTAATGTGTCAGAACGTCTTGTTAAGTTAACAAGGCAATTAGTAAAAGAATAGGGAATTTTACCAGCATTACAAAAGAAAAGTACATCTAATTTGAAAACACAATCAATAAAGATATTAAGTATTATGATGATGACAATAACAGCCACTTGGTGTCTGGCAAAAAAGACTGTGTTTCTGTGAAAGAAATTGGTTCTAAGATTCAGAGACAAAAATGTTAATATTGTGCAATTTAAATGAACTATTCACTGAATTTAAAAAAGAAAATCCTGATATGAAAATTGGAAGATGAAAGTTTTGCGAGATGGTGTATTGTTGCAGGGGCATCTGGCACCCATAATGTTTGTGTTTGTTTGTATCATCAGAACATAAAGTTGATGATAGATGGGGCCAGTCTTAGAGTTGACTATAAAGACCTTTTGGAAGTTATGGTATGCGATATTGACAGTTACAATTGTATGATCAGGGGAAAATATGAAGATTGTCTAGGCAAACAAGCCTTACTTGACATGTTTGAATAATCCGAAGAAGACGGTTTGATGCCTGACAATATTAAATACAAACAATGGGTGACACAAGACAGAACTGGATTGGTGACACTGATAAAATCACGAGAAGAGTTTTTTGAAATGCTGGTGGCCAATCTTGAAAATCTGAAAATGCATCATTTTATTGCAAAAGCTCAAAGTAAATTTTTGAAAGACAAAAAGCAAACCTTGGCAGCTAATCAATGCTTAGTTCTTGCCAACTTTTCGGAAAATTATTCCTTTGTTGTTCAAGATGAAGTACAAGGGCACCACTGGGTAAACAAACAGGCCACAGTTCATCCATTTGTATTCTATTATAGAAATGAAGATAAACTAATAAGCCACAGCTTTTGTGTCATAAGTGACAACCTTGAACACAACACTACAGCAGTGCACATTTTTGAACTAAAATTAACAAACTACATTAAACAGCACCACCCTTCCACAAAAAACTGCTTTACTTTTCGGATGGGGCAGCAAGTAAATATAAAACAAAAAAAAATTATCAACATCTCCTTTCATAAAGAAGATTTCGGGTTTGATGTAGAACGGCACTTTTTCGCTTTGTGCCATGGGAAGAATGCTTGTGATGGCTTCGGGGGTACAAAAAAGCGAGCTGTATGAATGCAGAGTCTCGCGGCGATAACATTGAATAAAATGTTCTCGGCTTTCCAAATGCATCAATTGCTTAAATCTACATGAACTTTTGGCCAAGCACTCCTTGGGCATTGTGAAGTGTTATGACTGCCAGTGGGCTGTTGGTGCGCCCTTAAATACGCTAGCTGCCGGCTGTGACGTCACTGATGCCTGTGACATTGCCATACATGGGCATGTTTTGAATCGGCTTTTGATGTGCCCTCTTCAACTGCGCGATCGCTGGATCTCACGCAGCGCTGAGCTGCAAGCCACCATCTCTGTTCAGGGTGTTTGCGGTAATTTATATTTCAATAGCTTCCTTTATTAAACTGTCCCAGAAGCCATTAGTGAGAGCCCCGACAGAGGTATCGTCAAATATTATGTGGTCACCGTACCACTGGATGTACTAAAAACAGTTTTCAAAAGAACAGTCAAAGGTAGATTTTTTAAGAAAAAAACATTTTTATTTACACAAAATGAAACGTTAACATCCACTACTTAATTTACATGGGCCCATCGAAAAGAATGTTTGCACATGGTGGCCATTATCCTGAATATAATTTTCAGCTCTATGCCAGTACTTATTCACAACTTGCGGCAACAGGTGTTTGTCAAACAAACCCAACTCTTCTTTAATGGCCGCTTTCCAAAACATTAAACTTCACACTTTGGTAACAAAAACACTTTCCTTCAAATGATCCCACAAGAAAAAGTCGCTATCTGACACAGCAGCAAAAAGAGAAATGAAAAGTCCAAGGAAAATATTCCTTACAACTGCCATGGATTCATTAACAGGGTGCAGTGTTGTACTATCCTGTTAAAAATCAACACTCCTAGTGGTTATCCATCATCTACACAGTTCTGCCATAAAGGACGTATTAGCATGTGTATCGTACAGTCAGAGTTCACTGTCACTGTTACACTGTCCTGAAAAAAAAGTCTTGATTACACCGACAGCAACTGCAGCACATCACACAATCACTTGTGGAGAGTGATGAGGTCTCTCATGAGCTACACAAGCCACTTCAGGGGCCCAAAAACAATAGATCTGTTAAATAAACCATTCAAGTGAAAATGCACTTCATCACTAACAAGTACTACTGCATCTTCAAAGATCACTTACATGCGAAGTCTTCTGGTTGTAAAATCCCTGTCTTTGAGATAATGAACCATCAGCATTTTATATAGGTGGAATTTAAACCCAAACCTTACCGACTCATAGTTCATGCTTAAACAGTGAACATGTTGATAGCTGAACTACCTGGACCACTGATGATTGTCTCTTTCAGAATGGCAATATCCTAGCACTTTTGTCAGGAGCTGGCAGTTTTTTCCTAAGAATATTTTCTGTTGTTTTAAAAGCTGCAGCCCACCATAATTTCGCAACTTCGAGCTGGACAATTAAACTAGCGACGAAGTATCCAGCATGTTGCAGTAATCGACTCAGCATTTAGGACAAAATTTTCATACGCAAATGTGCACCCTCTGTTCCATTGCTATTAAGATGGAGGACAGTCCCAAAGTGACTTATGTATGTGCTATATCCCTCCCACTACTGACAGTGGTGTACTAGCCAATCTAGAAAGCTCAATTTCCCTTAAGCCACCCAGTATATAACTAATCTGTTATCTTTTCCAGGAAGCCAAAATTCCATAATTCTGTTTGCTGATGATGCAAGTATTATAACCAAAGCTAATAAAGAAACTTCAACAACTGCAAATGTAAATAAAATTTCCTTTTAAATTACTAACTGGGTTTCTCCAAATAGACCATCACTGAACTTAGATACAACAGAATAAATGTACTTCTGTATTTTACTATGCTTGACAACAACATTAAAAATAACCAATCAAGCAAAATTATTAAATTAAACAGAATATTCGAAACTGGTGCTTTTTTATTGATACCAGTCTGAAATGGAAGTCACATTTTGCAGATGTTATTAAATCTGTAAGGCCTGCAACATTCACATTAACGATAATAACAGCTTCTGGAGATGAAAAATTTCAAAAAGTTTACTTACTTTTTCTTTTCTCACTCAATAATGCAAATGGCACAACTTTTCACTGAAGAAAGTGTTAATTGTATGTAAGGGTTTAAGAAATTGATATGTGGTGACCATTTTAGAACCTCTTGTAGGTAGTTCTTAAAACAGTACATTTAGTCCATTATGATGTTAGTAGTTAACAAGTAATCACTGATGGAATACAATAGTGGCATTCATAAATTAATACTCAGAAAAGAAATAACTTACACTCTCCATCACTTAGCCTAATGTGCCACATAAGATTGTTAATAACTTTCCTCATCATACCATTGTAATAGGAGGTGCCTTCAACTTGCCAGGTATAGATTGGGAGAGTCATTCTGTCAAAATTGGTGCCAGAGACCGGGATTAGATGACCTTATTCTGAACGTCTCATCCTAAATTTACTTCAAGCAAATACACTCCTGGAAATGGAAAAAAGAACACATTGACACCGGTGTGTCAGACCCACCATACTTGCTCCGGACACTGCAAGAGGGCTGTACAAGCAATGATCACACGCACGGCACAGCGGACACACCAGGAACCGCGGTGTTGGCCGTCGAATGGCGCTAGCTGCGCAGCATTTGTGCACCGCCGCCGTCAGTGTCAGCCAGTTTGCCGTGGCATACGGAGCTCCATCGCAGTCTTTAACACTGGTAGCATGCTGCGACAGCGTGGACGTGAACCGTATGTGCAGTTGACGGACTTTGAGCGAGGGCGTATAGTGGGCATGTGGGAGGCCGGGTGGACGTACCGCCGAATTGCTCAACACGTGGGGCGTGAGGTCTCCACAGTACATCGATGTTGTCGCCAGTGGTCGGCGGAAGGTGCACGTGCCCGTCGACCTGGGACCGGACCGCAGCGACGCACGGATGCACGCCAAGACCGTAGGATCCTGCGCAGTGCCGTAGGGGACCGCACCGCCACTTCCCAGCAAATTAGGGACGTTGTTGCTCCTGGGGTATCGGCGAGGACCATTCGCAACCGTCTCCATGAAGCTGGGCTACGGTCCCGCACACCGTTAGGCCGTCTTCCGCTCACGCCCCAACATCGTGCAGCCCGCCTCCAGTGGTGTCGTGACAGGCGTGAATGGAGGGACGAATGGAGACGTGTCGTCTTCAGCGATGAGAGTCGCTTCTGCCTTGGTGCCAATGATGGTCGTATGCGTGTTTGGCGCCGTGCAGGTGAACGCCACAATCAGGACTGCATACGACTGAGGCACACAGGGCCAACACCCGGCATCATGGTGTGGGGAGCGATCTCCTACACTGGCCGTACACTACTGGTGATCGTCGAGGGGACACTGAATAGTGCACGGTACATCCAAACCGTCATCGAACCCATCGTTCTACCATTCCTATACCGGCAAGGGAACTTGCTGTTCCAACAGGACAATGCACGTCCGCATGTATCCCGTGCCACCCAACGTGCTCTAGAAGGTGTAAGTCAACTACCCTGGCCAGCAAGATCTCCGGATCTGTCCCCCATTGAGCATGTTTGGGACTGGATGAAGCGTCGTCTCACGCGGTCTGCACGTCCAGCACGAACGCTGGTCCAACTGAGGCGCCAGGTGGAAATGGCATGGCAAGCCGTTCCACAGGACTACATCCAGCATCTCTACGATCGTCTCCATGGGAGAATAGCAGCCTGCATTGCTGCGAAAGGTGGATATACACTGTACTAGTGCCGACATTGTGCATGCTCTGTTGCCTGTGTCTATGTGCCTGTGGTTCTGTCAGTGTGATCATGTGATGTATCTGACCCCAGGAATGTGTCAATAAAGTTTCCCCTTCCTGGGACAATGAATTCACGGTGTTCTTATTTCAATTTCCAGGAGTGTAATTAGAAAACCAACTCGAGAAGAAAATACTTGGACTTCCTAGTTACGAACAGAACTGCAAATGTCGAATCAACTGACCTAGAGGAAGGTATAAGTTATCATATGACTGTGATAGCAACTTTGAGTACAGGTGTTACTATGAATGTTAAGGAAGGAAGGAAAATATTTTTGGTTACCGAAAGTGACCAGATACAAATTGACAGGTATCTGAGTGCTCAACTACAGATATTCAGTGTTGATGACGAAGATGAGAAGCACAAATGAAAAAATTCGAAAGCATAATTCAATAAGCCTTCGACAAACACGTTCTGAGCAACGTCTTAGGGGATGGGAAAGTCCCACTGTGGTTTAATAGCCGTGTTAGAAATCTGCTATATAATCAAAGAGAGCTTCATCACAAATTCAAGAGATTCAGACAAACAGCAGCTGAACAGAGCTAAACTGAGCATAGGGAGAGCAATGAGAGACGCATTCAATGACTTTGAAAGTAAAATTTCGTCAACCGATCTGACTGAGAACCCTAACAGGTTTTGGCCGTACATAAAATCAGTGAGGGAGGCAAAATCATCTGTTCAGTCACTCAATGACCATATAGAGACCGAAACAGAAGACAAAGGAGCGAGAACGCTTAAATACTGAGTTCAGTCTTACGAAATTGTTTCACCACGGAAAATCGTAACACAGTCTCTCCTCTTAATCATCATACGGATGTTGAAATGACAGGTAGTGAGATAATCAACCACAGAATAGAAATGCGACTACAATCGCTTAGTAGTTAAAAGGCATTAGGACCAGATGAGATACCTGTAAGATTCTACAAAGACTATGCGAAAGAACTTGCCCCCATTCTATTAGTAGTTTGTTTTAGTTTAATGGAACCATGAAGCGTGCCTAGCTGCTGGAAAAAAGCGCATGTCATTCCTGTTGTCAATAAGGGTCGTAGGGCAGATGTACATAACTGCAGGCCTACATCATGATGTCAGTCTTTTGTAGAATTATGGGACATGTTTAATGCTCAAGAATTATGACGTTTCTGAGAAACGAAAATCTCCTCTATAAAAATCAATATGGATTCTACAGACAGAGATTTTGCGATACTCAGATCGCTCTGTTTTTCAATGAGATCCATATCGCTGTAGACAACAGCGCTCAGGTTGAATGCCATGTTACTTGACTTTAGGAAGGCATTTGACACCATCTTGCACTGCTGTCAGTTGAAAAAAAAGAAAAAAAACGAGCTTACTGAGTATCAGACCAAATTTTTGGAATTGATTGAGGACTTCCTTGCTGATAGAACTCAAAATGTCGCTCTTAATGGAATAAAATCTGCAGATGTAAAGGTGATTTCGGAGTACCCAAGGAAGTAGGATAGTAGTGGTACTGTTTACAATGTGTGTAAATGCAGTAGTAGAAAGCATTCGAAGCTCTTTAAGGCTGTTCACAGATGATGTGGTTGTCTATAAGAAAGTAGCAAAGACAGAAAATAGTATCGACTTGTAGAATTATCTGCGGAGGTGTGATGAATGGTGAAGTTTCTGCCAGTTGACCCTGAACTTAAATAAATGTAACAAATTGCTCATAATTAGGAAAAGATATCCGCTACTGTACAAGTACACTATTGACGACAAATTTCAGGAAACAATGTATACCGTAAAACATCTAGGCATAACTACCCAGAGCGACCTTAAGTGGGATGACAGTGTAGCACACGCAGTAGAAAAAGCAGACAACAGACTCATGGGAAGAATCTTAAGGAAATGTAACTCCTGCACAAAGGAAGTGGTTTACAAGACGCTTATTCGGCCGATTCCTGGGTATTGTCCATTAGTCTGGCGCCCTTAGCAGGATGGATTAATAGAAGAGGTAGATAAGATTCAATGATCAGCGGCACCTTTCGTAAAATGGTCGTTTAGTCGGCACGAGCGCGTTACACAGATGCTCAACAAACTCCAGTGGCAGACACTACAAGAGAGGCGTTGTGCATCACAGAGAGGTTTACTATTGAAATTTCGAGAAGGTACTTTCCGGAAAACCGTCGGACAACGTAATTTATTACATCCTTTCACATACATCTTGCCAAATGACCACAATGAACTCCAGAAATTATAGATAATACAGAGGCTTACCGAGAATGATTCTTCCCACGCGCCATTCGGGAGTGGGCCAGGGTAGAGGGATCATTTAGTGGTACCCGAAGTACCCTATGCTTACACACCATCAGATGGTTTGTGGAGTACTGCTGTAAATGTAGAAGAAATTGAGGTGCTCAACTATAAAATTCTTTGACCATTCACCCAGTGATGTAAAGAATGTTATAGATAATAAAATTAACTTGGAACATAAACTGAAATAATATCTAGTTGACAATACCTTCTGCTCAATAGGAAAATCTTCTGTGTGTATTTGAGATTGCACTTGGCTTAAGATTTTTGTAAAAGGCAGTCGTGTAAATTATCAGCATATTATAAAAGTTGTCATTAAGAGAATTTATTACATTTATGAACTAACTTTACATGTTACTCATGACAGAAAGAGATCGCAGATATGAAAAGGAGCAAATGAAGAATTAATTTATTAACTCCACTAACACAACCAACTTAGATCTATAACCATGCCGATTCGACCACACTAATTCGGTGGTTCCCCTTTTAGCGTATTTAAATAATATTCCTTTTGTACCGAAGGAAACGCATTTTAATTTACGTACATTTAAACAACAGTAGTTTGAAAGTTTTGAGAGCTGCGATCTCGTTCCGATCAGGTGCTCTGCCAGTGGTCTGCATCTTCCCATAAGCCCGGTCCACACGCAACGATCTGTCTGCGCAGACATCAGCGCAGATGTCTGTACATGCAAAAGATCGCTGCAAATGTGGTGTGTTCACACGACACAAACCCCAATCTACTACTCGCCCGCCATCTGTCGGTGTAGAAAAGAAATATCAGCGACTACGCTCCCCGTAAACGTCAAAAATTTAATTCAGTTATTTTGAAATATAGAAATGGACGAAGTTCTGTTGTGGTCTGTGTTCGCAAATTGTGTTGCAAAAAAGCATTCAGACCAACCGTAGGAAACAGAGAAAGCGGTCAAATTGGTGTAGACAGTGGCTGCTAAAGCGAAAGTAGTTTTCTCACGTAAATTTACTGCGAGAGTTGCAGAGCGAACCTAACGACTGGCGAAATTATTTGCGGATGGGTGTCGAAACTTATAATTATCTCTTAAAGCTTGTAACCCCTCATATGAGAAAAAATACTTGTATGAGAAGTGCAATTTCTCCTCATGAACGGCTGGCGGTAACATTAAGATTCCTAGCAACAGGAAGGAGCTACAAGGATTTGGAATTTTCAACTGCAATATCGAAACAAGCGTTGAGTGAAATAATACCCAACACATGTGAAGCTATTTACGCTGCCTTGAAGGATGAGTTCTTTTTATAACAGTAGTTAATTTTCTATTATGTTTTCACACAAATATATTCTTTTGAATAAACTTTTGATAAACGTATGTGAAATATATTGTTTTACATTACCTCGTGTTCCGTTTCCTCGCACATTGACACTCCAATTTCATCTTCAATTGTACTCCTGCTTGGTCTAGGCGTTTCTTGATCACTAAGAAAGCCAAGCAGATCAAAATACCATAACGTTGGCTGGTATACTTGATTTACTCCTACACCAGATCTTCTAGATTTCTGAACTTTGGATAACTCTTTTCGGTAAACAGTTCGCAACGAATTTTTTTTATTACAGTTTCTCTGTTTGCGAGGCGTCAACTGCCCGCAATTTTTCAAGTATAGCATTGTATGCTGCTGTCTTTTTGCCTCGGTCACTATATTCTTTACTTTTAATCTTCCACAAACATGGGTGGTTTCTGTATATTTCAATGAATTCACTTACAAACTCTCGAGAACACTGACGAGTATCAGCCATTTTAAAGCCCTGTGCGCAAAAATACAAACACTAGACTGAGCAAACAGCTGTTTCGCGCCAGATTTGCGGCGATCTCCTGTCCACACGCTCCAACTTGTCTGCGCAGATGTGGTTTGAACCCACAGATTTGAGAGGTTTCGCTCAAACTTCCAACTCCAACTTCCAGGTTTGCACACACCTCAGGTTGGTGCAAATCTTCTGTCCACACGCAACGATCTGTCTGCGCAGAGGTGATGTGCGCAGACATTTGCGCAGACAGATCGTTGCGTGTGGACGGGCCTATAGTGAAGAAGCAGACCACTGGCAGCATACATAATCTCAACGAGATGACGACGAACTGCCGAAAAGTCTATGACATTACATAAAGAGCTAGTGACAGACTTCTAATTTTGTCTACCTTTCATGAAGTCGATGAAGTAATATTGACTACTTTCTGTCCTTTTGAGGATAACATTTCTATATCTATCTGTGTTTTCCGCTGTTCAGCTTTTGTTTTTCAATTTGGCCTACCATTGGGCTTCTTATGCTGAATATTTTCACATATAGAACGGCCGTCTTTCATAGATCACTTTTCAATGAACTCTTTCGTTTCGCAACTGTCAGCAACAATCATGCAGTTGAATAAGTAAACGAAAGATGAAAAATAAAGTACTGGTGCTTCATTTAAAGAACAACTTTTTTCGGTTATGGGTCCAGTAATGGTAAAGACATGGATTTTTCGAGTCACAAGTCTCTAGTTAAATTTCAAACACCTCTCTCTTTCTATTTAAGGAGAAAATGTTCATGTGTGTTCATCCTAATTTTTCTTGTTTAATTTGGTGACAGAGTTATCATTTTGCTTTCCTTGAATGACTGTTTAAAGTTGATTTCAAACTGTTTATGTCTCACTTATTTGGAGCTATGTTTCAATAAGGGTGTAAAAACAACATATTAACAATAACACTAAAATAATTTGTCAAGTGTTTAATAACCTGTCATTAGGCTACGCGTCTCTGAAACCATTTCGAACATGATAGGGCTTTATTGTGACATATTTACAAATGTGGGTGTTTTTCCCCGGCAACTGCTAACCTGGAAGATGCCTAGATACAATTAGAAATGCCAAGAATGTCGATATTTCATAGCATCGCCGAACACTAATCGCAGATGCTGTTATTTATCCGAAGATCACAGATATTATGCCTTTCAAGTGACAATAATGACGGAGATGCCAATGTTTATGTTTACAAAGTTGGCCATGCGATGGATTGTTATGTGTTGTGTTTGAGTGTACAAGCTGTTTCACAGTCATAGTTAATAATGGATGATAAAATAAACTCAGCATTTATTTGTGCTAAATCATTGTCAGAATGTATATAGCAGTAACTGGACATTTGTATGTATGTCCCGATGAAGGATGTTAACGTTGTTAAGTCAAGCTCGATTCTGGACACTGAAAGATGAAATAGTTATTAAAGACACAGACTTCGGTGCTTTCAGGTAGTTATTGATTTAACGTTATTTCATCTTCGTCGCTAACCATATACATACAATAAATATATAGCTCGAAATTTGTTTCAGGTATTTAGAAAAAAAGGACGTGTCTGATTCGCCCTACAATGAAGGGAAGCGTTCATTTGCGGAACAAAGAGGAATCACATGCGTGGTTCGAAATAAAAGACCAAACAAGTTAAGAGAGTCAATTAAAGATTTAGAGGTAACTATGGAAAAATACTAAGTTGTGTATCCATTTTAAACATTTTGTGAAATACATAGGTTACTTTATTACAGGAACATTTGATTCAGCATAAAGTGATCTATTGTCACTGGAGGGACAACAGCCTCTTGCAACTGATTTTCAGTTCTGGGCTTATTGCTAAAATATGTATAAACATTTTTACTGGTGACATACTAAAAATTTCATTTGACAAGTATCTTGTTGGAAAACTTCTTTCTGAATATATTGCTGATGGTAAGTTTTGCATATTGTTTATGTTGTGTTGTTTAAGTTAAGCAAACTATTGCAGTGTGGTGAGTAACTGTGACATTAGTAGTAGTAATTTTAAGAAATGAAATAGGATTGTAGACCTAATGCTTACTTGCAGTAAATGTTGTGTGGGGGTGGCAATCAAATTGTATAACCGTTGCTATTACATTGCAGTCATAGTCTTCCACTATTATCTGTCCATGATCTGATTTTATGTTTTACTCTCTCTCTAATTCCCAGCATGCATCTCCTCATTGTTTGCTGAACAACATTAAGTTTTTGAAGACATTTCTGTATCAAAGTCCATGTCTCACTGCCATAAGCCAAAATTGGTAATACATATTGCTTGTACACTTTCCATATCAGTCATGGTGGGGGGGGGGGGGGGGGGGAGAGGTAGTACATGGTTCATGGGGAGATGGTAAATCATAATTTTTAATTATTAACACTGATAGTTAATTGTATATTCGGCAACTTGTATAAGGAAACTGATTGAAATGTACCCCCACCATGAGACATTTTTCAAAGGGGTTGTTGGTATCTAAGCAACAGAAGAGGGTTGGGGGTGGGTAATTGCCACGTGGAGGGCAGCAGCAGGTTGCAAGGCCACCTGTGGAAGCAGCCACATCGTGTATCAACTGTTCTGCAGTCACTGCTCAATTTTTTTATATTGGTATGACAAGCACTCAGCTCTCCACCTGAATGAATGACCACTGCTGAACTGTGGCCAAAAACAAAGGTGACCACCCAGGGACACAACATTCTCAAGTCCAGTGGCTGCTTTACAACTTGCGCTACCAGGATCTACATCTAGATCTGCAAACAACCATGAAGTGCATGGGAGACGGTATGTCCCATTGTACCTTTAGTAGGTTCTGTTCACATATGGAGCATGGGAAGAATGATTGTTTCAATGCTTCTGTGCATGCAGTAATTATTCTAACTTTATCCTCATTATCTGTATGTAAGTGACATTTAGGCGATTGTAGTATATTCCTAGAGTCATCACTTAAAGCCGGTTCTTGAAACTCTCTTGGGATAGTTTACGTCTGTCTTCAAGAGTCTTCCAGTTCATTTCCTTCAGTATCTCTGTGACACTCTCCAATGGACCAAACAAACCTGTGACCATTTGTGCTGCCCATCTCTGTATACATTCAGTATCCCCTGTAAGTCCTATGTGGTACAGCCCCCACACATTTGAGCAACATTCTAGAACCACTCACGAGTGGTTTGTAAGCAATCTCCTTTGTAGACTGATTTAACTTCCCCAGTATTCTACCAATAAACCAGAGTCCACCACCAGCTTTATGCACGACTGAACTGAGTCTGTGTGATCATTGCATCTCACATTCCTCCAAAGTGTTATTTCCAGGTATATGTATGAGTTGATCGTTCCCAATAGTGACTCATTGATTTTATAGTCACAGGATACTAAGTTTTTTTTGTTTTGTGAACTGCACAGTTTTACATCTCTGAACAAGTAGCCAATCTTTGCATCACTTTGAAAACTTATCAAGACCTGACTGAATATTGTGCAGCTTCTTTCAGATAGTACTTCATTATAGATAACTGCACAATCTGCAAAAAGTCTGAAGTTACTATTGTCTCCAAGGTCATTCATGTATACTATAAATGGCAGGGGTCCCAACAAACTTCCCTAGTGCACATGTGAAGTTACTTCTACATCTGATGATGGCTCTCCATGCAAGAAAATGTGCTGCGTGCTCCTTAGCAAGAGGACCTCAATCCAGTCTCAAATTTCACTTGATAGTGACAGTAAGTATAGATGTGGTACTGAGTCAAATGCTTTTTGGAAATCAAGAAATACTGCATCTACCTGATTGCCCTGATCCAAAGCTTTTGGTATGATATGTGAGAAAAGTGCAAGTTGGGTTTTACATGATCAGTGTTTTTTGAATCCGTGCTGGTTGTCACTGGAAGGTCATGAAGTTCAAGGTATCTCAGGTTTGATCTCAGAAAATCTTCTGAGATTCTATGGCATATTGGTGTCAAGGATATAGTACGGTATTTTTTGTGTCAACTGACCTTCTTGTAGACAGGTGGGACCTGTACTTTTTTTCAAGAACTGGACATGGTTTTTTGTTTGAGTGATCTACGATACATTATAGATAGACGGGTGGCTAACTCAGTCGCAAATTCAGTATAGAGTCTGACAGGGATTTCATCGGGGCCTGGAGCTTCGTTCAGTTTTAATGATTTCAATTTTTTTCTGAACACCACTGACAGTGATAATTATTTCATTCATCTTTTCAACGGTATGAGGATTAAATTGGGGCAAATTTTTTGGTTTTTCCTTTGTAAAGGAACATTTGAAAATTGTTTAAACATTTCAGCTTTTGCTTTACTAATCTCTATCATTTGCTAGCGATTGGACAATAACTTTGGTGCCACTAACAGCCTTTACATACGACCAGAATTTCTTTGGGTTCTGTGAAAGATCATTTGACAACATTCTGCTCCAGTAGTCATTGGAGGCGTCACCCATTGCTCTCTTGACAGCCAAAGGTATTTCATTCAGCATCTCTCTGTCTACAGTCCTACGCTTTGTTTTGCACCTGTTACGCAGTAATCTCTGTTCCCTCAGAAGTTTCTTTACAGTGATTGAGTACCATTGAGATTTCCTCCTGTTGTGGAATGTTTTACCAGGTTCATATCTATACTGTGCATGGTCTACTATTCTTTTAAACTTCAGCCATCGTTTGTCTAGATACTTGTGCACTGTGCTGAAAGTTTCAGTTCCTCATTTAGATGTGGCGCTACTGATTTTTTATCTAGTTTCCTGAACATATATATCTTTCTGCTTGGTTTAGTTGTCCTTTGTACTTTAGTAATCGTTGCCACAACCGCATCGTGGTCACTGATATCGCTTTCCATGTTGGCATTCTCAGAGAGGTCAGGTCTATTTCTTGCCATTACATCCAATATATTTCTGTCATGAGTAGGATTCCTAACTATCTGTTCTAGGGAGTTTTCAGAGGAGGCATTAGTAATGTTTTTCAGGATGTGTTATCACTCCCACCACTAACAAAACTGTAATTTTCCCAATTAATTGATGACTGAAAGTCTCCACCAATGAATACAGTATGTTTGGGTAGCTTACATACAAGTGAACTGAGGTTTTCTCTAAAATTTTTGGTTACATTAGGAGATGCGTGTGGCGGCTGACAAAATGATCCATTTATTATTTTATGCCCTCATCTGATACTTCCCTTTAGCACCAGGTTTTCTGAACTATGTAATTAGGAGTTATCCTTTCAACTCATCCTTCACTGTTGTAATCCTTCTGACATCAACCTCTGATAAACACTGCCCCCACACCCTCTATCGAACAGTTTCCCTTCCTTTTGTCCTGTCACCTCCGCCCAAACTAAGCTTCCATATCATCATCATCATCATGCATTACACTTCATCAGCACCCATCCGTCACATGCCTAGCTCGTGCAACTACCATCCTTCCCTTCCACATGCTTATCCTGCAAACCTGGTGCTTTCCTCTGAGCTGGTGGACCTATCCCTAACCCCTCCCCTCCCCTGAAGAATAGATAGTTCTGTTGATTTTAGTACTATTATTAGGCTTTTTGCAAAATTCACCTGTCAAAGTTCTTACATTTTCCTTGATAATGTAATTTCTGAGATTATCTGGAAATAATTGATGGAAGACGTGCTTCCTATGTGAATGCAATTAGACACCTAGAAATTTATCATTAAGGACTCAGAAATATACAGTATATTCTTCAAATTGCCCTGTTATTTGCCACCTTTAATGATTTTGTTTTATTTTGGAACCATGCATTATACTAATTTATGTAATATATCTGACTGTAGATCATGAGCTATCAGGTTTTCACGGGAAAGACATAGCTACATTTAATTTCAGATGGTTGTATGAATTTGTTGCCTAGTCACAATACTACTAGATCATGAGCTATCAGGTTTTCACGGGAAAGACATAGCTACATTTAATTTCAGATGGTTGTATGAATTTGTTGCCTAGTCACAATACTACTATCACTAGCCAGTTGAGTAGGGAACTGTGTGACTGAGACAAAAAGTTAATTCTGAAATACTCCTTTAAGAATTTCAGATTAAAACAATAACATTTGTGTCATTATATCTTTCTGTCTGATCAACAGCATAAAAATGTATCAACTTTTTTCATGAAAGCTCCCACTTCCTAATTGAAGATCTGTATATTACAACATTACTAACATTTAAATTTCCGGTATTAATATAAGTTTTGTGTAGGCCAAAGTATACAGAATCTTCCAAGTAGTGTAGTCTACTTTTTGAATTTATGCTTGTGTTTCATGAATGTAACAACTTCCACTTTATCAACATTCCATATGTGTATAATAAAAGCCAATTGCAGTTACTTTTCCACAGAAGAGAATTAACTGTTATATGTTTTATTTTTCAGCTATTTTCACAAAAACGCACTTAATTTTTTCATACAATGATAACCAGGTAACACTTGTTTACTTTGTGAAACCACTAACAAACTGCAATGTATCAGAAAAAATTAGTCGTTTGGAACCAAAAGTACAAAATCTGGAGTTGGCTGGACCATCTGGCCGGCGCTTGGAGAGAAAATTGTCATCAAATGTCAATGGAGACATGGTAAGTTTGCGTATTCTTCAAGAAGGGATTATGATTATCTTGGTTGCTCATCACTTCTTACTGTTATTAAATGCACTAAAACTCATTAAAAGAAAAACTGGGTGTTAGTTGGTTGCATGCACCCTTTGTTTGTAGTAGTGACATTATGTGATTTAGTAACCAGCACGAAAGAAACGTGTTGAACTTTGCATCGAAATAAGCAACTCACCTTACTTCTTAACATAGTCTGCTTTGAGTTATATACACTTGGTCCAGTGATCCTCCAGCTGTCTCATCCCATCGGAAAAATAGGTTCTGCCAGGCTATGCAAAATTCTTGTTGACTGCAACTAGAGCTTCTTCTGTTTGATGAAAATTTCTTTGCTATTGCCCAGCACCACGTGTTCTCTGAATTCCCATGACTGGAAAGTTGAAACCATGCTTTATCACTCACGATGTAGTTGAAAGAATCTAACAAACCGTGATTGATGTTATTCAAAAGCCATGTGCATTAATCTCCACATTCCTGACTGTTCATCCTTCCATAATTACTGCACAACTGTCACACAATATGACTTCAAATCAAGACTTTTAAATACTCACTGGCAACTCCTATTTACATGCACCTGTTGGGCCAATTTACGTGTCTCAGAGTTCTTTGGGCTCTGAAAATTCTTTGGTGAATGTCTGCAATAACTTCTGGTGTGTGAACTGAATGAAATCTTTGTCATTCTATATTTTGTATTGACTGCAGGTGCGCCAATTTTTATACAGACACTGTATTGCTCTCTTTGCGGATACTTGACCCTGAAAATTTTGTGAGTTTCCTTAATCTGTTCCCACATATGCTTGCACAATTTCAATTATTTCTTCTATTGAGAAAGCCATTTTGCAGACCGCTAAGAGAAACATCTAACTTCACTGATGAAATAAACTGAAATTCTGACAGAAGAATGTTAACAATTGATTATTGCATAAAACTGCCCATTGTTGTAGCTGTTTCCTCCATTTCAGAAGTTGAAAACTGCATTCACATTCAGAGGGGAGGGATGCTAATTTTAACTGTGTCTCCTGTATTACATTGTATATTTCACATGTATATGACAGTGTAGTAGTGCAGATATTTTCTTATCCCAATGACATCGATCAGTGAAACCCAACTGACATGACATACTTGAAAGCTTCAGATCAAGGCAGTCAGATAGACGCAGTATTTCTTGATATCTGAAAAGCATTTGACTCATTACCATGCCTACACTTATTGTCAAAAGTACAGTTATATGGGGTATCAAATGAAATTTGTGACTGGATTGAGGACCTCTTGGTAGGGAGGATGCAGCATGTTATCTTGGATAGAGAGCCATTGTCAGATATACAAGTAATTGTAGTTGTGTCTCAGGGAATTGTGTTGGAATTTTGCTGTTCATGTTGTATATTAATGACCTTGCAGGCAATATTAATATAACCTCAGACTTTTTGCAGATAATGCAGTTATCTATAACGAAGTACTATCTGAAAGAGGCTGCATAAATATTCAGTCAGATCTTGATAAGATTTCAATGTGATGCAAAGATTGGCTAAATGTTCAGAAATTTCTTGCTTGTTCATAAACATTTTATTTTTATCTGTTATTACTTTTATGTTGTAATTTCATGTACTGGCACGTTTCATGACCTTGCATATTTGCTCCTTAATTTGGTCAGACGGAACTTGATGTGTAAATAAAAAATAAATAAAGGACTCAAGGACCTGGATTTATTAAAAATTCCAATAAATCGGAATCTTCTGATACGGACAGCTCTTCCCTTACTTGTGTCATAAATGATGTAAAAACCAGTAAATGTATTTGTAATAGCACTCAAAATTAATAATAAATGTTAATTTCAGACATATTACAATAAACAGAAACACACCACTAGATATTAAAATAATTTCCACTGGATTTCACAGCCCTGTGTAAGAGTTGTAGTAGTATTCTGTTTCAGTGCAAGTGTTTTTAAGAAGTTGGATGTGTATATGACCTTGATATCATAGTGTTATATACATATATATATGTTTGAAGTAACCTTTCGCAGGGTGGTGTGTTTATTATTGGGCCAGCACCACTTCAAATCTTATATCCTACTATTTGGTTCCCCCCCACCCACCCACCCTCCCACCCACCCAAACCATCAACTAATTAGCAAACAATGGAAAATCCAGGATGGAATGTAACAATATTATGAGAAGGGAAGTTCCTGGAAGTTCCTGCTCACCATATAGTGGAGATGCTGAGTCACAGATAGGAACAACAAAAAGATTTTTACACTTAAAGCTTTTGACCAATGGCCTTTGTCAACAATAGACACACATATGCGCTGCACACACTCTCTCACACAATGACCCAATAATAAACACACCACCCCGAGAAACAGAACACTACTCCGACTCTTACACAGGGCTGTGAAATCCGGTGGAAATTATTTTAATATCTAGTGGTGTGTTTCTGTTTATTGCAATATGTCTGAAATTAACATTTGTTATTAATTTTGGGTGCTATTACAAATAAATTTACTGGTTTTCACATCATTTATGACACAACTGAGGGAAGAGCCGTCCATATCAGAAGATTCAGATTTATTGAAATTTGTAATAAAGCCACATCTTTGAGTCCTCTATTTATTTTTTATTTACGCGTCAATTGAGGACCAAATATCCGAGGTCATGAAACGTGCCAGTACATGAAATTACAACATAAAAGTAATAACAGATAAAAATATAATTTTTATGAACCCGAAAAAAGTCAATGCATAAGTTTAAGTAAACGCAATCAACAATACAACATAAATCAGCTTAATTTTTCAAAAAACTCCTTGACAGAATAGGAGTGAACCATGAGGAAACTCTTCAGTTTCAATTTGAAATCACGTGGATTACTGCTAAGATTTTTGAATTTGAGTGGTAGCTTATTGAAAATGGATGCAGCAGTATACTGCCCACCTCTCTGCCCAAGTGTTAAGGAAGTCTGATCCAAATGCAGGTTTGATTTCTGCCAAGTATTAACTGAGTGGAAGCTGCTAATTCTTCGGAATAAGCTAATATTGTTAACGAGAAATGACAGTAAGGAATATATATACTGAGAGGCCAATGTCAAAATACCCGGACTCGTGAACAGGGGTCAACAAGAGGTTCATGAACTTACGCCAATTATTGCCCGAACCGCCCACTTGTGTGCCAAAAATATCCTTTTAGAATGGGAAGAGTTACCCCAAAATGTAATACCATACAACATGAAAATAAGCAAAGTAGACTAATTTTCGTGTTGAACGATCACTCACTTCACATACCATTCACGAATAGCAAAAATGACAGCATTAGGTCTTTCAGCAAGATCCTGAATGTGGGCTTTCCATGACAGTTTACTATCTATTTAAACACCAAGAAATTTGAACTGTTCTGTTTCACTAATCATATGCCCATTCTGTGAAATTAAAACATCAGGTTTTATTGAATTGTATGTTAGAAATTGTAAAAACTGAGTGTTACTGTGATTTAGTGTTTGTTTATTTACTACAAGCCATGAACTTAGGTCATGAACTGCACTATTTGAAACTGAACCAATGTTGTACGCAGCATCCCTTACTACCAAGCTAGTGTCATCAGCAAACAGAAATATTTTAGTTACCCGTAATATTAGTGGTCATACCATTTATATAAATAAGGAACAGGAGTGGTCCCAACACTGATCCCTAAGGAACCCCCCACTTGACTGTACTCACTCAGACCCCACATCACAGTCATTCTCAACATCGTGGATAATGACCTTTTGCTGCCTGTTGCTAAAGTAAGAGGTGAACCAATTGCGCTGGAGCAATATCTTGTGATCAACACAATCGAACGCCTTAGTTAAATAAAAAATTATGGGTAGCATTCGAAACCTTTTGTTTAACCCATCCAGTACCTCACAGAGAAAAGAGAATATAGCATTTTCAGTTGTTAAACGATTTCTAAATCCGACCTGTACATTTGATAGCAAATCGTGATATAAAATGCTCAGTTATCCTTACATGCACAGCCTTTTCAATAACTTTAGGAAACACTGATCTCATAGAAATAGGCCTAAAATTTTCTAAATTACCCCTTTTTCCCTTTTTATAAAGTGGCTTTACTACTGAGTACTTTAATTGTTCAGGAAACTGACCATTCCTAAAGGAAAAATTACAAATATGGCTAAATACAGGGCTAACATGGGCAGCACAGTACTTTTATATTCAGCTAGGTACTCCATTATATCCATGAGAGTCCTTAGTCTTCAGTGATTTAATTAATGACTCAATCTCCACCTTGTATGTGTCACAGAGGGGTATTTCAGACATCAATCTCGGAAAGACATTTGCCAAGAAAGTTATGTGATTCCCTGTAGAAACTAAATTTTTGTTTAATTCATCAGCAATGCTCAGAAAATGATTGTTAGATAATGCACATATATCTGATTTATCGGTAACAGGAATATTTTTAATACGAACTGACTTTAAATCGTCAACCTTGTACTGCTGACCAGACACTTCCTTTGCAGCTGACCATATGGTTCTAATTTTATCCTGTGAATTAGCTATTCTATTTGCATACAACAGCCTTTTTGCTCTCCTAATAATATTTTAAGCACCTTAGAATACTGTTTGTATTGGGGCTTCTGTAACTTGATTGTGACTACTCCAAACATTTTGGTATAATTCCCACTTTGTTCTACATGATATCCTTATCCCACTAGTCAGCCACCTGGGCTGCCTATTACTCTAGTACCCCGTTTAGAACGTTTTAATGGAAAGCAGCTCTCAAAGAGCATGAGAAATGTTTTAAGGAAAGCATTATATTTATCATTTGTGGTATCAGCATTGTAAACATCCTACCACTCTTGTTCCTTGACAAGATTTAAAAAAGTCTACTGTTATTGGATTAACTTCCCTACATAGTTTGTAATTATATGTGACATTTGTTAGAGTACAAAAGCCTTTTAGTGGTAACATTTGTGCATCATGGTCTGAAAGGCCATTCACTCTTTTACTAACAGAAGGCCCATTTAGTAGTGAAGAATGAATAAAAATATTGTCTATGGCTGTGCTACTATTCCCTTGCACCCTAGATGTAAAAAACACAGTCTGCATCAGATCACATGGAGTTAGGAAATCTACCAACATCCTTTTCCTTGCACCATCATATACAAAATTTGCATTGAAGTCACTACATATGACTAACTTCAGATACTTTCTACAAAGTGAATCAAGAACCCTCTGTAGCTTGAGCAGAAATGCTCGGAAGTCAGAGTTAGGGGACCTATAAACAACAATGATTAGAAGTTTAGTTTCACTAAATTCATCTGCCCCTGCACAAAATTCAAATATCTGTTCAGTGCAGTGTCGTGATATGTCTATGGACTCAAATAGAATACTGTTTTTAACGTACACAGCCACTCCCCCACCCCGCAAGGAACTCCTTGAAAAACAGCCAGCTAATCTGTATCTTGGTAAAGGAAGCCTCTAAATTGTCAAATTATTTAAGTGGTTCTCCGATATACCAATAATTTCAGAGTCACCATCTATAAGCAGTTCACTAACTTTTTCTGTAATACCTCTTGCATTTTGATGAAATTCACTAATTCCTTCTCTACTTGGAAACATGATATTCATTTATAGACTATATAGAACTTTATTGGCACTCCTTATTACAGAGTGCGTGCTTAGTTGTTTTTGGCTGTTTTGTCTCACAAAAATGGCTTGTAACACATCAAATAATGAAAAAATACAATATTATATGGTAACATTCATTAAAGCATAACTGTGAAATACAGAAAGAGAAGGTGAGTAGAGTATGTAGCCATAGCTGCACTGCACTGAAAGTCCTCACACTTGAAGTAGTCACTGTTAAACAGGGTCAGGTTTGTAGAGACAGATGATTCTGCTGCATTCATCAATACTAGCTCTCCTGACTAAACAGTACCACAAGGCGGCTGAGTCTTGCCGTTTCTTAAAGCATTCCTATAGGGAGAATTTTGATTACCATGACATCTCATAGAATAAATATTGTAGAGAGATACTTACTTTGATTGGAGATATCAGTTGTGTGAAGAGAGGAGTTCTATGTTTACTCTACATCTATACTCTGTGAAGTGCATGGCAGAGGGTATGTCCCACTTACCAGTTATTATGGCTTTTTCGCAAATCATTCATGTATGACGTGTGGGAAGAATGATTATATGCTATTATTAAGCTAATCTGATCCTCACGATCCCTATGGGAGTGATATGTAGGTGGTTCTAGTATATTCCTAGAGTCATCTTTTAAAGCCGGTGTGTGAAAGTTTGTCAGTAGATTTTCTTGGGATAGTTTCCATCTATCTTCAAGAGTCTGCCAGTTCAATTGTCACATCATCTCTGTGACACTTCCTGTAGGTCAAAGAAACCTGTGACTGTTCATACCACCTTTCTCTCTGTATGTTGAGTAACCTCTGCTAGTCCTGTTTGGTACTGATTGCATTTCCCCCTTATTCTACCTATAAATGATGACTGACCCTATGTGGCCATTAAAGACATTATTATGAAGATGATAGGTTGCTACACACCTTATAGAGGACATATTGAGTCGCAGACAGACACAACATAAAGACTGCTATGCATTTGAGCTTTCGACCAAAAGGCCTTCTTCTAAAGTAAAATACTCACAGTATTCACACAAGTTCAACTCACACACACGACCAGTTGTCTTTGGCCAATGGGACCAGACTGCGAGCATCTTCGAATGATAGTAGAAGAACTCTGTGGTTGTTGGGGTATGGAGGAGACTAGGGTGGGGAGGGAGAGAAATAGTAGGGTAGGGTTGGGGAAGGGTGTAACACTGCTTGTGGGAGTGTGCAGGGATGTGGTGGGGGCAGTGTAGGGCAGCTGGATGCAGTCAGGAGGGATGAGGAGGGTTGTTGGTTAGGGGGATCAGTAAACACCCTTAGTCCTCTCTGTGTCTTATCTACCCTGTAAAGTACGCATGAATCTACAACTGACATGTCACTCACGATCAAGTGGATGAATAATGAAAGATCCTGTACTTCATATAGAGGAGACGGTGTCCATAGGAGAGGATAGTACTTGAAGTACATTAGATACTAGTACCACAGATACCGGGGAGGTGATTTGCAGCAGGTGCCATTCATTTGACAGTAGACAGGGTGATTTCCAGATGCTTTTGAACATCAACCAAATCGACCTGTGTTTGAGAACAGTATTCACAGTACGGCTGCATTATGGATCATGCAGTGTATTACAGGTCACGACAGTGAACAAATAACATTAAAATAAGCCTACTGACTATATTTTAATCCTTTGAGCTAAAAATTACTAATTCCCTATAAAAATTGAAGCAAACACAGAAGTTGAGATTTCTGTTAAGGCAACAGCTAAACCTGTGATAAAAATTACTAGTTTCCTAAAACTATTTGAGGTTAGTTATTGTCATTAACAAACTCAAAAAGAGTTAATTTACAATTAATGTTAATAATAAACACTCTTCTTGCAGGGAAAACCAGATGTAACTTAATGTGTAAGTTACAATGTCTGTTACAGTAATTAATCACAAACATGATCACATTCCATTAAACATATGAAATCACATTAAGACAGTGGTTGTTGTTTAATAAGTATATACAAAGATTACTTGCAAAAAAGGCCATATATAATATGTACTTGATGTTCTGCTCTAGTTTCTTCGGGTCAAAATAGAATCTATCCCAACAGCCATGTACTACAGTACTTGTGCTGAGTCATTGAATGACTTGTTTTTCTGCAAGTAAATCTGATATTTGTCTCTCAAACAAATATGTGAAATAACTTAACAACTGGAATTAGTATATTATCAATATATATCCACTTAGGCTCTTTCTGTCTATTATGGCTGTGATTTAAACCATTGTAGGAGTCTGATCAACACACAAATTGTCATAAAATCAATAAAGTTTGCATTGAAAAAATTAATTTATATAATGAGCCGTCATTTGAGTTAGATAAATCATCATAAAGAATTAATAATTATTGTTCGACCCAAGTCTTCTCATTGTTTATCTGAACATAAGTAAGAGTCACTGGGATTTTCATTTCCACTCTATAATTATATGAGATAATATAATAAGATAATTATAAGATTATGGATATGCTCACAGTGCCCAGAGACAGTGATCATATGTGTGTCAGTTGTGCTTGTGTGGGTGTGTGAGGGTTTTCTATTTCATAAGAAGGCCTTTTGGCCAAAATTAAAATGTTTAGCAGTAATCTGTCATTTCCATAATATTGTTTTTATTTCATCCGAGACTTTCCATTCTTTGATTATAATATATGTATGACATGACATAAATAAGTACATTTGATTAACAGAATTGGAACACAAAATTCATACAGTTCTGCTGTTAGCGAACACACATACTTTCTTACATGTACATACTCTTATACCCAGCACTGATTGTTCTTGTTGCTGATCTACCAATCTGGAGTACAATTCTGTCTGAATGATTATTGTTAAGGGATAATGGGTAAGGGAGATTTGAATCATCTATTGATGTGTAATGTGAATATGTCCTTTCCATTATGTTGTCTGATACCAGCATATTTGAGTCAGAAACAGGAAATAAGAAAATTGTGTTCAGTAAATTGTATAGAGAAAATAGGATATACAGTGTGTCAGACAGGTGAATGAAGAGAATGTGTTCATTTCACCCTTCTGGCCTCAAAAGTAAGTATGTGATCTGCTATGTTATTTGAGAATAGCCTGATGATGCTTCTAGATCAAAACTATAATTGCTTCTTATTTGGGTTTCCTAAGTAAAGCTTTCTAGCAGCATTAATTCAAATGGCTGTCGGTGGAAGAAACATATTGGCAACAAAAATATTGGCTCAAGATTTTTGTACAGGATCTTTCAAATTATCTATTGATTATTGGATTAGTTTACTGAATTCTGCCATTTAGTGTAATTTCTTGAAATTTGCGTGCCACCACAAAAATTGCTGTGTGTTTAATCTACTCTCAGAACTTTGATGTTAAGATAATAAAAGCCATACAATTAATGGAATTATTTAGCTTATATCTGTTCTGAATTGCAGATACTTATTTGGTGGCGATGCACTCGTGATGAAGTTTATCCGTGGAGTCCAGTCGTTAAAGATCAGGACAGAGCAAATGTCCATGTGTATATGGTCACTGGGTAAGTCATTATGTGTCTATGCTCCTTTCACAGTCTTGCTTCATTCACTGTACTCTGCATTGTTTTTCTTTTATTGTTGTTACATTTTCCCCCTTTTTTTGTTTTGAGAAGGAAGAAACTTCCAATAAAGTTTGACAGTCAAGGAGTGGGTACGAAGGAGGGGAAAATATGCGGAGTACTATCAGTGTCGTATCAGTAATGGCCCTCCTCAGATCTAAATGTTGGCAGAATGTTGAGGCGGTAAAGCTCTTTGTTACTACTTTAAATATCATCTACACTTCACCATTCACTGAGACACCCTGCTGCCTTGAGGTACCAGGCTCAGTATTTTTTGGATATTTTTTACTAACAGATCAATCTCCTGTGCTCCTAAAACATGTTTTTTTTGCGAATCATCCTGGCGTGTTGACAGACTGCTGATTTAGACAACTGACTATCAGGAGTTCTACAATAAGAAGAAGATGGAGTGTGATTTTAATTCCATTGTTATTTATTAAGTAACCATTTTGCGCAGGATATACTGCATAAAGCCAATTTTGGCTGGTTCCTTTTGTGACCATCTTACTTTAACTTTTTGCCCTTTTCCTTTTGAGTATATTACAGGGTATTCTTAACAGTAAGTTTGGTCGTGGTTTTCATGACATAGGTCAGTTCAGTACCGACTGTGCAAAACCCCATACTTGTCTCCCATTATGATGAATAAGTTTGAATTTTGACATAGAGTGTCTACAACCTTCCTGTGTGATGGTACAAAAATGTGACAGCCTGCAGTGCCACCCTCAGGCTCAGTGACACTTCAGACAGCGGGGTGACGACACATGTGGAAAAGGTACAGTGTGCACATGCACCTTCTACCCCCCCGCCCTACCCACCCACCCACACCCACACACACACACACACTTAGCAAGGAAATAAGGGGTTTTCCAGCATGTTAGTCTTCAAAAAGTAAATGTGAGAGACAATGCTGAATTGTTTAGTCAAATTTCATTTGCAGTTACCTGATGAAAGCTCAAACTTTTCGTGGTGTTCGTGAAGTTTTCATTATGTTGTCTTTTATAGTTTGTCTCACAGAAAAGTCAGAACAATTTCACTTAACGTTATGCTTATGTAACCAACGTTTTTTTATTTTATTCTGTGCGTGTTGTGTTTAATTTTATAAAAACATTTTTTATATTTTTATTTATTTTTTTAGGACAAAATTCGAGCTGCTGTGCTACTATAGAACAGAATTTGATCCAGTCAGTGTATCTTTCAGCTGTATACAGCCAAATGTCATTCATTCAGTAGAGCAGAAGGTGTCAAGAAAAGTGAGTCTTACTGTTGTCTTATCTTTATGTTCTATTTCCTGCAGTCATATTAACAAGCCTTCAACAATAATAAATGCCCATTCATTCTTAGGGCGAAGTGACAGTGGAGAGCTGCACGTACGAGATAAGTAAATCACGTTTACAGCGAACAGCAGTTACCTCTGTCCCTCTACAGACTCAAGTTTGCTGCCACAGTTTCAGTCCGGATGAAGAGAAGCTTTTGCTTGGCTGTATTGATGGCTCCCTGGTGCTGTTTGATGAGGGAAGAGGAGTTACACATACAGTAAAGGCAGCATTTGTGAGTGTCATATCCATTGTGGGAAATTATCAACTCTAATGGTGGTGATTATTGTAAATTAAGTATCGTGTATACTGCCATATATTGCTCGACTAGTGTCTCCCATTTTAACCATGAAGGGTCTGCTCTCTCTTAGGCACCTATGTACAGACTAAAAAGTCGTATGACATGGCTCCTGTCACTTTGGTACCAGCTGAGTATAATGTCATAGTGCTACTCTTTCAATGAATCAGTGAACTAACAATGCACGTGTGACATTTCAAGCAATTCTTTATCATTAAACCTATCCAAAATGCTGGGTATCACTGTTAACAATTTTGCTGCTTTGGGCATGTATACACATCCTGTTCCCCCCATGAACCATGGACCTTGCCGTTGGTGGGGAGGCTTGTGTGCCTCAGCGATACAGATAGCCGTACCATAGGTGCAACCACAATGGAGGAGTATCTGTTGAGAGGCCAGACAAATGTGTGGTTCCTGAAGAGGGGCAGCAGCCTTTTCAGTGGTTGAAGGGGCAACAGTCTGGATGATTGATTGATCTGGCCTTGTAACACTTACCAAAACGGCCTTGCTGTGCTGGTACTGCGAACGGCTGAAAGCAAGGGGAAACTACAGCTGTAATTTTTCTCGAAGGCATGCAGCTTTACTGTATGGTTAAATGATGATGGTGTCATCTTGGGTAAAATATTCCGGATGTAAAATAGGCCCCCATTTGGATCTTTGGGTGGGGACTACTCAGGAGGACGTTGTTATCAGGAGAAAGAAAATTGACATTCTACAGGTCGGAGCATGGAATGTCAGATCCCGTAATTGGGCAGGTAGGTTAGAAAATTTAAAAAGGGAAATGGATAGGTTAAAGTTAGATATAGTGGGAATTAGTGAAGTTCAGTGGCAGGAGGATCTAGACTTCTGGTCAGGTGAATACAGGGTTATAAATACAAATCAAATAGGGGTAATTCAGGAGTAAGTTTAATAATTAATAAAAAAAAAAGGAATGCAGGTAAACTACTACAAACAGAGTAGTGAACACTTTATTGTGGCCAATATAGATACGAGGCCCCCGCCTACCACAGTAGTACAAGTTTATGTGCCAACTAGCTCCGCAGATGATGAAGAGATGATGATGAAATGTATGATGAGATAAAATAAATTATTCTGATCGTGAAGGGAGATGAAAATTTAATAGTCATGGGTGACTGGAAATCGATACTAGGAAAAGGAAGAGAAGGAAACATAGTAGGTGAATATGGAATGGGGGTAAGGAATGAAAGAGGAAGCCGCCTGGTAGAATTTTGCACAGAGCATAACTTAATAATAGCTAACACTTGGTTCAAGAATCATGAAAGAAGGTTGCATACATAGAAGAAGCCTGGAGATACTGGAAGGTTTCAGATAGATTATATAATGGGAAGACAGAGATTTAGGGACCAGACTTTAACATGTAAGACATTTCCAGGGGCAGATGTGGACTCTGACTACAATCTATTGGCTATAAACTGTAGATTAAAACTGAAGAAACTGCAAAAAGGTGGGAATTTAAGGAGATGGGACCTGGATAAACTGACAGAACCAGAGGTTTTACAGAGTTTCAGGGAGAGCATTTGGGTACGATTGACAAGAACGGGGGAATGAAATACAGTAGAAGAAGGATGGGTAGCTTTGAGAGATGAAATACAAAGGCAGCAGAGGATCAGGTAGGTAAAACGACAAGGGCTAATAGAAATCCTTGGGTAAAGGACGAGATATTGAATTTAATTGATGAAAGGAGAATATACAAAAATGCAGTAAATATTGTTGTTGTTGTTGTGGTCTTCAGTTCTGAGACTGGTTTGATGCAGCTCTCCATGCTTCTCTATCCTGTGCAAGCTTCTTCATCTCCCAGTACTTACTGCAACCTACATCCTTCTGAATCTGCTTAGTGTATTCATCTCTTGGTCTCCCTCTACGATTTTTACTCTCCACACTGCCCTCCAATGCTAAATTTGTGATCCCTTGATGCCTCAGAACATGTCCTACCAACCGGTCCCTTCTTCTTGTCAAGTTGTGCCTCAACTCTTCCCCCCCAATTCTATTCAATACCTCCTCATTAGTTATGTGATCTACCCATCTAATCTTCAGCATTCTTCTGTAGCACCACATTTCGAAAGCTTCTATTGTCTTCTTGTCCAAACTATTTATCGTCCATGTTCCACTTCCATACGTGTCCACACTCCATACAAATACTTTCAGAAACGACTTCCTGACACTTAAATCTATACTCGATGTTAAATTTCTCTTCTTCAGAAACAATTTCCTTGCCATTGCCAGTCTACATTTTATATCCTCTCTACTTCGACCATCATTTATTTTGTTCCCCAAATAGCAAAACTCCTTTACTACTTTAAGTGTCTCATTTCCTAATCTAATTCCCTCAGCATCACCCGACTTAATTCGACTACATTCCATTATCCTCGTTTTGCTTTTGTCGATGTTCATCTTATATCCTCCTTTCAAAACACTGTCCATTCCATTCAACTGCTCTTCCAAGTCCTTTGCTGTCTCTGACAGAATTACAATGTCATCGGCGAACCTCAAAGTTTTTATTTCTTCTCCGTGGATTTTAATACCTACTCCGAACTTTTCTTTTGTTTCCTTTACTGCTTGCTCAATATACAGATTGAATAACATCGGGGAGAGGCTACAACCCTGTCTCACTCCCTTCCTAACCACTGCTTCCTTTTCATGTCCCTCGACTCTCATAACTGCCATCTGGTTTCTGTACAAATTTTAAATAGCCTTTCGCTCCCTGTATTTTACCCCTGCCACCTTTAGAATTTGAAAGAGAATAGTCCAGTCAACATTGTCAAAAGCTTTCTCTGAGTCTACAAATGCTAGAAACGTAGGTTTGCCTTTCCTTAATCTATTTTCTAAGATAAGTCGTAGAGTCAGTATTGCCTCACGTGTTCCAATATTTCTATGGAATCCAAACTGAACTTCCCCCAGGTCGGCTTCTACCAGTTTTTCCATTCGTCTGTATGGAATTCGTGTTAGAATTTTGCAGCTGTGACTTATTAAACTGATAGTTCGGTAATTTTCACATGTGGCAACACCTGTTTTCTTTGGTATTGGAATTATTATATTCTTCTTGAAGTCTGAGGGTATTTCGCCTGTCTCATACATCTTGCTCACGAGATGGCAGAGTTTTGTCTTGACTGGCTCTCCCAAGGCCATCAGTAGTTCTAATGGATTGTTGTCTACTCCCGGTACCTTGTTTCGACTCAGGTCTTTCAGTGCTCTGTCAAACTCTTCACGCAGTATTGTATCGCACATTTCATCTTCATCTACATCCTCTTCCATTTCCATAATATCGTCCTCAAGTACATCGCCCTTGTATAGGCCCTCTATATACTCCTTCCACCGTTCTGCTTTCCCTTCTTTGCTTAGAACTGTGTTTCCATCTGAGCCCTTGCTATTCATACAAATGGTTCTTTTTTCTCCAAAGGTCTCTTTAATTTTCCTGTACGCAGTATCTATCTTACCCCTAGTGAGGTAAGCCTCTACATCCTTACATTTGTCCTCTAGCCATCCGTGCTTAGTTATTTTGCACTTCCTGTCGATCTCATTTTTGAGACGTTTGTATTCCTTTTTTCCTGCTTGATTTACTTCATTTTTATATTTTCTCCTTTCATCACTTAAATTCAATATTTCTTCTGTTACCCAAGGATTTCTACTAGACCTCGTGTTTTTACCTACTTGATCGTCTGCTGCCTTCACTACTTCATCCCTCAGAGCTACCCATCCTTCTTCTACTGTTTTTCTTTTCCCCATTCCTGTCAATTGTTCCCTTATGCTCTCCCTGAAACTCTCTACAACCTCTGGTCCTTTCAGTTTATCCAGGTCCAATCTCCTTAAATTCCCACCTTTTCCCAGTTTCTTCAGTTTTAATCTACAGTTCATAACAAATAGATTGTGGTCAGAGTCCACATCTGGCCCTGGAAATGTCTTACAATTAAAAACCTGGTACATAAATCTCTGTCTTACCATTATATAATCTATCTGAAACCTTCTAGTATCTGCAGGATTCTTCCCTGTATACAACCTTCTTTTATGATTCCTGAACGAAGTGTTAGCTATGATTAAGTTGTGCCCTGTGCAAAATTCTACCAGACGGCTTCCTCTTTCATTTCTTACCCCCAGTCCATGTTCACCTACTATGTATCCTTCTCTCCCTTTTCCTACTCTCAGATTCCAGACACCCATGACTATTAAATTTTCATCTCCCTTCACGATCAGAATAATTTATTTTATCTCATCATACGTTTCATCATCATCTCTTCATCATCTGCGGAGCTAGTTGGCATATAAACTTGTACTACTGTGGTAGGCGGGGGCTTCGTGTCTATCTTGGCCACAATAATACGTTCACTATGCTGTTTGTAGTAGCTTACCCGCACTCCTATTTTTTTTTTTCATTATTAAACCTACTCCTGCATTACCCCTATTTGATTTTGTACTTATAACCCTGTATTCACCTGACCAAAAGACTTGTTCCTCCTGCTTCACTAATTCCCACTATATCTAACTTTAACCTATCCATTCCCCTTTCTAAATTTTCTTACCTGCCGTAAATGAAGCAGGAAAAAAGGAATACAAACATCTCAAAAATGAGATTGACAGGAAGTGCAAAATGGCTAAGTAGGGATGGCTAGAGGGCAAATGTAAGGATGTAAAGGCTTATCTCACTAGGGGTAAGATAGATACTCCCTTCAGGAAAATTAGAGAGACCTTTGGAGAAAAGAGAAGCACTTGTATGAATATCAAGAGCTCAGATGGAAACCCAGTTCTAAGCAAAGAAGGGAAAGCAGAAAGGTGGAAGGCGTATATAGAGGATCATACCAGGGTGATGCTCTTGAGGACAATATTATGGAAATGGAAGAGGATGTAGATGATCATGAAATGGGAGATATGATACTGTGTGAAGAGTTTGACAGAGCACTGAAAGACATAAGTCGAAACAAGGCCCTGGGAGTAGACAACATTCTACATTCTATAATGTAATCTTCAGCATTCTTCTGTAGCACCACATTTTGAAAGCTTCTATTCCCTTCTCGTCTAAACTATTTATCGCCCACGTTTCACTTCCATACATGGCTACATTCCTTACAAATACTTTCAGAAATGACTGCCTGACACTTAAATCTATACTCGATGTTAACAAATTTCTCTTCTTCAGAAACGCTTTCCTTGCCATTGTCAGTCTACATTTTATATCCTCTCTACTCAGATCATTATCAGTTATTTTGCTCCCCAAATAGCAATACTCATTTGCTACTTTAAGCATCTCATTTCCTAATCTAATTCCCTCAGCATCACCCGATTTAATTCAACTACATTCCATTATCCTCGTTTTGTTTTTGTTGATGTTCATCTTATATCCCCCTTTCAAGACGCTGTTCATCCCGTTCAACTGCTATTCCAGGTCCTTTGCTGCCTCTGACAGAATTACAATTTCGTCGGCAAACCTCAAGGTTTTTATTTCTTCTCCTTGGATTTTAATTCCCATACCGAATTTTTCTTTTGTTTCCTGTACTGCTTGCTCAAGATAGGCACAATAAAAAGACTGACAAATAAAGTTTCCAGAAAGTAAGGCTTTTGTCACCAATAGATGACACACACACACACACACACACACACACACACACACACACACACAAACAAACAAACAAATGCAAGTTGCACCTATGACTGCAGTCTTAACACCACTGCATGATGGGAGTGGCGATTGGGTGGAGGTAAGAAGGAGACTGGGGCATGGAGGGGGAGGGATAGTAGGGTAGGGGTGGTGGACAGTGAAGTACTGCAGGTTAGACTGAGGGCAGGGGAGAGGTGGGGAAGAGGGGGGGGGGGCATGTAGCGGAAAAAAGGGAGAAGTAAAAAGACTGCATGTGATGGTAGAAAGACGGGTGTCTAGTGCTGGAATGGGAACAGGGAAGGGGCCTTTATTGTATTTCAAGTGAATTTTATGTATTTTCCTACATGTATTACATATTGGACTTTCAGTAGTTCTAGCAAGAGAAAGGATATATTTAATGCATGTGCAAATGTTTCTAATTGTTAAAAGTGTTTACTAATAAGTTATATCTCATTATTAATGTGACCAGTGTTGGCATTTCACTGTAAGGAAGGTTGGATTCCTCCTACATGTTGGTCACTGGGCCTAAAGATGGCATAGTGAAGTGCTGAAACTGGTTCCATAAATAAATTACATTCAAAATATAGACAGCTGAAGGTGTTTTTAATTTTACCTTTTTTTAAAAAAAATTATAACATTGTCAAACACTACAGTTTATTATTTACCTACCGTCATCTGTAATTGGTAAATGATTTGAAGTCTGTTGATACTACACAATAAAAATCATGGCGGAAGAAAGCATGTAGCCAGTGTAGGGTGTTACAGTGCACATTTATTCCTGTATCAAACCTCACTGCTCTACTTTATTTATGTAACTTAAAAAATAAAAAATATGTGGTAGACACTGCAGACCTATCTTAAAAAGGGCTGTTTGAGTGTGGTTTTCATCTTTCCATTTTTTTATATTATGCACCATATTTGCTGGGCCCCCTTTCATTTAATTGATTATGTAAATACTATATTGTTCTAGATATCCACAACAGTATCTTGGCACCCTGATGGTATGTTAGTTGTAGTTGCCAATGAAAGGTGCCAGCTACAGTGTTTCGACACAGCACTGGGCTGTATCAGGAATCAATTGGTGAGTGAAGATATTACACCATCGAGTTTGTTGGACCTCGGATCCTACTTTAGGACTCAGCCGACCCTTCTGCACATGGAATGGAATAAGAAGACAGATGTCAGCCAATATGCAGAAAACTTTTGCCAGACAGATGGGTTCCTTTTACTTCAGTTCGAAAGGTAAGGCTGCGTAGGACGATTTTATTATTGAGAGTAGATCATAAAAACAGATTAGTATTTAAAGAATAATTAGGTTAAGTGCCCAACACGGTAGTTGCCTGTAGTGTATTTCATATCATCAAAAAATTATGTTTCATGTTTGATAATGTTTGAGCAGTTTCATGTCTAAAAGTGTTGAAAGAAATATCCACTTGCATCAACAGGTCAGACCAGTAACTTATAAGAGAAGTACTTGTTTGTAAATGCTGGAAATTAACTGTTGGAAAGTATTATGAGTAAGTGAATTGTAGGATGGGAATTGTATACATGCTGTGCTGAGTCATCCAAAGGTGCATTGTTTCTTTCACCTACCAAAGACCTGCGTTTTTACCACTCCACATTTAAAATGAGGTTTGGCTTTTCCCTTTGCTTTTGTGGCAGCCTTACTGCTAGCACTGGTTATACAAACTTTCTTATTTGCAATAACAGCATAACTTGTAATAAGCGATATCACTGAATACAATGTTTGTTATTCCACTGGTCCTTTAACATAACATCTTTGTTTCTAACTAAATTGTCTTTTAACAGTAAATATTTGAAAGGAGGGTTAGTAAAGATGTGTGCATAAAAATGTCAGCCTTTGTAGTATAATGGCTACTGTAACTAACTACCAAATCAAAGTTGCACGTTTAGTTAATGGTACATCCATAAAATTTCAGTTCAGATAGTGTTGTACTCATTTTTATGAGATCAAATGGAGAATTGTTTGAACCAAGCATTCATTTTATAAGTATATGTTACTGGTAAATAAAAGCCTTTGAGTTTGACAGTGAAATGCGAAATGTTGTTGTTGTTGTTGTTGTGGGCTTCAGTTCTGAGACTGGTTTGATGTAGCTCTCCATGCTACTCTATCCTGTGCAAGCTTCTTCATCTCCCAGTGCTTACTGCAACCTACATCCTTCTGAATCTGCTTAGTGTATTCATCTCTAGGTCTCCCTCTATGATTTTTACCCTCCACACTGCCCTCCAATGCTAAATTTGTGATCCCTTGATGCCTCAGAACATGTCCTACCAACTGGTCCCTTCTTCTTGTCAAGTTGTGCCACAAACTCCTCTTCTCCTCAATTCTATTCAATACCTCCTCATTAGTTATGTGATCTACCCATCTAATCTTCAGCATTCTTCTGTAGCACTACATTTCGAAAGCTTCTATTCTCTTCTTGTCCAAACTGTTTATCGTCCATGTTCCACATCCATACATGGCTACACTCCATACAAATATTTTCAGAAACGACTTCCTGACACATAAATCAATACTCAGTGTTAACAAATGTCTCTTCTTCAGAAACAATTTCCTTGCCATTGCCAGTCTACATTTTATATCCTCTCTACTTCGACCATCATCAGTTATGTTGCTCCCCAAATAGCAAAACTCCTGTACTACTTTAAGTGTCTCATTTCCTAGTCTAATTCCCTCAGCATCACCCGACTTAATTCGACTACATTCCATTATCCTCGTTTCGCTTTTGTTGATGTTCATCTTATATCCTCCTTCCAAGACACTGTCCATTCCGTTCAACTACTCTTCCAAGTCCTTTGCTGTCTCTGACAGAATTACTATGTCATTGGTGGACCTCAAAGTTTTTATTTCTTCTCCATGTTATTTTAATACCTACTCCGAATTTTCCTTTTGTTTCCTTTACTGCTTGCTCAATATACAGATTGAATAACATCAGGGAGAGGCTACAACCCTGTCTCACTCCCTTCCCAACCACTGCTTCCTTTTCATGCCCCTCGACTGCCATCTGGTTTCTGTACAAATTGTAAATAGCCTTTCGCTCCCTGTATTTTACCCCTGCCACCTTTAGAATTTGAAAGAGAGTATTCCAGTCGACATTGTCAAAAGCATTCTCTAAGTCTACAAATGCTAGAAACGTGAGTTTGCCTTTCCTTAATCTTTGTCCTAAGATAAGTCATAAGGTCAGTATTGCCTCATGTGTTGCAATATTTCTACGGAATCCAAACTGATCTTCCCCGAGGTCGGCTTCTACCAGATTTTCCATTCATCTATAAAGACTAAACCAGAAGTTGTACAGTTTCAGGGAGAGCATAAGGTAACAATTGACAGGAATGGGGGAAAGAAATACAGTAGAAGAAGAATGGGTAGCTCTGAGGGATGAAGTAGTGAAGCAGCAGAGGATCAAGTAGGTAAAAAGACTAGGTCTAGTAGAAATCCTTGGGTAATAGAAGAAATATTGAATATAATTGATGAAAGGAGAAAATATAAAAATGCAGTAAATGAAGTACGCAAAAAGGAATACAAACGTCTCAAAAACGAGATCGACAGGAAGTGCAAAATGGCTAAGCAGGGATGGCTAGAGGACAAATGTAAGGATGTAGAGGCTTATCTCACTAGGGGTAAGATAGATACTGCGTACAGGAAAATTAGAGAGACCTTTGGAGAAAAGAGAACCACTTGTATGACTATCAAGGGCTCAGATGGAAACACAGTTCTAAGCAGAGAAGGGAAAACAGAAAGGTGGAAGGAGTATATAGAGGGTCTATACAAGTGTGATGTACTTTAGAACAATGTTATGGAAATGGAACAGGATGTAGATGAAGATGAAATGGGAGATAGGATACTGCGTGAAGAGTTTGACAGAGCACTGAAAGACCTGAGTCGAAACAAAGCCCCGGGAGTAGACAACATTCCATTAGAACTACTGACGGTCTTGGGAGAGCCAGTCATGACAAAACTCTACCATCTGGTGAGCAAGATGTAAGAGACAGGTGAAATACCCTCAGACTTCAAGAAGAATATAATAATGACCAAAAGTCTTGTTCCTCCTGCCACCGAACTTCACTAATTCCCGCTATATCTAACTTTAACCTATCCATTACCCTTTTTAAATTTTCTAACCTACCTGCCCGATTAAGGGATTTTACATTCCACGCTCCGATCCGTAGAACACCAGTTTTCTTTCTCCTGATAATGTGAAATACTATGTTCAGATTCTATCCTAATTTTGTTTTCTTCTCTGTCTCCGTGTGTGTGGAGATATATTTAGAAACTTGTTATCAACAAGTTTTTGAAACTTACAGAACTTTGAAACATAATCAGTTTGATGAAATAAATTAATAATATGATGTATATTTGAAATAGAGGTACACCTTGGTACTATGGTTTATCTTAGGAAAATTAAACTGTGTGTTAACAACTGTGAACATCTCAATCCCTAACTCATGTATCTGTTGTTGTGGGGGGTTAGGTTGATTATACCATTGTGTGTAATACCTCCTAACAGTCAATCCTGTATCAGCTACTTCACTTGCGTCCACATGTTGGGCATGACGATGAGTGATTATGAAGTCCTGCAATTTAACTAAGCACTTATTAATAATATTTAGAAAAGGATGGATTGCTATTTGCTGTAATGATGACACATTGAGTCGCAGACAGCCACAATGAAAAGACTGTTAAAGGTTCACCAATGTCACTAAAAACTCGGTGAGTCAGGAAAATAAATTCAGTGATAGTCTTGCTATATCTACTGGAGATTCTCTCGGTTCAGTTGTTGGATGAATGTGCACTAAAAAAATTTTGTGACTTGCTGTTTATCTTTCAGAAACAGAGCAGGGAGGGACGTAAACTAAGAACAACAAAAATAATCCCTTAATCAAAATATACTGTTTTATTTTGAAGGGTCTGACTTGCTCCATTTTGCTAATGTATTAAAGTGCATATGACTTTCACCACACATATCTAATATATTTCCACTATGGAAAACTCATTTGGACTGTTACAGTGATTTGCCCCCAGTCTGATACTAATAACATCTATAATTTGTCGGAAAATAGATAAAATTAAGGAAAAGCAGCCATTCGCCTGTAGCTGATTGATGTGTGGTGCATAGAAACATGCAGCAGAGAGGATTGTTTGCACTAGCTTTTTAGTGCGTGTTCTTTCTCTAGCGAAAGCACACAACATACCCATCTGCGGCCATGGCAAACGTGTGTACTTTTGCTCGAGGAAGAACAAGAGCTCAAAAGCTGGCGCAAATAATCCTGTTCTTTTGCATGTTTCTATGCACCTCGTATGACAGCCATAGGCCAGAGATTGTGCTTCCTTAATTTTACGTATGATTCCATCCAGCAAATTCTATTACTGTTATACATTGCTGTTCCAGATCTCTTCCATCCCATTCCCTTTTATATTTGTTGCTGTCATTCTTTACGTATCTACAACTCATTGGTCCATTATTTATTCCTTAAAATGTCTAAACTTTCTCCTCCTCTATAGTACCTGCCTTAGTCTTGCTGTAGCTGTGGGTGTATACATTTGTGTGTCTGTGTGGTTGTGTGTGTGGATGCATGTAATTTTCACTAGAGAAAGGGCAAGAGCACAAAAGCTAATGCAAATAATCTTTTTTGTTGCGTGTTCCTGTGCATCACACACCAGTCAGCTGTAGGTGAGTGGTTGTCTTTTGCTGACAGATTTCAAGCATGCCAGCTGATATTCATGTTGAATGACAAGCGCTTTGATCAGTCTCAACCCTCCAAACAGCATAACACTTTTAGGACTGAGAGCAGCAACTCCACCTAACCTGTCAGTTCTCTGTTTATGTGCAGTCTCTCGAGATTTTTGTATAGCAATTTCTTGCAGATGGCATACCTTAATCATCTGTTATATGTTGTTGTTGTTGTTGTTGTTATTATTGTGGTCATCAGTCCGGTGACTGGTTTGATGCAGCTCTTCACAATACTGTATCCTGTGCAAATCTCATCATCTCTGAATAACTCGTGCAATCTACGTTCATTTGTAACTGCTTACTGTATTTGATTTTTGGTCTTCCTCTACAATTTTACTCCCTGCACATCCCTCGAATACTAATTTGATGATTCCTTGATGTCGCAAATTTGTCCTGTCAGCTGATCCCTTCTTTTAGTCAAGTTATGTCATAAATTTCTATTCTCTCCATTTCTATTCAGTGCTTCTTGATTAGTTACATGATCTACCCACCTAAGCTTCAGCATTCTTCTGTAAAAGCTTCTATGATCTTGTCTGAACTATTATTGGCCATATTTCACTTCAGTACAAGTGTACACTGCAGGCAGATAACTTGAGGAAACCTACCCAACACTTAAATCCTCCCCCCCCCCCCCCCCCCCCCGCCCCAAATCTCCCCAGTACAACCTCTCGATGTTGCCGCTAGCAGCACTATCCATCCCACCATGCCCCTGCACGCTCTCTCAGCCAGCACTAGCTTCTCCTTCCCCCCTCCCCACACCTATCCTTCTGTCCCTCCTACCCTCAACTCCTCCCCTTTCCACGTGCTTCTTTCTTACCCCCACTATCCATCTCAGCTTAATTACTGATCTCAACAGATGCCGCTGCAGTAGGACCTTAATGCTCGGAGACAGGAGTCATGTATGTGAGTTTTTGCTGTGTGAATATGTGTGTGTTTTCTAAGAGGGACTTCATCCAAAACCTGAAATACTTCTACCATTTCATTGTGCCTGTCTGTGACTCATAGCCTCCTCTGTGTGGTAAGTAACAAACTATCCTTTCCATATTGTTGTAATTCCCTCCTGGGCTTTCAGTTGATGAATTTGTATTCTATGTTATCAAATTTTTCTTTGTCAGAAACACTTTTCTTGCCAATGCCAGTGTACATTTGATATCCTCTCTACTATGGTCATCATCAGTTGTTTAGTGCTTAAATAGCAAAACTCACATACTACTTTCAGTGTCTCATTTCCTGATTGAACTTCCTCAGCATTACTGGATTTAATTTGACTGTGTTCTATTACCGTTGTGTGATTTTTCTTGTTCATCTCATACCTTCCTTTCAAGACACTTTCAGTTCCATTCTGTCTCTGACAGAAGTACAGTGTCATTGGCAAACCTCAAAGTTTTTGTTTCTTCTCCCTGAACTTAAATTCCTTTTTGATTTTTTTCTCTTTGTTCACTGTTTGCTCAAGGTACAGATTAAATAACGTCAGGGATAGGCTACAATGCTGTTACCACTCCCTTCTTAACCACTGCTTTCCTTTTATGTCCATAGACTCTTATAACTGCTGTCTGCTTCCTGTAAAATTTACATGTGACCTTTCAACCCCTGTAATTTACCTCTGCTACCTCCAGAATTTCAGATGTATTTGTCTTCATTCTCAGAAGCTTTCTGTAAGTTTACAAATGGTAGGATTGTCTTTCTCTGTCTTCTGAGATAAGTCTTTGGGTCAGTATGCTTTGCATGTTCCCACATTTGTCTGGAACCCAAACTAATCTTCCCCAAGGTTGACTTCTACCAGTTTTTCCATTCTTTTGTAAATAATTAGGGTAAGTTTTTTGAAATCATGACTAATTAAACTGATTGTTCAGTAGTATTCATACCTGTCAGTACTTATCTCCTTTGGAATTGGAATTCTTAAATTCTTCTTGAAGTCTGAGGGTATTTTGCTTGTCTCATACATGTTGTGCACAAGTTGAAATAGGTTTGTCATGGCTGGCTCTCCCAAGGATGTCTACTCCAAGGGATTTATTTTGACTTAAGTCTTTTAGTGCTCTATCAAATTCTTCTTGCTGTGTCATATCTCCCATCTCATCCTCGTCTACTTCCTCTTCCATTTCTATAATACTGCCTTCAAGTTAATTTCCTTTGTATAGTCCCTCTATATGATTATTCCACATTTCAGCTTTCCATTCTTTGTTTAGTAGTAGCTTTTCATCTCAGCTCCTGATACTCATACAACTGTATCTCTTTCCTCCAAAGGTCTGTTTAATTTTCTTTTAGGCAGTATCTACCTTTCTCCTAGTTATACATGCTCCTAATAAACTTATGTTTGTTGTCTAGCTACTCCTGTTTAGCCATTTTAGACTTTCCATCAGTCTCATTTTTTAAACATTTGTTTCCCTTTTACCTGCTTCATTTGTTTGCATTTTTATATTTTCTCCTTTCATCAATTAAATTCAATATCTCCTGTGATATCCAATGATTTCTACTATGCCTTGTCTTTCTATCTATTTGATCCCGTTGCTCACTGTTTCATCACTCAAAGCTACCCATTTGTCTTATACTGTATTCATTTCCCCTGTTTCAGTCAGTTGTTGCCTAATGCTCCCTTTGAAACTCTCAACAACCTCTGGTTCTTTCATCTTACCCAGATTCCACCACCTTAATTTTCCACCTTTTTGCAGTTTCTTGTATCAAATGTTAGTGATGATTAGACATGGTGTGTGCCATATTCTGCCTATTGGCTTCTTCTTTCATTCCAATCCATATTCTCCCAACTTTTTTTTCCTTCTCTTCCTTTTTCTACTATTGAATTCCAGTCCTCCATCACAGTTAAATTTTCCTCTCCATTGTATATCCCCTATATTTATCAGTGTGAATGCTTTTACTAAGTCAAAGACAAGCCTTCTGATCTCAGCAATGTAAAAAGCCAGCTGGTGGCATTGCAATTTCATCATCATCACCATCACCATCACCTTTTTCTTCTTCTTCATCATCATCAACATTATCATCAGCCATTTGACATCTGTACTGGATAAAGATGTCTTTCAAATCTCTTCCTGCATTATCATCTGCATGTTCTTTTAATGTCTTGTACCCACATTCCATTTTATCATTGCCTCAATGTTTTCAACTATCTCAGAATCTAGCAAAGAACTTTTTTGGTGCATTTACTCTCTCTTGTCTCATCTACCATCCAATTGCCTAACATGTCCCACTTTCATCCAATCTGTTTTCATACAATCAAAGGCATACCCAGTAAGGCACAGGGAAAAAAAACCCTCAATAGTAAGTTACCTAGAGCTACTTCCTATGAAATTTAAAACTATTTTTTTATTCACCCCAAAAACTAAACATGAGTCTCACCCCCCACCCCCACCCCACCCTCTGTCTCCCTCTCCATTGCCTACTACCTCAGGTACTGGATATGCTCTTGATTACAACCCCCAATTTTTGAAAGCTTTTGCATTAAAAGTCTATTTCTCTCTGACCTAATTCAAGACTGATAATGCTAAATTTTGTTTTTTATACAAATCACAGCAGGCTCAGACGTGGTAATTGGGTGTCTCTATAGGCCCCCTGGCTCAGCAGCTGTTGTGGCTGAGCACCTGAAGGATAATTTGGATAATATTTCGAGTAGATTTCCCCACCATGTTATAGTTCTGGGTGGAGATTTTAATTTGCCGGATATAGACTGGGAGATTCAAACGTTCATAACGGGTGGCAGGGACAAAGAATCCAGTGAAATTTTTTTAAGTGCTTTATCTGTAAACTACCTTGAGCAGTTAAACAGAGAACCGACTCGTGGCGATAACATATTAGACCTTCTGGTGACAAACAGACCAGAACTATTTGCAACGGTTAACGCAGAACAGGGAATCAGTGATCATAAAGCGGTTACTGCATCGATGATTTCAGCTGTAAATAGAAATATTAAAAAAGGTAGGAAGATTTTTCTGTTTAGCAAAAGTGACAAAAAGCAGATTACAGAGTACCTGACGGCTCAAGGAAAAAGTTTTGTCTCAAGTACAGATAGTGTTGAGGATCAGTGGACAAAGTTCAGAACCATCGTACAATATGCGTTAGATGAGTATGTGCCAAGCAAGATCGTAAGAGATGGAAAAGAGCCACTGTGGTACAACAACCGAGTTAGGAAACTGCTGCGGAAGCAAAGGGAACTTCACAGCAAACATAAACATAGCCAAGCCTTGGAGACAAACGAAAATTACGTGAAGCGAAATGTAGTGTGAGGAGAGCTATGCGAGAGGCGTTCAATGAATTCGAAAGTAAAGTTCTATGTACTGACTTGGCAGAAAATCCTAAGAAATTTTGGTCTTATGTCAAAGCGGTAGGTGGATCAAAACAAAATGTCCAGACACTCTGTGACCAAAATGGCACTGAAACAGAGGATGACAGACTAAAGGCCGAAATACTAAATGTCTTTTTCCAAAGCTGTTTCACAGAGGAAGACTGCACTGTAGTTCCTTCTCTAGATTGTCGCACAGATGACAAAATGGTAGATATCGAAATAGACAACAGAGAGATAGAGAAACAATTAAAATCGCTCAAAAGAGGAAAGGCCGCTGTACCTGATGGGATACCAGTTCGATTTTACACAGAGTACGCAAAGGAACTTGCCCCTTCTTGCAGCAGTGTACCGTAGGTCTCTAGAAGAGCGTAGCGTTCCAAGGGATTGGAAAAGGGCACAGGTCATCCCCGTTTTCAAGAAGGGACGTCAAACAAATGTGCAGAACTATAGACCTATATCTCTAACGTCTATCAGTTGTAGAATTTTGGAACACGTATTATGTTCGAGTATAATGACTTTTCTGGAGACTAGAAATCTACTCTGTAGGAATCAGCATGGGTTTCGAAAAAGACGGTCGTGTGAAACCCAGCTCGCGCTATTCGTCCACGAGACTCAGAGAGCCATAGACACGGGTTCCCAGGTAGATGCCGTGTTTCTTGACTTCCGCAAGGCATTTGATACAGTTCCCCACAGCCATTTAATGAACAAAGTAAGAGCATATGGACTATCAGACCAATTGTGTGATTGGATTGAAGAGTTCCTAGATAACAGAACGCAGCATGTCATTCTCAATGGAGAGAAGTCTTCCGAAGTAAGAGTGATTTCAGGTGTGCCTCAGGGGAGTGTCGTAGGACCGTTGCTATTCACAATATATATAAATGACCTTGTGGATAACATTGGAAGTTCACTGAGGCTTTTTGCGGATAATATCGAGACGTTGTAACAATGGAAAATTGTACTGAAATGCAGGAGGATCTGCAATGAATTGACGCATGGTGCAGGTAACGGCAATTGAATCTCAATGTAGACAAGTGTAATGTGCTGCGAATACATAGAAAGAAAGATCCCTTATCATTTAGCTACAAAATAGCAGGTCAGCAACTGGAAGCAGTTAATTCCATAAATTATCTGGGAGTACGCATTAGGAGTGATTTAAAATGGAATGATCGCATAAAGTTGATCGTTGGTAAAGCAGATGCCAGACTGAGATTCATTGGAAGAATTCTGAGGAAATGCAATCCGAAAACAAAGGAAGTAGGTTACAGTACGCTTGTTCGCCCACTGCTTGAATACTGCTCAACAGTGTGGGATCCGTACCAGATAGGGTTGACAGAAGAGATAGAGAAGATCCAACAGAGAGCAGCGCGCTTTGTTACAGGATCATTTAGTAATCGTGAAAGCGTTACAGAGATGATAGATAAACTCCAGCGGAAGACTCTGCAGGAGAGATGCTCAGTAGCTCGGTACGGGCTTTTGTTAAAGTTTCGAGAACATACCTTCACCGAAGAGTCAAGCAGTATATTGCTCCCTCCTACGTATATCTCGCGAAGAGACCATGAGGATAAAATCAGAGAGATTAGAGCCCACACAGAAGCATACCAACAATCCTTCTTTCTACGAACAATACGAGACTGGAATAGAAGGGAGAACCGATAGAGGTACTCTGGGTACCCTCCGCCACACACCGTCAGGTGTCTTGCGGAGTATGGATGTAGATGTAGATGTAGACTTAGTTTTGAAAACTGTGTTTGGTCTACCAGAAGCATTTCATGGTGTTTTTATTACTCCGTTCATTTCTCTTGCCGACCATACAGATGTTCTCTTTAACTAATCAGAATACAAATATTCATTGATTGTGTCTGTTACTTAATTGTCAATTTGTGCTATTTTCTTTTCATTTTGTTGTGTATACATTGTGTTAATCATAACATAATTGATTATCAAGCCTACTTCCAAGTTTTTTCTATGATGTTATTCCATTTGTTGTTTTCTTAAGATAATTATCAAATGGTCTGTATGGATCAGTGGAACTGAATAAAGGAACTGTAACAGGAGAAAGGACAAACTGATAAAATTGAATGCACTGACTAGAAACTGGTACAAATGCAATATTTACCTGTAACCATTTCAAGAACAGCTCAACAATCTTCAGCCCAACAAGCAGCTGGCATGCCAACAATATATTCCATCTAAAAATAAATATTGTCAACCTCATGGAAAAGAAAAAAAAAATTATGGACTGATCACTAAAATTGTACAATGAGCTTTTTTGTCTTGAAAGAAATTAAGTTATCCAAAAAGACAATGTCTTGCCATATTTATCACACCATTTTTCAGAGACATGAAGACAATTATTCCAGGGTGTATATGCTCCGGGACAACCGGGAAATGCGGGAAAAACTCGGGAATTTTTTCATCCGGGATAAAACGTGGGAAAACACAGGAATTTTTAAGAATTCTGGGAATTTTTTGTTGTTTTAGTTTTCAGTTAAATTTTTGTAGTTTTAATTGGTAAGAACTGATACTCTAACAAAGAATTTTACTTTAGCCCGTTACTGCAATATAATGAGCTTTTTTGTCTTGAAAGAAATTAAGTTATCCAAAAAGACAATGTCTTGCCATATTTATCACACCATTTTTCAGAGACATGAAGACAATTATTCCAGGGTGTATATGCTCCGGGACAACCGGGAAGTGCGGGAAAAACTCGGGAATTTTTTCATCCGGGATAAAACGCGGGAAAACACAGGAATTTTTAAGAATTCTGGGAATTTTTTGTTGTTTTAGTTTTCAGTTAAATTTTTGTAGTTTTAATTGGTAAGAACTGATACTCTAACAAAGAATTTTACTTTAGCCCGTTACTGCAATATAATACTGCACCAGTAAAACATAAATGAGGAAAAAATAATAATAAAACTTCAGTTGCGAAGGAAATGCACCATTTGCAGCAAAAAAGCACAGTGCACACACAAGTGCCTGCCAGTAGCAAAATGTGTTGAAGCCTTTTGGACAAAGACTATGCAATAATTCATAACAATGAACTGATTCTGACAGGCGTGATGTCACAACAGTTAACATTAGGTTTGTTTGAGAAGTTGCCAGCGGGCTTATGCGCATGCACAGTTGAGTCGCATGTGAGCAGTACCTTCTCACGCTTCTGGCTACTTGAAGAAGTGTGGCTGTTAGCTGTATTAGCAGTAGCAACAAGCAGCCAGATGCTACTCGGAAGTATTTTTCTGACGCGCCCAAGCTACCAGATTCGCGCATGCGCAGTCTGAGTTGTAACGGGATGAGCGGGAGTCTCCACATGAACCATGTTTATGTTCAGTGATTTTGCTGTTTCCTCTTGGTTTACAGCTCTCAAAAACAAAACGGATTTCTGTGACCGGGAGCTATAAAGTGAATTAAAATATTAACATAATTATGGAAGGCTAAAATACAGTTTTCTGATTTTATTTTATTTCCAGGTTTTTGGCGGCCGGGTATTAATTGCCTTCCAGAACAGTGAAGTTATTTTTGTTGATTTGCTAAAAAAATAGTGCTTAATTAATCTTTTCTGCAGAGGTTGTCAATTTATTTGAAACACTATTGGCTACTGTCAAGTGCACATATGGCATTATGCCATAGAACTAAACATGAGATAATACAGTACTGATACTTCAAGAAAATTAGCATTCCGAAAATCTGATTTCCAGAATCGATTTTGAAGTGTTTATGTGACCACCCAGGAGCGGAATTGGGAGATTGATTTACAAAATCAGGTTTTGGGAGCCCCATGTAAACGCTATCTGGTATCATCGGCTGGCGAGATCATGTGACATGAGCTATGATTGGCTTACAAAAGCGCATGGCGATCTCGATTTCAATGCTTCGGAAACTAATGTTCTGCATTTGGTGGAAATCGACTATATACTTTCGTAATATGAAAATATGCAGCATACATGTTGCTGCAAATCAAAGATCTTTCCAAAACACATTTTTTTTCCTGGGGTTCGTTTCCTAAGGTGGCGGGAGGTTCTACACTGGTCTATGAAACCTTAACCATTCAAAGGACTGATAAGTTTTATGATCCCGAGGGAAAGTATACTGTCACTCAACATGGAAAAAGTGTATTTTCACCCGGGAGAAAGTGTATTTTTTAACCGGAAAATCCGGGAATTTTTTTTTCCTTGTCCACGTATACACCCTGTAATCGATACCAAAGAGATCTTGTAGTAAGAGAACTTCTAAGCAAAGTATGGGCCATCACAATTGATAGCAGTGTTCCTGAACCTCCTCATAAAAGAAAACGGGGCAGTTTATAATATTTTTGGTGAATGGATGAATGAAGCACTACGTTATAATAATCCTGATGAATTGGATATTTACAACAGGATTTAGTACAACAATTCTAACATTTTGGCTATTCAGAAAAGACCAGGTAGTTTGTGAAGAACTTTAATGTTGATTACTGAGATTCATAATGCACATTTCTAATACTTTTGTTTGGGCTTATGTTCTGAGAGTGAGTGACAGAATATCATCTTGATATTCTAGAAGAAATTCTAAAAGCTTTTAGTCATGGTGTAAATCGGATTCTTGTGCAATAAAATACAGGTGGCAGTAAATAAAACAACTTATGTACTCCTGGAAGATAGACTGTTTATGATAGGTAATCCCATTATCAGGATAAATAACATTACAATCAAAAGATAAGGGCTCTGTCAGTATCTTGGTTTCCCATCTGGCTTTAAAGTCCAGAAAAAATCAGTCCGAATGAAAGGTGCATTCGGTGCCAATAGATACATATTCATGATCTTGGGAATATATTCCACAGACTGCAGATACAAAAGAGAGGAACCGTGTACCGGTTCCCCACAGAAAATATACAGATAGAAGATAAGACATTCTTCGTGATCTGTTTGGGAGAGTGAGTGCATTAAATCAATCTCATTAAAGTGGATAAACAGTGACGTAAGTGCATTTCAAGCATGACCTACTGTCAAAGCCTTGTAATCAATTTCCACGTTATATTCACCTTTATGCCAAAGGACAATTGAGAGGCTTTGTGTGAGATATAATGATCTTCTGAAATCCTGGAGAACATTTTCTGTTTGCATCCTCATTCATGATAAAATGTTTTAATAAATTATATACAATACAGACCCAAAGACTTAAGTCCATTTAGGTGAGCACTTGCCAATCCACATATGCACAAAATCTACTCAGTGCTCATGCAGATACTGTTGACAGATGTGTAGTGGGCTGCCTGTGATGTAGTAGTTAAGGAACATACATTATGAAAAATGCAGGGCAAATTCCATACTTAGGTAATAACCATATCAGCATTATGCAAGGCACTGATATACAGCTCAGCTCTGCGATGTACTGAAACAATACTAGAAGCTGATAGTTACTTTGAATTGTAATGCATTCTCAGACAAGGTTATGACCTCTTTTGGGTAAATTTAACGTACGACTTCTGAAAAATAAAGAAGATGAAAGATAAGTTCCTTCTCTTTCTGACTTATTCTAGTAGTATGAGTCCCTATAACCTCTTCCAACTCTTCTATATATTGAGTAACCTGAAATAAGTTTTTTTTTCTTATTTTTGCCATTTCTGAATTATTCTGATGAATTACGTGTCCAGTTTGTTTTGAGATAGTTAATTTTTTTTTTCAGGGGACCACTAGCTGTTGTTCAGTTGGTTGGGGGTGGTGGCCTTATTGGAGATCTTCATGGAAGTGGTCTCACTGCAGACACTATGGTTGCAAAGTACCTGATGTTCAATCAGGTTGACCGGGCAATCAATTTGTTGCTAAGTCTCAACTGGGATTCGTATGGTCAGCAGTGTATTTCTTGTCTCAACCGTATCATTAATTACCTCTTCCGGCAACCGCTCACACCAGAAAGAGAAGGTGAATGAACTTTTCTTTACTGTATTTTTAGTGTACAAAACTGTTAGTTCAGTATGGAATTGGTACCAACATGTTTGCCATGTCAATATACAATAGTTTGAGGCATCACTTACCTCATAACATTTGCCTCTCATTTGTAGAATTTGCGAATATTTTTCTATAAAATACTTACCTTTCTCTTGTGCATTTCCATTAAACAAGCTGTAGATATAATAAACATAACTGTAAGAAGATTTCAAAACACTCTCCTACAGTATTAATGTCTGTATGTGAATGTATAATATAGAGTATGTGGGGAACAGCCATTTGTCTTCTTATCTATGAAACAAACAAGAAAAGACAGTAGTAATCTGCATATAAGGTTCTGTCATCTATACAGTAATTAGCGTTCGATTCTTGTTCTTTTCATTCAGCACGCTGAATACATGCTGAATGAAACTAGGTACTGGTTAGCACACTGTATTCGTTTTGATGAGGTATGGAATTCAAATCTTCACCTGCCCGTCCCCATTCAGATTCCCTAAGTTTCCCTGAATCACTACAGATGTACACTTAGTTAGTTCCTTAAACCTCTTTATTTACAAACAACTGGTTCCAACAGACTTTGTTGTCACTTTCATGTCTTCAGAAATTTTATATTTCAAAATGTTTTCATTTTGAGTTGGATCTTGTGCCATATTGTCATGTAGATAAAATGCAGCACATAATATAAAGGTTTGTCATAAACAAAACATTTAAGAACAACAAGTGCCTTGTGCACATGGCTATGTCCATATACATAGTGTTTACGGATGATTGTTACGTCATAAAAAACACAGTACACAATAAAATGCAGAGTAGCACATTTGTTAACATTAGCTGGATATGTTCTAATCATTGAAGATCCACCTTAGATGGTATATAAGGTGTAGCTATATGTCACCTAAGGTGGATCTTCAATGCTTAGAACATGTCCAGCTAACATTAGCAGATGTGCTACTGTGCATTTTATTGTGTATCGTGTTTTTTGTGACGTAGCAATCATCCGTGAATGCTACTTATATGCACATGACCATGTGCACAAGGTGCTTTTTGATTTTAAATGTTTTATTTATGATGGATCTTGATATTATGTGCTACTTTTTATCTGAATGACAATTTGGCATGAGGTCCGACTCAAAAAGAACACATTTTATGACATAACATTTTTGAAGACCTGAAGATGGCAGCAAAGTTGAAATGTTCAAATGGCTCTGAGCACTATGGGACTTAACATTTGAGGTCATCAGTCCCCTAGAACTTAGAACTACTTAAACCTAACTAACCTAAGGACATGACAAACATCCATGCCCGAGGCAGGATTCGAACCTGCGACCGAAGCAGTCGCGCAGTTCCAGACTGAAGTGTCTAGAACCGCTCAGCCACACCGGCCGGTGGCATCAAAGTCTGTTGAAATTGGTTGTTTGTAAATAGAGAATTGCTTATGCAGTATTGGCTGTAGAAAGCTTTTACCAAGTAAAACAGATTGCCCCTTCTAATTTCTCAGCATGAGAAAATTGAACTAAAACAAAATGGTGCAGCCAAATGATAAAGCAGAATATTGTATGGTAATTTATTTTCAGCAACAGCAGGCATGTTGCAGTTGTGTCAGGCCAATGCAGATGACATCTTTTCCTCTCTGCTAAAGCTGTGTGCTTCATATTTGCAGCTGCCAGAACTGTAGTACTGTTAATTCTAAATAAACTTACATAACTTCTCAAATGGGTTTTGCTGTACTCATCAGTCTAAGTGTGCTATGTATTCTTTCCAACAGAACATATTCCTGTGTCTTTATAACTCCTGCCCAGTTTACTTGCAGTGGAACTGTGTGATTTAGCTTCAGGACTGTTGATTAACAGCTTGTACAAGTAATGGGAGTGTAACAACTACTAGGCATATTATTCTGGAACGTTTACAGTATTGAAAAAATAGTGTACTTGTCTGCATGCTATTTTGAATGGCCTCAAAATTTTATTTCCATTACAGACCAAGATTAATTTTGAAATAAATAGTAACTGATGATTGTTCTTGTTTATTGTTAGTGAGTTGTTCTCCCTTCATACTCCTGATTAGGTTGCAACATTCATAATTTGTTACAGTCACTACAGAACACTTTCTTTATAACTTTATTTATTTTTACCTGCTATCATTTAATATTATCACTGGTCTCTCTACAGTGCAGCTTCAGACAGCTTTAGGCAGCTTTCTTTTGCCTCCACGGCCCCTTTGCCACGCTACTGAGGAGGAGTTTGGAAGCACTGTACGTGATTTGGCAAGACGTTTCTTTCACCACCTGCTGCGCCATCGGCTACTTGATAAGGCTTTCAGACTGGCCATTGACTTGGATGATGGTGATCTGTTTTCTGATATATGGCACTGTGCCAAAGGAATGGGTGAGACTGTTATAGCTGATGCTGCCCGCGAACGTGCACGTCTGATATTTAGCCGCTGTAGCAGCCGGTCGAGCTCACACTCAGGTCTGTTCCTGTAAATTTTTGTTTCTTTATTTTTCTTTTCTTGTGTAAGCCCCACCTTACCCCAGTAAATACCGCTTTAAAATTATTTGGTTCACTTAATACTCTAAAACAGAGGGGAATTCATGGTTCAGCTCTGATTTGTTTATTCCTTAATAAGTAAGCAACAGGATGCAAAATGTTACATTGAGGCTCTCCTCGAAATTCACATCAGTGAGAAATTACAGTGGGCATTTACAGGGTTTGATCATGGATCCATTACTGTTCTTGCTCAATACTGATGATTCCCCATTTGACTTGGAAAAAAACAGAAAAAAAATCATTTTACAAATGGTACAGGTATTGCTAATATTTTCAAATGCAGATTAAAATTGTTACTTCCTGTAACTCTTTCACCATAGAGAATTTCTAGATTTAATATACGTATTGATTTACAGATATGAATAGGCTAGTGCACAGCCATTTACAAAGCAAATACAAGCAGTTTTTGTTCAACATACACTTTCCACATCATGTTTTTCTTGAATCTGTCTGTATAACATAAACTAACTTAAAGTAAAATTTAAAGTTGTCAGTAAATAAGCCACAATTTCAAATGAATTTGATATAATTTATGTGTCAATAGGTTTAACCATTGTAGGAAAAAATGCTTTTGTAATAACATAAAACTTAGGTTATCTACCTTCCTAATCTACTATTCTGCCTTCATTGGCCTGGGGCTTAGGCTACTTTATCCTTAAATAGTCGTGCGTCCTCCAACTATTTTCTCAATCTTTTTGGAAGGAGGTATTTCAGATGTTTCCATGTCTGTAGTCACCTGTACCTAAAAATTTATTTTCCTTTCTGTATTCGACTACACTTACAAGCAGTTAAGTTGGGACAGCTGCCTAGTGGTGTGTAGCATAACCTTTCATCCAGATAGTGACGTGTTATGTATATTCTTATTTAAAATAGATGCAAAAATAAATGTACTGTTATTTCAAATAAGAGTAAATATACCACATCACTATCAGGTTGGAAAGTTATGCTGCACACTACTATAGTCCGTGCTTAGAGAACCGGAGTGATAGGGAAGCATGGAGGTTTGTGAAAGTGCGGCAGAAGAGACCAGGCAAACAAAGCCCACGTTGTCAAACTGTGTTGCCATGGACAATACTCAGGTTCATTTGCCTATGGTACATTATACACATTCAAATCTAAGAGGAGAATAATAATTTTTAAAACTGATGTCAGTCAATCAACTAGCCTTCTTACAGACTTTTGATGTTTTATGAATTCTTTTAATATGTAACAATGGTATGACTAAATGTACTGGAAATTGTTGTGACATTTTCCATTACTGTAGTTATCATATGGACTGTACTAGGAGTAATGCTCATTCCTGTGCCCCATGATCTTGTGAAAGGGCACTGATATCCACACTGTTTAGCGTCTGAGAATTGTAATAAGTATAAAATAAATTTATAAGTATAAATCACTGTGTGCAAAAGAAGAATTACTGATAGCAAAGACATTTGCATAAGATTATTGTATAAATGATCAGTAAGTTGTCATATTTTTTGCTGTAAAAGAACTAACTTGTTCGACATTACCGTGAGAGACCACTTTTTGATACACTGACGAAGCAAACAACTAACCATCTTTGATTATCTCAAAGGAATGCTGCTGGATGATGTCGAAAACCACCAATATCTCGGCCGGGATAACGCTCCCAGTTATTTTAAGGTCATTTTTTCCAATTTATGTTTTGATGATTTTATCCAGCCACATTCTGGTGAGTTATTAGAGTATAGAACACATTTGGAAAAGCTCAAATTTCACAACTAACTTGTTAGCTGGTTCTCCGTGGACAATATGTTGAAAATTGTAACAAGTGATTGTCTGCACACTTCTTAGGATACAAATTACCAGTCAGTAAAGGCTAGGAAGTTCTCACAAGTATTTATGCAGTTGATCTGTTGACAAACAAAATCATTTTTTTAAACCACGGATCGGATACGCTCGACATTTTCTTCAGATGTGCGTGACCGATCAGTGCTCTTCCTTTCCTATATGTAACCAACTCCCAAGAATTTTGTATGCCAGTCATGAATCTGCTTGTGCAGAGTTGCCTTCTTGCTGAATCGACAGTGGAATGTATGTTGCACGTGAATAATTGATTGACTTTGCACAAATGCCAAAACACAAAATTATCTCTGTTGTGGTGTAGTCGCCATGTTACTACAAACAAACAACTGCGCGGCTATGTCAAAACTTTGAACCTTCCTCTGTCCAGTGACATATGCAATGTGTTTCCGTCTTTTATAGTTAGCCATAAACAACTGAAATCTGTTCTTTCTTTTTGAATCACCTGGTATTATTACATTAGTTTGTTCCAAAGTCTACAGCGTAATACCATCGTCACTGCAACCAACTCTGTCCACATCATATGATCGTAAATTTATGGTGATAGGTTCAAGGCTTACATCCATCTTCACCTCCCTATCAAAGTCTTCTTTCTGAAGTTTTTCAGTGTGGCACTCTCTTATTTCATTCATCTTTCTCAGGAATGTGGCTTGTGCTGCAGCTATGTCACTTCTTTCCATTAAAAACTTTCTTCCATCATTAATTTTAACATATTTGAAACCATTGTCTTTTAAAAATCTTTGTACTGATGATGTGCACTGTTGAATTCAATTGTGAAATTGTCACAAGTTTTTGTGGTGTTGGATGGTCACCATCTCTATACATTTCATACACAGAGTGCCTTAAAACATCCTTGCCAAACTATCCATTCGTGTTATAGGTTTCTTGTGATTTCAGTCCTTTTCAGGTGACACAAAACCTATTTTTCCTGAGATTTCTACAACTCTGACACTTTTGTCTACAATTTGTTGTATAGTTCTCTTGCTCAAACCACATGCTTCTGCAGTCCATTCTTGTGTCTTCAGAATATCAGCACAGGAGTCCCACTTTTAGATACACATTTGAAAAATTTATAAATGGGGTAAATATCCTCCTCACCTGCTTGTGGAGCACTTCACATTAGTTCCACCGGCTGACATATTTATTATGAAATCCCACTAACACATTTGTAGATACATCTTCAGATACATCTTCACAGCTACACTGTTACAAGAAAATAAGTGGCAGATGAATGAATGATTCAGCCAAATGAATGAAACTACATCATTGCAAAGAGTGGGAACAGAGTGTGATTCATGCGTTCTCTTGTAAAGGTGAACCACTCTTTCCTAAAATTCTCCCAATAAACCGAAGTCGGCCATTTGACTTTCCTAACACAGTTCTCACATGCTTGTTCCATCTCATATGAGTTTGCAATGTTACGCCCAGATATTTAAATGACTTGACTGTCTCAAGCAGGACACTAGTAACATTACAGGTTTGATCTTCCTACTAATCTGCATTAACTTACATTTTTCCACATTTAGGACTAGCTGCCATTTGTCACACCAACTGGAAATTTTGTCTAAGTCGTCTTGCATCTTCCTACTGTCACTCAACTTCGACCCCTTACTGTACACCATGGCATCATCAGCAAACAACCGCAGATTGCGCCACACTCTCTGCCAGCGCTACACTCTGAGGTAGCAGCCTGAAGGTGACTGACCATAGCCAAAAGTTCATTCAGCTGTTCTCGAACTGCGGCCAGCTCCTCCTTTCTCCGCACAAAGCAAGCACACATCCTAGCAAGACTAACTAAAGAAGTAATGAACACTCACCGTCAAGGACCAAGTACTGGGCTCTATTATTTAAGAAGTCTTCGAGCCACTCATATATCTGTGAAATGATTCCATATGCTTGTACCTTCCTTAACAGCCTGCAGGGGGTGCCATGGCAAATGCTTTCTGGAAATCTAGAAATATGGAATCTGCCTGTTGCCCTTCGTCCATGGTTCACAGTACTTCTAAAACCATGCTTATTCGTGGACGTAAGCTTCTCAGTATCGAGCAAATTTATTATATTTCAACTGAGAATAGGTTCAAGGATTCTGTAGCAAATAGAGGTTAGTGATATTGGTCTGTCATTTTGCAGGTCCATTCTTTTACCCTTCTTACATCCTGTAGTCACCTATGCTTTTTTTGAGTTGCTTGTACTTTGTGCTGGGTGATAGATTCTTTGTAAAATCTAACTGGGATTCCATCTGGAACTGGTGATTTATGTACTTACAAATCTTTCAGTTTGCGTACAGCAAGGATGGTTATTACTATGTTGTCCATATAGGAGTCTGTCCAATTCTCAAATGATGGTAAACGATTTTCCTGTGTGAACGATTTCTTGAACATGAAATTTAAACTTCGGCTTTTGTTTTGCTATCTTTGACTGCCACACCAGACTGGTCAACAAGGGATTGAATGGAAGCCACAAACTTAGTGATTTTACTTAAGATCAGAATTTCCTCAGGTTCTCTGACAGATCTCTTGCTAAGGTGTGATGGTAGTAGTTGTATGCTTCATGCACAGATCTTTTCACAGACACCTAATGCATTCCCTTTTGAACTGTGAGTGCAACAGCCTCTGCTACCTCAGCATCCTCCAATTTTAGTTATTAAGCTGTAGTGGGTCTTCTCCATCCTTTATCCACTTATTTGGCTTATAACTCACCAGATCACGACTTATGATGTGCTTAAACTTTGCCAATAATACCTCTACAGCCATCTAACTGTAACTAAGACAAATGCCAATTCACTGTCTAAGTGAGATACTAATAACTGCTTATCGCTCTATCTAGCAGAAACACCCTCCTAGCCTTCTCAACTGATAAACTTCCATAATGATAGTTGCTATAATGACATCATATTTGCTAATCCCCATCTCTATACTGACTTTGTCGTTAAGGTCCAGCCTGTTTGTAGCTACAAGATCTAAGATATTTCCATTGCATGTGAGCTGCCGAGCTAGCTGTTCAAGACAGTTCTCAGAAAACGCGTTCAAAAGTATTTTGAAAGACTGTCTGCCTGTATCCCCCGCAATGAATCCATAGACATCCCAGTTTCTACTTATTGGGTTAAAGTCGGCTCCAACTAATATTGCATGTACTGGGTATTTACACACTATTGACCCTAGACTTTCTTTGAATGACTCTAGAACTGTCACAGCATAATCGTGTGGGCAGTAAATATGTCCAACAATTAACTTGGTTTCGCCTACATCTGTTATATGTGCCCAGATAACTTCACTGTCATACTCAACTTCCACCTCAGTAGAGACAATGTTTTTGTCAATTTGAATGAGCACCCCCCTCTCCTACGGTTTCTAATCTGTCTTTCCAATGTACATTCCATGGCTCGCTAAATACCTCAGGGCTTTCCACTTAGGTCTTCAGCTGGCTCTCGGTCCCAAGAATAATTTGAGCATGAGAACCTTATCACAAATACTTTGACAGTTTACTGATAAAATTATGATAGTCGAAGCGTGTTTATTCTGAACGCTGTTTAACTTCCCTTGCTGCAAATCGACTGTCGATTTTCATCAGAGCAGCTCAGATTACTGCCTAGCCTAAAAAGCTCTCATGTGCACTCCACAAGTAGTCTGGTTTACCAGAGTAGCTGCTCCCTTTGTGTAGTGCACCCTTGACCTATCAAGGGGTGTGCTACAAATCCCCAGATAGATCTATCAATCTGCAGCCAAGAGAGTCATAGAGTTGATGAACTCTTTGGTTGAGACTCTCCATTCAGCTCCAAACCAAAGGACCCCGATCAACACTGAACAATGCTGCAAATTGCAAGCTCTGCTTGCACCCCACATGCAAGGCCAGCAGTCTTCACCACTTCTGCCAGCCACCCATACGAACTGAGGATGGCCTCAGAATGCATGCAACAGGTGTCGTTGGTGCCGATGTGAGTAACAACTTGCAGACTACTGCACACAGCATGCTTGGTAGCTGCAGGCAAGGCCGCCTCCACATTTTGGATGAGGCCCCCCAGCAGACATACCAAGTGCACATTGGCTTTCTTTCCAGCCCTGAACACTATATGCCTAAGGGGCTCCAAACGTGCCCAACAGAGGAGCTCCCAATAACTAGTAAATGCTTCCCCCCAGGTGCCTGCTTAGACCCTGCTGGAGGAGTGGCCATCTGTCCACTCACAGGGTGAATGGGTGAGGCCAGGTGGCCTGTCTCCACATTGGCCCTCTGCCTCGAGCGACATGAATGCATTACCGCCCGCCACTCACCCTACTGTGAGGGCAGATCCACAGCGTCGGGAGCACTAGGAGGTGTCTTGGAAGCATAGCCAGTGGACAAAACAAGCAACACCTGAGATGTCCCAAGCGACATGACACCTTCTGTGCCAGCGCTGCACCCTGAGGTAGCAGCCTGAAGGCGACTGACCATAGCCAAAAGTGCATTCAGCTGTTTGCGAACTGCGGCCAGCACCTCCTTTGTCCGCACACAGCAAGCACACACCCTACAAGACTAACTAAAGAAGTAAACTATAAAATTAGCAGACTCCTTCTGCAAAATCCTGAAGAAAGTTTCAGTAGAAGGGAAAATTCTAGAAATGGCTAAACAAATACAGTATCCAAAGTTAAATTTCTTTGAATAACTTCTAGGCTCTTTCAAATTGTACCAGGAGTCACACAAATAGACTGTTTGACACCATCATTATTCAACTGAGTGTTGGAAAAAGTTATAAGAGAATGAAAAATATAAGAAGGAAAATAAAAAGTTAACTACATTAAGTTGAATAGATTGAAAGAAGCAATAAAGTTTTTGGCCTCCACAGATTATCTTGTAATACTAGACTGGAATCTCAGAGGATGCAATGAAAAGACTAGAAATTCTGAAAGAACCGGCTGAGAAGGCAGGTTTACAAATATTGTTTGCAGAGACAGAGTATATGACCAAGAAATTAGAGAACCAAGTACGGCAACATCAAGAAAACAAGCAACTTAAAATATCTGGATGAAAATATAAACACAAAAAGTGAAAAAGAAACAATTAAAATCAGAACTGAAAAAATGAAAATACATGAAACTGAGAAACCAGTACAATAAAAAATGTTTTTCTAAAGGTGTTAAATTAAGGCATTATAATACAGTTGTAAAACCAGAAGCCCCGTATGAATTAGAAACACCACATTTATCTAGAAGCAAAATGACAAAAGAAGATTCAGAAAAGATAGAAAGAAGTGTCCAAAAGATATTAGGTCCAATCAAGAACAAAGATGACAATTCGGTTTTGAGGCCAAATGTGGAAGTCATTACATGCCAAAATAACATAATCTCAGGGAAAGACATGTTACACTCTGTGAACATCTAGAGAGAAGGGAAAGACATGTTACACTCTGTGAACATCTAGAGAGAATGGAAGATGAAAAATTAACAATAAAGATCCATACAATCTTGCAAACCAGGAAAACGTATGAAGAAAATGGGTGGGGAGGCAAGATAAAAACAAACTTGGAAGAACTGCATATTGAACAGGAGAAATTACTCAACGGAGACAAAGAAAACAAATGAGAAGCAAGTGGTGTCAAATGGTTGATGATTAGAGCTCGTCTGAGAAAATGAAAGTGTCCTGAAGGAGGATGAAAAAGGAAAGGAGAAGTAAATAACTGTCTTGACATGGTCATTAGTTGGCCTTTAGCACAATGAAAAACGAAATTAACTGTACGTTGATCAGAAACAGGATGCTTCCTTTTCAGATGCCAATATACGGGCAACTGATACATGATAAATACATAAATTAAAAATATGATCAAATCTACAGTTTTCAGAACTTTTAACTAATTTCTTGAGAGGAGAATGAGGAAGCCAGGAAATGAGGAAAGAATGCATAAGAAATATGTGCTCTTTAGAAAAGAAAATGTTTTTTCAAATCTTGGATTACTAGAGTCACAAAATAGAGGCAATACTGAGATTCCAGAGTATCACTGATAGTGACCTCCCGGTAATCAATGCACCAAAGGTGAGAAACAAATAGAAATTGCTGACTGAAAATGAAAGTTAAGTAGGCAGAAGTAAGATGAGAAGAAAATTTAGTGAATGCAGCGAGCAGGCTCCATATGAACAAAAGTGGGGAGGGGAGGGAGGCTAAAATGAAATACAGATTTTTCTTGTAATCTTCTTGGAAACAAATCAGATTTGTATATTTCAAGGAAATCTCACCTGATGTGTGTTGTGAATTCAAGTTTGATTTCGCTGTAACTTATACTGATGCTCATTGTAGTCAAAATTGGGTTACTGTTGCTATTGTTCATGTCAGTAAGGCCAGAGTCACTACAGATGATCTTTTTTGTGTAACTTGGATGGACTGCACAAATAAGGGTGTTTATCATCTTTGTGGCCACTGCAGAATGTGCTTGAGTTGTAAAGTATCATTTGTCAGTGATTATAATGTTTACAACTGCCTTAAGACAATTACATTCTTATTAATAAATGTGTAACCTATTTTTGTTTGTGTCAAGCAACTCCACAGCCAGGTTTAATATTTTTCAGATTCATCTCAGTGTTCTCGTTCCTGTTGTTCTGGATGCTCTGGTTGTGATAGCCGTGATACAACGAGTGATGACTCACCAGAACCACCACCTCAGCCGCCACCTCCTCTTCCAGTACCAAGACAGCAAGGGAGTTCAGTGAGAACACCTGGAGAGAAACCAAAAGTGAAGTTCTCTGACACTGTCACTCACATTCTTGTGCCTGTGAGTATTAAAACGTGATGCAATATATTGTTGCTGCCTATACCTCCCACACATGTTTTGGTTTCTAATGCTCTCTTATTTCTGTTTTGACCTCACATGTGTAACTATGGTAACATCTTGATGGCCATTTCATTTAGGTTGAGCTGTGAACGTATTCAGTATTGTTATATTCATTAACTTTATTTGTGTGTAATGTTCCTGCTGTCTTCCTATACCTTTGAGGTATGGGGAGATAGGCAAAGGTGAAGGAAAAGGTGTTAAAATGATTGAGAGGTCAAAAATAGAATCACATGATGCCTCAGTTCCTCAAGCACCCTTTTCTCTATCTTGGCCTCCTTCTCTCCTGAAGTTTCATAAGTCTCTTTCAGTCTGTAAATGGAGTGAACTGTCTCCCTCACCCCTTTCCACAGCTCTCTGTCCTCACTTTAGAGGAGAAATCTGTGGTTCACATCAACTGCAATATTTTACGTCCTCAACTTTACAGTAATTGCACTGCCAAGATTGTACCACCCACAAGAGCCAAAGTGGTTTTTACCTTGCAAGCTTCAGCAAAACTAGAGATAGTTGAAAATTGTATGGTTCATTTAATGAGGTAGATATTTTTGTTATAATAAAGTGTGAGAATGGTCATGTGAGGAAATACAGGGTGTCCAGGGTGTCCAGTTTAAAAATGCTGTAGAAAGAGAACCATTGCTCAGAATGACATAAAATTTGAGCAGCATATTGACACAGGGAGAAATATCAAGCAGAATAATAATAAACAAAAATTTGACCAATAGATAGTACTGTAAGCGTCAGAATATGCACACCAACAGACACAAGCCATGCAGCTGTTCCTCAGTTTGTGTCCGAGACGCTCAACATGACTGTGTCCATGAATTATCACACACTGCTGGTTAGCTCTTTAACAAGAATGGTGACTGTGCACCAGTAGCCGTGCAGTAGTTTCGTACACTTAAGGGTATGAAAAAAGGCATTAGCGGGAGGACTGTCAAGGGTTTGGAGAAAGGATTACAAAATTCGAAGACGTGGATCCTTTCGAGGTGCAGTATGGCAGAAGGAGGAAATTAGTTGACCTGATCTCTGTCAAAAGATGTGGTACAGCATCACAAGAGTGGTTGACTGATGGTGTGTGAACATTCAGTGCACAGAGAATTGCTGGAACACTGGATGTGGCTGCAAGCACGTTGTAAAAGGGACATTCAAATGAAACCTGGTCAGTGGAGTAAAGTAACGCTAATGATTTTATTAACTCAAAAATGTAGTTATACACAGTACACATACTCAAAAATGGTCACATTTATCCCATTGCAACACTAGCCAGTTGAATCAATCCTTGAAGAAGCTAGTAGGCTGCTGTCAGATCCAAGCCTGGACCCAGTCACACACTTTGTCGTCCGTTGCAAATTGATGTTTGCGAATAGCTTCTTGTATTAGAGGTCCAGACACATGAAAGTCACATGGTGAAAGGTTGGGGCTGTACAGTGGATGTTCCAGTGTTTCCCACGGAAACTACTGCAATGTCGTCTTCATTGCATTGGTCGTGTGTGGGTAGGCATTATCATGCAGGAGGATAACACCATTGAACATGCCTCGGTGTTTTGACTTGATGGCTCGTCTAAGGTTCTGTGAAGTGGCTTGATAACTGTGGGCAAAGATGGTGGAACTCGACAAGCAGTGGGTCCTTGTGGTCAAAAAAGGAGGACATCATGACCTTACCATAATTGATGTGCACAGCCTTTGGTTTCTTTGGAGGTGGTGAAGTCGCATGTTTCCACTGCTTGCTCTGACGCTTGCTTTCTCGTTCAAAATGGTGACACCATGTTTCGTCACCTGTGACAATACACGACAGAAATCCGTATTCCTCCTCATGATAGCGTTGCAGATGACTCAAAGAAAGCGCCATTCGAGTATTGCGCTGTTCGGCAGTCAGTTGGTGGGGAACCCAGTGCACACAGATTGTTCGAAAGTTCCATTGTTGGTGCAGTATGGTGTGGGCGGTGCCCATGCTAATATCCAATAACCAATGGATCTCATCCACGGTGATTCTGCAGCTGTCCAAGACAAAAGCATTCACTTTCGCAGCCATTTCCGTGTGTTGACACGATGAGCTTGTCCAGGATGAGCATCGTCTTCCAGTGACTCGCACCCCTCAAGGAATCGTTTGAGCTATTCCACAGCACTTGAATGACTCAGACCATACACAGCCTTTATCAGTCGATACATTTCATGGCTTCCAACTCCCTCTGCCGCCAAAAATTGAATCACTCCTCATTGTTCCTACGTACTTGCCTGTAGGTTCAGTAGTGGACGATAACTTGTGAGACAACCTTCTCTTTGGCTTGAAACCACACTGGCGCTATGCAACATCAAACGGTGTGCACGCATCAGTCTCTCTACCAATAGATGGCGCCACCATACCCACAGTTATGTGGAGTCACCTTATGTGTAAGGCAAAGGTAGACACACTGACCAGGTTTCATTTGAATGAACCTCTTTAAGTCATAAGGAACGTCCTGCATCGATATCCATACAGAATCACCCATATACAGGAGCTGCTTCCTGATGACCTGAAAGCAAGACAAACATTTGCTCTGGAATTTCTTGCTGTCATGGAAGTGGACAATAAATGGCCATGGAACATTGTGTGGATAGACAAAGCCCATTACCACGTCCAAGGACATGTCAGTATGCAGAATTGCAGAATAAGGGCAACAGAAAATATGCACACACATCATCAACTGGTACCACTCATTGTGGAAAGGTGACTTCGTGGGGCATGTTGATGGCATCATTTATCTTAGGATCATATTTTTTCGAGGAGAGGAGTACTGGGGATTTTGATACTACTAGCATCACTCATAAATGCTATGCATATCTTTTGCACACCGATGTCATTACAACCCTTCAACAGTGTGGATGTGTGGGTAAGATAATTTTTATGCATCTTCATCAGATGGGGTTATCTGAAAGATATGTTCAATGCTCCAGTTGTGGACATGGCTGAATGTGACCCCTGAGACACTCCAATTGGTTGTGGAATATGCTTGATTTCAGCTTGTGGTAGAAAATGGTGGACAGCATACTGAATGTCTTGTGCTGGTCTCATGACAGTTAGAAACTGATATTGTTTTGCTTTTTATGTGATTTTTGGTTCCAGGAAATTAAAAACCAGTGTCATTTTGCTTTTTATACAGTTTTTGGCCCCAGGACAATTAAATACCAATTTTTCCCATCCGATGTATTACAACCTTGCTGTGGTGGGTTGGCTTACCTAACCAACAGTGCCACAGCTGTTTACTCCCAAACTTGTGCAGTCTTGCACATTGAGCAGAATGGATAGTGTAATGTGCAGCTCAAACCATGTCAATAATATGCAGTTCAAACTTGACATCATCTTTCTACAGCATTTTGAAACTGGAACCTTCATTATCGGCACTCTAGATGCAAAAATGACTGTATATGCTGATGGGACATATGAAATCTCTTACGCCCCTTTGTAACAGGACACACTTTATGTAAACAGTCTCATAGTGCCAAGCTCATGAACTATGTGCCTGATGGCACTGTAATTGTTTTTGACTGGGTTGGTTGAATTGATCTGGATATATGAAGGGAGGCAGTGGGAGATGCACATTAACTGTAGTCAGATTAAAATTACCTGATAGTTGATGTCTGTCACTTGCTCCTACAGTGTTGCCACATTGGCTGCTGGTTATCTCTCATCGGCTGCTGGTTACCTTTCAGTTACAGGTGACACGAACATGGCAGACCACTTTACGAATGCTTTTAAGGAGTTATGTGGAGTGATGTTGGAAGTGGCCGATGTGAGGGATGTTGTAAATGCGAGATGCTCTGCTGACAGCTGGTTTTAATTGACCAGTGGCTAAACTGCGATAGATGATGCATTTTTATAGCCCTGAATTTAAACTCGTCTTCTAAGCTAACCACAACCTTGTTATATGCAATGTGTCCCAGAGAACGGCAATCAACAATCTGTGGCTGAACTAAAATTGTGATCGCTTTGTTCATGGTGATTAAAGCTAACCTCTTGTATTAGAAATTAAAAAATTCATTTACTCAATTAACTGAATAACAGTTGTAATCAAACCCTTTTAATTAGATTTATAAATAAAAAAAATTTTCATTGCTTTTGATGAGATCCAAACCTGTGACCTTCAATACGTCAGGTTTACAAGCTAACTGTTGCAATGTGCCACAACGCTATGTTAAATAGCTATATTTGTAACTGTGGTGACGCAATCACAACAATGAATTGCAGCTTACAAAAATATGGCTTCACACAATGTTTTGCAAAGCTTATCTAATGTAAGCCGATCCCTGTGATTATGATAACTGTATGTGTGACACTGAATCACATCTTGTGCGGAAGTATCCAGTAGTGTTTGCTTAGTGCTGTGTTTTGAAACACATGTATTTCATTAACATGGTTGTGTGTGTTTGTTGTTTTTGGCGTGGTTATCATGTGCGATGAACTACAAAATAAAAATGGCATACCCATGATTTGGGATCCGAACTCATCAGGAAAGAAAGACGGAGAAGGAAAAGGAAATGGAAATTAAGTGGCCCATCATTGTGGCAGCTTTGCAACAGCGAATGATTCAGGCGTGACATTGAGCATTGTGAGTGGACAAAACCAGCTCCAGGACATGAAGTGTCAATCATCACATAATTTTATTGGGCTACAATGAAAGTATATTAGGGACTATATGCAGAAACTGAGTACTCACATGTGGGCTATGTGCCAGTTGAAGTCACTGTAAGATATTGTGGGGTACTCAGATAGAAAACTGCCAATGTTGCAGTGTATACTGTGTTTACTCGAATCTAATCTGCACCTGGGAAATGAGACTCGAAATCAAGGAAAAAAAATTTCCCGAATCTAAGCCGCACCTGAAATTTGAGACTCGAAATTCAAGGGGAGAGAAAAGTTTTAGGCCCCACCTCCATATCGAAACAAAGTGGGTCCATTGTAATATGAGACACAATTTAGGTCAATGAATGACGATACAGCTACAGTAGTTTGGTTCGAGTCGTAAGCTTAGCAGTTAAGCTTTACCAGGTAGAGAGGGGGGGGGGGGGGGGGGGGGAAATCGTCTGATTAGCGAAACAACGAAAAGAGACTGCTATTTGCTGTTACTTACACTGCTGCTTTCTTTGATAATGATCAACAAGAACTAAATAATAGACTGCGTATGATAGAAGATGTTCTGCACGAGAGTTTAGCAAAAATTTTTCTCTGTTTGGAAATCTTTAGACGCCTCTTTAGTACATTACATTCTGGACAGAAATTAGGGTTATCTTAGATTTAAAAATCTGGTCAACTGCCGTGCTTCATTTCTGACTGTATCGCTATTAGGTATAAATAATACGAATATAAATATGACATGATATGTATATTCTTCCGCGTTTTCTGTTGTCTCACTCTAGTTTCGTAGTTTATTAGGCAGACAGGATTTAAATGAGATAGCAGCAAACATGAAGGAATACATGGCAAAATGTTTATATTCGTATTATTCTTATGTTGAAGAGAATATTGCATGTGATTCACAATTCATAAAAGTTCCTATTAGCAACCATCTCTTCTCACAGCTAGGAAAAAATTCAGAATGTAGAGTTGGCCATATTGACAAACATCCCAAATAGTCTTGCCAGTCGTATTTTCGTAGTGCATTGAAATGTTGCTACATTCGAAGATGAACAATACGGAATTTGTATTTACTTCATTGGATAATGTATGAAAATGCAGTGGTCGAAACACGGGGCGGAGAAAAGAGCTCGTCTTACACATTTTTTTTAAATTTATTTACTGACGCAGAGGTTTTTGCGCCAGTATTTATTCTTTGTGCCTGCAAAGCATGCCTGTGTAGCGCTACATATATTCGACGGCAGAAGTTAGTTGTGGCAGCACCTACCAATATTTTTCAGAACTTCCGCTTACTTTGCACTCGATTCTAAGCCGCAGGTGGTTTTTTGGATTACAAAAATCGGAAAAAAAGTGCGGCTTAGATTCGAGTAAATACGGTAATATACTGCTCATCCAGCTTCATTTCAGCAAATTACTGTATGAAATGGTCAGCTCTGTTCTTTTGTTGATTGCTACAATGTCAGACTTTAGTGTGTAAGCCAAGAATTGAGATTCAACGGGAAAGGGAGGGGAATTTTCTTGAATGTGGAAGGGAAAATTGGGAGATGTGTTTTTGACGTTTAATATATCTTGTGATATTTAAAACATTCCTTGCCTATGGTGTGATCTATGACATTTTTAGAGAACTGCTGGATGTCAATAACTTTCTGCCACCAGGTCATGGTCTTCTGGTTAGGGTTCCTGTTTCTTGACCACATGGCACTGGGTTCAGTTCCTGGCGAGGTTGAGGATTTTCTCCACACATGACTAAGGTGTGTGCATTGTCCTGATCTACATCGGTGCACAAGTTGCCGAATTGGCGTCAGATAAAATACTTGTACTAGGTGTCCAACATCCCAGAGGTGATCTTGTTGTGAATAATGCCGTATGCACATTTCATTTTCTTTTCTGTCACGAGGTATTTACTGGCGTCTTGCAGTTCTCCCAAAATTAACAGTTTTATTTGTCTCTGAAGGGCCTTCCAGTATAGTACCTAAGGTGTTGCATGCAAGTCTGCTGAGACCTGCTGTTCTATATGCTGTTACACATAGCACAGATATATTCTAAAAATGTGTTCAATCTATTTTCCATTAAAAGTGAATTTTACAGTAAGTTCATTTAATAGGTGAATCATATTCATGTGTTCTAAAAATAAAAAATTAGTTGTAGACAGTCACAGTGTCAACAGAAAAGTCTTTTCTTGGAAACACACAAATGGCTACTGTCTCCAGCCAATGTGGCCCAAGTTGAGCCACATTGGCTGCAGGCAGTGGCCATGTGTGCGTGTGTTTTTCTATTTCTAAAGGATGACATTTTTGTCCAAAAGTTTAAATTTTTAGCAGTCCTGTCATTGCGCCTGTTTGCTTCTGTGTGTGGTGGGTAGCAACCTATCTTTTTCATAATATTGTTGTTATTCCACCTTGGACTTTCCATTGTTTGATTAAAAATGAAATATTTAGGATTCAAGACCATCATTGACAGAAGAGGAGGATTTTTGCCTGAATGTGAAACCATCTGGCAGTGCTTTACAGTTGCAGAAAGACCACTCCAAGAGACAGCATGTTTACATTCCAGACACACAGCAGGAACTTGCTGACAGTCTGCCACTGTGCCTTGGCAACAAAGACTACTTGAAAGATTTTTCAACCAGTGCAGGTAGCAGGTTTCTGATTACAAACAGATTAACACTATATTTTATGTGGTTTAAAATTTTATACACATTTTAAATTGTTTTACAGATATATCCGAGGAAGAGGACAATGGAAATGGCACCATAAAAGTTGTCCATTTTGGTGTTGTATAAAAAAAAAAAAAAACCTCTCGTTTGGATTTTCAGGCCAACAGTTCAAGTGCCTTACCAGTGTGCAGTTGTAGCCAAGTAGCTTTATGATGTGCCTTACTCATCTGTGTGCCAAAGTAAATGTTTCATTTATTCAGTATTTTGCACAGTATATTTATAGAAATGATTTTTATTTATCCCTTCTCACTGCATTTTCCAAATAATGTGAATATGCTGTTCTTGGTGATATTATCAATGCTCTAGGTACTGTGGACAACCACTCACTTCTCTTGTTGTGGTATTAATTCACTAAATGCACATCTGGTATATAACTGTCAAGTACTGTGTTTATTCTTTGCGGAGTGTACCTTTCCAAACGGACTGATAGGTCTAATGTAGGAGCCTTATAGCCCAGGGATGAACAAGTTATTTGTTTTTGCATATTACTGCTGTATATCTGTTGTGAGATGTTATAACTCCGGTACTCACCAATGCTGACATTTATTGATGTGAATCCCAAAGGTCCAATTTTAATCTCCACATATCTACTGAAAATAAATTGTGTCAACTGTGGATGATTTCTGTCTGAACTGCACAGTTTGGAGTACTTTAAAGAAAATATGACTTAAATATGTATCTAGTGCACTTTGATAAATTGTTATACTTGGTGAAAATACTTCCCTCTTTTTATCCCTACAGTATGGAGCAAATATTCCTTCTCGTTCCTACTGTTTTTAACTGAAAGCATTATAAAATACTGTCTAAATTTAATATTTGTACTTGGACAGAAGCTATTAACCCTTTCGTGTTGGCGCCGATTGTTGCGTCATGCACTGTGGACGAGCACCAGTCCCGCCCGGCCCTGCCCACTGCACAGCGCATTTTTCGCGCTCCCCGCGGCTCTACTCTGCCCTGCTTTCATACTAGTAGTGTTATTGCAGTTATTGGACTGTATACTAGATATTTGTTCGGGAAAATATTTTTTTGGTATTCATTTTGAATAAAAACAGTTTTCTTGGAGTTTCAGATAAATCGCGTAATTTTTTCTTACATTCTATAAGATACATGTTTTGATTCAGCTCTGGTGGGGAGGGTGCTTTATTATTTAAAACATTATTGAATAGTAGTTTTGTTTTCACTGCTTCAATAATATTTATTTATAATTGGTTTGCATTACATTCCAGTAGGATTACATTACGAGAATATCATTGCACTGTGTTACATTTCAAGAATCTTTTGTGTGTGGTAAATCATGAAGCAGGGAAAGGCGCAAAGTGTCGTATTGCATTCCTTACAACACATTTCAGTCTGCTTCCGCTTCTTGTGCTCTCTGCAGACAACGCAAGTTCTGTAGCTGCTCCACTCGTCAGGTAGGTGAGGCCCTGCTGCCAGTCTCAAGGGACGTGCTGATATTTTTCCTCTGCTGGATCTTCTTTTTTCTACTTTACATTTTTCCAGGATTCCCTGTATGACTACCATTTGAAAGTTGGCATAGCTAATGTTCGTTACAAGTTTCTTATATAAGCAGTAAGCGTTGAAAAGGGACATGTGCATGATGTGAATAAACAGTTTGTGATACCATTTAGTGGATTTTCTGATGCTTTCCAAGGTCTTTATTACTGTGCCACTTTTATCCTCAGGTCCCATTGATTTATTGTAGTCTAATGCTACTGAATGTTTCAATTTCTTCTAGCGTGTTGGACGATCCACCTTCGATGTTTCGTTTTCGGCCATTTCTGCTGAGTGGACTGTCGAAAGCATGCATACATCTTTTTCGTCACACCATTTTAGTGCTAACAGAAATTCCGATGCAGAATGGAAAGTAAGCTCTCCTTTCTTTAGTTTCTCAGGAATATTAGACACACCTTTTCTTGTGTGCCTGACTGTACCACAAGCATTAGTTGCCCGGTCAGACAACCACCAGAACAGGGCAGGACTCGTATACCAATTGTCACAGTACAGGGTGTGTCCCTTCTGTAAATATGGCTCTACCAATATAGCTACAACATTTCTTGAGATACCAAGGTCATAGTTTTCAATACCTGTATGTGAGCCACAGTAGACAATAAAATCTAAAATATAATTTTTGTGGACATCGCAGATAACAAATATCTTAATCCCAAAACGGCTATGTTTAGCAGGTATTACTGCCTGATTTTTAGCCTGCCTTTGAATAATACGAGACTTTCATCTATGCATAACTTTTCATAAGGATAGAAATTTTCGTTATATTGTTTTCTAAAGTGGTAAGTTACTGGCCATAGCTTGTTCAAATAGTTATTGTCATGAGGCTTTTCGTTATTGGCGAAATGTAAAAACTGCAAGATATATTGAAATCGGTTTCTAGGTAGCAGTTAAGAAAATAACTGGATTCATAGATCAATATTCAGACAGGCTCAATGTCTTTACTCTTGTCATGATAAACATAGTGGCAATAAAGAATTGAATGTAAATGATATTTACGTCACTCCATACTCCTTGGATCCTTTTTGGAACACGACCAGCAGCCACCATTTGAGAAAAGTTTCTGTTAGTTTCCTCACACAAAATGTTTTGTGATATCCATGTTAAAGAACAACTGAAAGAAACTGAGCGTGCTGTCATTGTTTATGATACCTCTCAGTCCAGAAGTAGCTGCATCGAACGCATGTTTGTTCAGATTCAAGTTGTCATTTTTGTCTTGTTCGGCAATTCTGATGCCTCTAAATCACTGTCTGTAGATTCATCTTCCATGCACAAATCCAAGTCTGGTGATATCAATGGAACAGCTGGGGTAGCACGTGTACCGGATGTAGAAGATCTATAATAGGTGTTTCATGTTCATCGTCAGATTTGGACGATGATTCGCTTTCATCTTCAAAGTCACTACCCAGTATGAGAGAAAGTGCTTCCTCAACAGTATATTGCTTATCTGCCATATTACTTCTAGTAGAAACTAACTGAGGTTAACAATCTCACTTCAGATTAGAAATAAGGTGGGAAATGAGCAGTCCAACTCAAGCGAAACCAATGTTTTGAAACTGAATGCAATTGCCACATAGTTACTCTATTGTTAACTAAGGACTTTGAACAAAGCCACTAGATGGTGCATTGGTCAAACTTCACACAATAGTGAAGTGGAGAAATATGATGCTACAGCAGTCCACCGGCTGAGTGACTCTTGACTTCTGTAGTTCACTGTAGTGAAAGGGTTAAAGGATGTGGCGGTCCACTGTACCTGATCATTGTGCAAAAGCTTCCAGAAACAAAACAAAAAAAAGGTCAGTTCAGTCTGTGGTAACAGAGCATAATTCTGTTTAAGTCTATGATACTTGTATAGATGGCTCATAATTGGAATGATTGAGGTAGACAGATTTTAGTGTGAATGACACTAATGGCAGAAACAGCATATTCCTTAAACTGAGAAGAGCACATGTAGTTCTGAAAGTGTTGTATTTCAGTTTACATTACTTAATGTATCTAAAAGAGAAAAAGTAATTTTTTAAAAATGTATTTTTTTTACAAAAAACTTATATTTTTTACAACTTTATAAATTTTGTACATATATTAAAAGTGAATACCTCATTCTGTTATTATTTCTTTCTTGGTCCCCCAAGAGCTTCTAATTGGCTTTTCAACTCAAGTAATTCTTGATCTGGTACATAACGAATTTCTTCGTGTTCTGGCGAATGCTCGTGAACACTGAGATTGACTCCCTCTGGTAATGTAGCTCTCAGGATATTAAGAAGAACTGCCAGTGTAGTAGAAGGTACATCGACTATCTGTAAAAGTAGTGCAGTCATTGAAAATATGGTTCACTGTAAACAATGGCAAAGATTTGTTACTTTTAAAAATTCAGCCCCCCGCCCCTTTGGATGAGTTTTCACCACAATTGACACAAAACACCACTCATTAATGTAAGAATTATTGTCTATGTTTACAGCAGGGAAGCATACTAAGGAAAGGAAATTACTGAAACAAACATAGCAGACATACGATATATTTATATTAAAAGAGTTTTGAGCTGGGAGGAGTAAGAAGTCAGAAACTGCCACCAAATAAAAGTCTTGGACTGTTTGTCAAGAAGGACTTAAAAGTTCACAATGGAATGCAATAGATTAAATTTAGAAATAAAAACAGAGAGAGAAGTGGATTGACAGGGTTGATAAAAGTTTTTATGTCTCCTGTAGAAACAAGCAATGACTTTTTGCAGGTGACACTATTTAAGACTGCAACAGTAATCTTAAGCGCCTGCTTTACCATACAAGTAAGATACAGTCACTACTCTTAGGATTTCAGAGCTTCATAGTTTTGAAGCTGCCACCATGTGAGTCTTCCCACGAGTTCTACCTTCTGCCTGTACTCAACATGGTCTCATCTTCTTGCTGCTGCCTACTACCTTTTTATCTTTCTCTAGTACATGTTTCAGTATTATGACAAGGAAGCCTGCTGCTCACCATTTAGTGGAGGTGCCGAGTTGCAGATAGGCACAACAAAAAGACCATCACAATATAAACTTTCGGCCAACAAGGCCTTTGTTGAAAATAGATGACAGGCACAGGCGCACATGCGTGCGTGCACCCACGCACATGACTGCAGCCTCTGGCAGCTGAAGCCACTGAGTGTGGCTTCATCTGCCAGAGGCTGCAATCATTTGTGTGTGTGTGTGTGTGTGTGTGTGTGTGTGTTTGGTCTATTTTCGAACTCAGCATCTTCGCTATACAGTGAGTAGGAATTTCCTTTTTATAATATTGTTACATTCCATCCTGGATTTTCTAGTACAGGCTCGTCCAAACAGTGCCCCTGGGGTGCTAGCACCAGCATTGATATGACACACAGATGTTAGTCAACAGAGATAAGGTTACAGTGCATTGAGATGAATGGTCAACAGCAGCAGACAAAAAGCGTAGGAGCGGCACGTCCGCACTATTTAAACCCGAGTAGGAAGTTAAGTTTTTTTGTACTGCTGTTAAAAATCACTCCAAATGTTTAATATGTCATCAGAACCTCAAGTATTCAAAAAAAGTACTCAATTGAATGGCACTTTAGTACCTATCACATAGATCAGATCGAAAATTTGTTGCAAGAGGAATGCCAGTCAAAGCTTGAAGAACTAAAAGAAAATTTTAAGCAGCACTACAGTGAAGTAAGTGTTTCCTATCGTATGACTCTTTATTATTTATAAAGATGATAAATAAAACTATATTTTATAATCTGGCATGTCACTTAGCAATGTGCCAGTTATCGAATTTCAGATTGTCAGCAACAAGGAACATTTCTTTTCAATTAATTTTTATATCTGGGTTGCATTAAACTGCGTCGCACAGACATAAGAAAAAGTTTAAATTGGGTTACTTTTTTCCACTTTCTGAAAAGATGTCACAAACGCTCTCTTGGACAGCAAAGTGTCATTCTATGTTTTTATGTATTTGTGTTTTGATGTATGGGAAGACATATGTTGTAGTTTGAGCTATGTTTATAATTAATTAAAACACAAATATTCCAATAGATAAAAATTTATTTTGCGACCACACTTCGCTTTCCGTGTTAGCGTCTATGACCGATTTTCAGAGGAACTGGGGAAAAACACAGCTAAAACTAATCTTTGTTGTTAGTTTTTTATTTGGTTTTCAATGAATGAAACAATTAATTGTTAAAATTATAATTTTTTTTAAAAAACAGGATTGTACAAAATTAATTGCAAGGGCTTTTCTTTTCTTTATGGCCGTGGTAGAAGCAGGAAATAGATGGGCAAAGTTTACGCGCAAGTTACAAATGCTCGCTGAGAATTGTGAAAGCAGGAAACCTTTTGCGGCTGGGAATCACATCAAGGATTGCGTGGTCGATTCGGCGGCTTGTATTTGCCCTGCAGACCTCAAGGAATAATTTGAAAAATAGCTCTTTTGCCTCAAGCTGCTGCTCACCGAGTTCCTCAAACTGTTGCTCACCGAGTCGAAGATGTGGCCTCCGATATGGAACAGCAATTAACGGAGAGAGTGGCAAACTTCATTTCATTTTATATCGTTCTTGAAGGGTCTGTTGCGGACATATCTCAGCTCGTCATATTCATTCGCGGTGTCAATGACAATCTGCGTGTCACCGAAGAATTTCTCGACCTAATCATTAAAAAGACACAACCATGGCTTTGGACATTTTTCTAGCTGTGGAAAATGTGTTCGAGTCAGTGGGTTTAAAATGGCAACGCCTGACCAGTGTAACAATGGACGGAGCCCCTGTGCTATGAGGGATACGCACTGGATTCCTGGGTTATGTCAGGTCAAAAATGTCTGAAGTCGTATATTCCTTGTATGTGGCAGACCGTTGTCTGATACACCAGTAGGGACCATGTGCGAAGATTGTCAACATAAAAAATGTTATGGACACAGTTGTTCCAACGGTTAATTATATTTGCCCACACTGACTCACACATCGCCAATTTAAACTATTTTTGGCTGATATCAAAGCATAATATCCGGACATCCCTACCACGCCGAAGCAAGATGGTTTTTCTTCTTGAGGGATGAAATCAATACCTTTTTGGAAATGAAAGGATGTCCAGAAGAATTCCTTCATGATCCTAAGTGGGTGGCGAATTTGACGTTTTTAGAGTGACCTAACTGGTCATTTAAATACTTTGAACATTTCACTCCAAGGTGAAAATCACTCTGTTATTGATTTAGGACAGATGATTCAAGCATTAAGAAACCCTTATTTTGTGGGTAAAACAGTTGCGCGAGGAGAATTGAGGACACTTCCCTGCATTAGACAGCATTAAAGAAGATGTGTAATTTTCAGATTATGTTCAAATCATTTGCAAGTTACAAGAAGAGTTTGAAAACAAATTTTTGGAGATAAGTGAGCTTCAACTGACCTTAGATATATTTGATTGCCTGTTTTCCCTTCGGGCAGATATGTAAAAAAAAAAAAAACTTACTTGTAACTGCAAATAGAAAGAATGAGACTCTATATCCCTTACGTAAAACTATTTCTAAAACTAGTTCATTTAAGAAATTGATATATCTTTCAGAAGATGCATACTGGACATATGATGAGTGTTCATGTACAATACGAATAGAATCAACTACTAAGTTGTTCTTCGATTCTTGTTTTGGATATTGTTTTCTAAAGCTTTGTGTAGTAATTCTTCCACACGAACACTAATTGTTACCTAAACAGTAAATGGTTTGCTTGTTTTACCGCTAATCGACCACTTGTACAGAGCTGCGCTTCCTGTGTTATTTTGTTTACATTGGATCTGACCGCAGAACATTCCAGGGCAGAGCAGTGCTGTGCAGTCTCACTCACTCCGCAGCTAACTCTCTCGCTCCTATGCCAACACTAGCGGCACAGGGTCGCGTACGGATGCTGAACTACACTGCCTTGCGCCCACAGGGCATGCGGGCACGGCTGCTGCTCCCAATTCTTGGATGAGCCTGTTCTAGTATGTGTTAGTTTGTTGTTTTTATGGATTATTTGTTGTTTTTTTCATTTTAGTTGTTTTCTGGAGACTTCTTTTATTTTCCTCACTAATGTTGCTGTTTCCCTTCCCCTAAGATGTGGTTTATTGTCTGTCAAAGCTCTGATTAAATTTTGCGCAGGTGAGCCATTCTTGCCTTTCAGTCTTGACTACTCATTCTTAAAACATAGTTCACAGGCATTTAACTGTGTAATGGACTGACTACTGACACGGTGGCAGTAATTTCCACAAGAAACTTAAAAATTGCAGGAACCTATCTTGGGCCTCTTTCCATACATCACTTAGCTGCCCACGATAGTTTGACATTTTCAGTATAACATCCACCAGGCACTAACAGTGTTGCAGAGGGAAGGGAGCTTGTTAAACTCTCTCTTAACTATTTATTTTCACTTCACACCACTAAAAAACACTTCAAAAGTGTTAACAATTTAGTCAATCAAATACTCTGACAACAAAATGTCATCCTTTCCATAAGCACTCTTTCACCTAATTTTGCATAAAAGCAGCAATTGAACTCTCATTCTGTGCTTTGTGCAAAGGTCTTGTAAAGGTCATACCTGAGAAAATATTTGTGTAAACCAAAAGCCAATAAAATGAGGACAAGCAAGTAACCACCCACACAGTAAGATTAGTAATTCATAGCTTTTGGATCTTATGCCTGCACACCACTCAGTAGTTTCTCCTTAGTACCCTGAACCTAAGTACTAGTGCAAGAAAGTATGAATGTACTGTCTGTACTAATTGCTACTGACAGTACTCAGAATTTTGCCTGCAAGGTAAGTACTAACCAGCCATTCTGCTTCTTTGTAATTTGATAGTATTCATAAAGTGAATTTTCCTTTTTATACAATATACAGCTGGTAAAGTGTTATAAAGTAAGGTGATCATTAACTCAAAAGTTCATTTCAACACCACAGCAACTTGTTGCCAAAAGTGAAAGAAGTGAGCAACAGGAAAAAAATCTAAGAACCAACTGGAGATTGAACCTTGAACGTTTGAATTACTAGTCTGATACTACCCAATCAGCCAACAACCCACCTTGCAGCTAGAACCAAAAGTAAAATTTTATGTGATTGAGCAATATGTATTTTGATTGCATTTCATAACTTACACACAGAATACCATGTAAAATAACACAGTGTAAAAACTAAGTTGTTATTTATAACACCATGTGCTCACGAAATGTAAAACCCTGTTACCTGCACATTTCTCTCGTAAATGGATAGTTTATATTCTGAATCAACAACAGTGCTCTGGGGTTTGAATCGCTGCACTGTTTGTGTCTGAGCTGGCAAAGCCCACCTGGAAGAAACAGACTCAATTTAGGTTTAGTTTTAGATGTCAGTTATCTGCACGGCATTAGAAGTATTACTTACCCATCTTCTACTTCTATGTTCATATTTTCTGAGAGATTGTGAATAAATTTTTGATAGTGTTCCAAAACAGGATAATCATAGCCTTTTATCTGAATGTTGATAGCATCATAAACTGGAATTTTTGGTTTTAAGGCCTGAAATATTTAATGTTTGACATTATACAGTTATACAATTTCTTTTCACAAGTACAAAATCTAACGTATATGCAGTTTTTTTATATTTGAAGCTTGATTTGACAAGTTTACATGCTGATGATGACTTTGCTACCAATTCTAATTATTGTATTTTTTAGGGTGAAAACCCCACACATGTAATCTCCTTTCTTGTGTGTGTGTGTGTGTGTGTGTGTGTGTGTGTGTGTGTGAGGGGGGAGAGAGAGAGAGAGAGAGGGGGAGGGGGGGGGGAGAGAGAGAGAGAGAGAGAGAGAGAGAGAGAGAGAGAGAGAGAGAGAGAGAGAGAGGGGGGGGGGAGGGGGGAGGAGGAGGAAGATCACCTCTCTTGAAGATTATGTGAATGAGAAAGTAGAAGTCCCTAATTTTTGTAACAATGTGGAACTCATCATATATAGAAAAAGTGTAATGGAAGTGCACCTTCCCTGTATGTTGATGTTGGGTACTAAATATTTGCAATCAAATTCAGCAAAGTGTTTATGTTCCAGATTTTGGACATTCAACTGAAGGGGAACTTATTGCTCTCATCTGTTGGGTAAATACGTGTTATCCAATAATTAAGGGTAGCGCAATGTAGAGAAAAAATTTTGCACTCTAAAATAAGGTAACAAGATTCTGTGGACAAATTATAAATGATGTACTCTATAAGCTACACAAAATCTCAGTGCATGTGCAGATACAGTGACTTATTTAAAAAGTGAGATGTAAACTTGTGTTTAGTCAAACTGATAAAGGATCACTATCAACTTATTTAAAAGGTGAAGCTGATTATTTAGTTGAGATCTGGCAAATGCATACCAGTTGTATTTAAAGCTGAAAGGCGATATACACTGCAGTCTGGCGATATACACTGCAGTCTGGATAATATGTTCCAAGAAGAATAATTATAGACTGCAAATACCCACACTGTTTTAATGGCACCACTCTGAGAATGTTGCGAAAACAGAGGTGACTACTACTACTCTTGCTATGCAGGGTAACTATCAGAGGGAAGTTAACAGCAACTTGTACATCCGTGAGGAGAGGTACATGAAGCCTACTGTAATTTTCACAATCGGATCCTGAGGAAAGACCTATCAGAGAACCATGTGAATTTCTAGTCACAAGCCAATGAATGTGTCCAAACCTTCCATTCAGTATCCATCTGGTGTTGAAACTGAAGGCATCAGAGGGAACACAGAAATTTAAAAATGTATTCACACACAGGAGCCCCAATTTCCGACAAACTGCACAACTCACAAATGAGATATATTGAGTTTGGCACCCCCAGTATTGAAATACAATGATGACTCTTTAAAGCGGACAAGGCACCAGCCCTGACAGAATACCAGTTAGATATTACATTGAATACACCACAGAATCAGCTCCTTTCCCAGCTCATATTTGTCGAGAATCTCTTGTGCAGCAAATAGCCGCATGTGACAGGAAAATAATGCAGGTCAGCCCTGTTTACAAGAAAAGTAAAAGGTTGGGTGTACAAAATTACAGAGCAATATAACTGACACCTGTTTGCTGCAACATTCCTGGGAGATACTATAAACATTATGACGTTCCTGGAGGAAAACAAACATCTCTCAAATACTCAGTGTGGATTCGAGAAAAACCAGTCTTGTGAAACACAGCTTGCTTTATTCATACCTGCTGCAAACAACAGATGTAGATGAATAGGCAGATTCTGTCTTATAGAATTCTGAAAGGTGTTTAACAGTGTACCAAACCATTCATCACTAACCATGTTATGATCACATGAATTATATTCACAAAAAAGTGAGTGGCTTGAAGAATATTTGACCAATAGAACCCAGTCTGCTATAGTGAATGGCAAATGTTCAATTGAGCTGCACGGAAGTGTGATAGGACCAATGTTTTCAGTATACATAAACTATTTATCAAACACAATCCCTCCGTGGTCTAGGGCGCCTTGCCACGGTTTGCGTGGCTCCTCCCGTTGGGTGGTTTGAGTACTTCCTTGGGCATGAATGTGCATGTTGTCCTTAGCATAAGTTAGTTTAAGTTAGATTAAGTAGTGTGTAAGGCTAGGGACCAATGACTTCAGCAGCTTGGTCCCATAGGAACTTAACACAACCTAAAAGAAAGAGAGAGAGAGAGAGAGAGAGAGAGAGAGAGATAGAGAGATATCTGCAGCAGTATAAGATGTTAAACGAAGGTGATATTATGTACAGGAAAGTATTGTGATTGGACAACTGCAAGAAACTTCAACAAAATTTCAGTTTGGTGTAATGAATGGCAGTGCTTTTTAAATGTGGGTAAATGATAGTAGCTGAATACAGGGTTAGTGGTGAACATCTTGAATGCATCTCATTCATATAAATATTTCGTGGTAACACGAAGAAACAATATGAAATGTGGTATCACATGAAATCAGCATTAGGAGAAGCAAACTGAAGTATTAGATTTGTTGGAAGGATCCTGGAAAAATGCAATGCATCAGTAAAGGAAATTGCATACAAGACAATAGCATGACAAATCTAGAATATTTTTCCAGTGTTTGGGGTCCTCATCAAATAAGCAGGCACAGCTAGGATTATAACAAGTTGATATAGCCCTTACAAAAATGTGACAGACATGCTCAGAGAACAGAAATGAAATGGCAATCGTTGGAAGAAAGGTGAAGTAATTTTCATGCAACCCTGCTGGGTATATTTAGGAGAACCTGTATCTGAAGAAGACTGTATGATCATTATACTTCCACCAATGTATATCTCACATAGGAATAATGAGAATAAGATAAGCAAGATTAAGGCACATACAAATCGATAAAATTACTATGATGTACCAACTGCCACATATTGGCTTACAGAGTATTTTGGTGTATGGCAGAATACATTTAGATCAAGGTACACTTTTATTTCAGAAAAATTGGTATAGATGATTCAGAGCACTGGAGGTAACAAACAGTGCAGACTGATAATGGCAGAAAGCAATGACAATTGAGACAGTAACTGGCACTGCCACAATGCTAGTTAACACTGAAGGAGAACATCACCCATAAGTTTAGCAACATTTTGTTTTGTTTATGTGGCAGTTGTCCACTCAATGCCTCAGCACCATACCGTGAGTTGTCATTTTTAACCCTCCCATTAATTTATATTCCAGCAACAAATTCTTTGAACTTGATGACATTACCTGGTATCTACTTTAATTTTTGATGCTATTGTGATGGCAAAACATGAACTACTTTGTGTTTCATGTATGGCTGTCCAGTATCTCAATGTTCAAAACTGCTGACCAATTAAATACCTTGTAGGAATTTGATATGAACTGTTTCTGTGGATTATCATGATACGTTTGACATACTCTGCTGGATAAAGGACTCCTCTAGACTTTTTGATGCATTATGGTCTTGAGATTTATACATCCTCATTGTTCATGCATGTTTTCTAAGGGTAATAACTTCCCTTCCCTTAGGTTGTCATCTCTACCTTTCCATCTTTCTTATAATCCAGCAGAGACCTTAACTGGCCTGTCTATATTTCTTTCTCACTATAATCTTAATTACATCTTTCTCTTCAGTCATTTTCTTGATCTGTTTACTTGTTTTCCTGTCTCTTACGATAACTGCTAACTGGCATCTCTCCATTACTCGCTGAGCCACCTCCAGTTTTTGGAACAGGTTTCACACTAAAAGTAAGGCTGTCTCATTGCCATAAGTCAGCAGTGGGAATACACGCAGACTGCAGACTTTCCTTTTCAGGCACAGCAGAAGCTTGGCTTTGACAAATCCTATTTATTTTAGTAAAAGCATCCCAGGCCATTTTTAGTCTTTTGTTTCATTTCTTTTGCCGTCCATCCACGCATTGTCTTCAGCTGTCCTAAATACAAAAACTCAACTAATTTTCTGCCTATTTTGAGACTACTTCTTTTAACCTTCTCAGACCAGAATTTTTTCTGGAGGAAGGAAAATTTTTCTTTATGTGGTAATGTTCGTAGGTGATTTTTTAATCATTGCAGATGCAAGATTTATACAAAAATATGTATCAATTTTCAAAAAAATATTTTGTACGCTTGATTTCATTTTATGGACTAAAATAACTAATTTGGTTACAAAATATTCTCTATTGTAAGAAATAGTAAAATGATCTTTCATTAATTACCATGAAAAATAACAATAACAGTATTCAATTATACAGTGGAATACAGAGAAGCAACCACGTCTGTGAGTCTGGTGGTCACATACTGCTGTGCACTGCTACACTGAACTGCTGATGTTTTTATAGTGATGCCCAACAGTTGGCAGCACTTGCACATGAAGAAAGGACTGAACATTAACAAAAGAGTACCTCAGGTTTCCATTGAGAAAAAAATACTTCTGTTGCAGTTAAGACACAATAAAAGTTAACGCATACACAATTGCTGCCAGAGGGTCTGAAAGGGTTAAGTTCTTCCAATCAGTGTTGAAGTTTATCTGCACTACAGGAAACAATAAGGATAACCAGTTTAAATTTCTGCCTTGCATCTAGTGCCTGTCCCCAATGAATTATTTGTAAGTGTGACATCTGCAAAGTTTTACAATTCTTCGTAGGCAGGAAAAATGAACAGGCATGGATGTGTTCAAAACTAACACGTTATCTCAAACATTTGCCTGGGAAAACAAAATGAATATTCAACTGACAATGTTGTGAAGGCTAATTCACATAGGTTACTTGTTCAACTACACAATGCTTGCAGAGGTGCTTACATTTCTTTATGGCCATTTTTGCTAACCCATCTCCCACATTCAAATGAAAACAACTTTGCTTTATAAATAAAATGGAAGCATGCTTACAGTGGAACCTCATTTCTCTGTCCCTGATTAAATCAGTCCTTTTTTAATATTTTTATTTTTGCCATAGTAACTGTGTAAATGACTGGCTGCAGAATGATAATGATGTTGCTACAGTATGATTTCTGATGATGAAATTATCACCAATTGTTCACCTGCAGTCAACGGCAATAGTGATAGTGGATTCGGCGAAGAAGTTGACACTCAACCAGAAGACACTATGATGTGTACAGAGGCAACAACAAACCATCAACAAAGTAATGGTTTATTTGGGATGCCAGGAAGAAACAAGTTTGGCTGAACAAATGCTGGTGAAATGTCAGCATCACTGAACTGTGCATAAATGACATAGAAATCTGGTTACAAAAATTACTGATTATTTGAGCATACAAATCTCACTATCTGTTTATTTTCAATATTCAATCAAAATTTATGTGAAAATAATATATACAACATGTTTGTTTGCAGTCTTTACCCCATTTCATTCTAATTTTTTTTGCGGATTACCTAGAATGTCCCTTGTAATATGGATAAATGAGGATCTACTGCAACTGTTACTGACATCAACACACACAAAAATTGTGAGCACATTATGCATATAAACTAATATATGCTTAATCTTAGTTAAAATATTCTGTTCACAAAGTTTTAATTTCTTGTCATCAACACAAGAAAAGAATGTGTAGGACGCTTTTACTTATAATTTTTCTCAAATTTATTAACAAGAAAATAACTATTTACGCAAAGCATTTCATCTAACATCTAAGTAATCCGGTTCATATATGCTGTAATTCCGGGCTCTTCCTCTCAGATTCTGTGCCAATGAGAACTTCTGCAAACAGTCATTAAGGTGAGATGATCTTGTGACCTGCAAAAGAAGCAATAACTATATAGCACTACTCCAAATAAACAATTCATCATCAATATTGCAAAAAAGTTGTCAGGCACCATGCAGTTTTGAATTACATGTATTGTCTTTTATCTAAATTCAGTGACAGACCATTTGCAGAAGACAATTTCCTTACTCATGGATCAACACTACAGCAAGTCAAAGTAAGTTTCCTTGTCATAAAATACATAATTTTTTTTTTTTTTTTTTTTTTTTTTTTTTTTTTTTTTTTTTCAGCATCTAAATGGGCTGCCATACACATGTCAATTATCTTGTACAGTTTTCACCAGTCATTAGGTACAAAAACTGACAGCACTTGTGGACAGAGCATTTTAAGATGACATTTCAAAAACATTTACAAAGACATCTTCTTATACCGTCCTGCACATAAGTTCCTCCACATGACTCCTGAAATCACTGAAGTGGCATTGTATAATTGGATCTGTAGTATCACCACCACCTATCGTGTTTCTCTCTTTCCATTACAGCAGGGCACCGGAGGTAACGGCAGTTGTCTTTGCTATTAATGCAAGTATTATAATTAAGCCTAAACAAGTAACTTCAACACTTGAAAATGTAAATAACTTGCCTCACAGTCTATCCTTTTCATAATATTGTCATTATTCCATCCCGGATTTTCCACTGTTTGAAAACGTAAATAACATTTTCTTGAAAATTGATAATGGGTTCTCTGCAAATGGTCTGTCACTGAATTTAGGTAAAGCACAAAGCATGCAATTCAGAACTGTGCAGGGTCTCTGGCCACACCTCTAAAAATAATAAACAAGAGTAAATCAATATATGAAACAGAATATTCTGATTTATTTTATTGATAAGAACCTTAGTGTGAAGTCAAATGATACAGATATTCTTAAATGTCTAAGTTAAACAACTTTTGCATTACATATAATATAGTTTGGAGATGAAAATGTCAATAAGTTGACTTTCCTATTTTCATGATCTAATGACATATAGCATCATATTCTGGGCTAACTTGTCACTGAGGAAAAACTGTGTGTTTCACAGTAATGTGTAATAAGGATAATGTGTGGTGTTCCCTCTACTCTAGAGCATGTAATTGACAACTCTCTAAACAGTTTACACAGCACATTCACCATTCATTTACTCCTCTGCGAAGTTTGTTAGCAACAACCAGCCACAGTGTGGAAACAACAGTAACATTGATAAATACAATACTAGAAGATGAAATGATTTAAATTAACCATCACTCAGCATTAATGTAGCACAGAAAGGAACATCTTTGATCATCTACCCAGTGGTGCAAAGAATTTAAAAGATACTACTGATCACTGGAAAGGGACGAGAGGGGGCACACAACTTACGAAATCATGCAAATGGTCAGCTTGCTGCCATATTTTTCACGGAGAAAGTGTAACATAATTGTAAAACAGACTCATTCCATGTCATAGCAAGAGGTCACAATTATGATCCAAGGAGCACGCAAATAACTGAACTACAAAGAAAAATCTGTGTAAGAGGACTCCTGGCAATTGCAGTGGACTGGGTGTGGCTGCTGTATGCACCTACCTCGATCAGTCACTTAAAGTGATTTTGTAAATATCTCTATGGCAATGTCTCAGTATTGCCAGAGCTCCATAGATGGTTATTGTTTTCACTTGCAGTCCTTGGTGCTTTGCACTTGAAAGCTGGCAACAGCACTTCAAGCAGTCAGGGATAATCTTATGCTGAGTCAACAATAGTTGGGATATGAGTTACAGATTCTCCACTACAAATTATGCAAGCACAAATCTGAGCAGCATCTCTGAATAATTAAGAAGTTTGAGGAGGGGCTCAACATGGAAGCTTGGAAACTATTATCACTAGTGGGACCCTTTGCCGTTTTACTGAAGCACATGTTAATGTTGCATTCCCGCGTGATCACACCACAGAGGGCACAAACCAGGATCGCTGCAAAAGCACAAGTACCTTTTGCGGCATCAGATAACATTCAAATTTTGTTGAATGGTTTTGTGTGGTCTCTAGTGGTTCCAACCTGTACATGAGAGCATTGCACTCCAAAGGGTTGCAACCACATTCAATAGGGGTGCAGCCCCGCACTGTCTTCAAGAAGGGTCAAGACATGTGAGGGAGTTAGCAACGTCAAAGGTTGTCAAGAGCATCTCCCTCTTGGTTATCGTACTGCGACCTGTTGTTTTCAGCTACGAAATATGCGGGAACCAACACCCCAGGGAAAGGGTGGTTTCATTGACACTCTTTATGACATCCACTGAGGCCTTTTCATGTTGGTCAGATTCAGAGTGATGGTGGGTCTGAAATGTTTTCCTTGGTCACCCATAACAAATCACACAATTTCAATGTTGCTGGCAAGATTCTGACTTCCATAGGAGAGGTGTCAAAAGAAGGGATGAAATGTAGGTAAGAGGGCTATGATGACCTTCTCACGTATGTGGCACGCCCAAGGTGCCACTGAGTAGAATTGTCACGAAATTCGGTACCAAATGGACATCACTAACCCACCTTACACCCCCCCCCCCCCCCCCATGGAGTTCTGAGCTGTAGCCTTTCTTTCTCACTCTTACTGTTCAAAGCGTAGCCAAGTCCAAGCACGACACTGCAGGGTGCCATGCTTTTGCACCTTTACATAGGAATTTTCTACGCACATCTGAGCCTGATTTTAAACTTATGTGTCGCAGTGGGAGCCAATTACAGGATTTTGGAAAAGTGATCCTTTAATTGTGTTGCGCAGTGCATTATATCCGTGTTGTCCCAATTTTTTTTTTTGCTTTACTCATTACTTGTGTTTATCATGCAGCTACTGAGGTTGAGTGGATGCAAACATGAAAAATATGGTCACTACTGTTTCACAGATTGAGGTACAACCAATTCTTTCTATTTTAGTCTAGGTGCAAACAAAATATTGTCTGCAGGTTTCTACTAAGATCAATCTATTAGCTAAAGTAACAATGGAAGCACCTACAAACTGCATTCAGATGTTAGCAGCACTTACCCATTAACAGGAAGTATAAGATCGTTATAATTAAAATTCAGCTACTCACAGAGATCTACTGTGGGCTGTAATTATCATATGCCAGCAAAACTTGGTAGATATACTACTGTATTAATGCGGAAGCAATTTAGATGGAAAAAAATTAGTTCCAATTTTGGCCACCAGATGCAAATTCTGTGCTGTGAATGCAAGAAAGGCATATTGAAACGTTTCTGTATTTAATGGACTAAGAACGGGATATAGCCAAAAAGGTCAAACACGTGAGAAAGAACATAATGTTTATATTATTATTAATTGCCACTTACACAATTTGTTCAATATGAGCACCAGAGAAGTTGATGAGATGCTGCATCCATAAAACAATGTAATTAGCAGTTGCTCTCAAAAGTTCTAGTGGAGTCTGAGTAATACTGGCCTTCAGATCAGGTAGAGACTGAACATATTCCTGGTGACTGTGTTCTTTTAGATACCCCCAGTCAAGATTACGTGATCTTGCAGGTCACTCATCTGGGAAACCTCTGGAGATAACATGTTTGTGGAAGGTTGCAGTAAGCAAATCTTTCACTGAGCAAACAACATGGAAGTGTTGTCCCATCTTGCCTGAGGAAAGTTGTTTCCACACAGTTGTGCTCTTCCAAAGCAGGAATCACATGCTATACAAGGAGATTTTGATAATGTGCCGATGCTGTGGTACAGCTGACAGACCCTCTGGGTGTGCTCTCTTCAAAGAACAACCAACCAAGAATAAAAGGTACTTGCGATGGGAATAAAAGGTGATTGTGTATCCACACCACACAGTAACATAAAACAAATGCAATGGCTCTTTGTGCACAACAGATGGTTTAACGATATCCTGAATTTGTGTATTCACTGCACCCTGTAGTGTAAAATGTGCTTCATCTCTCCACAGAATATTGCCCATCCACATGTCATCAACTTCAATCTGTGCCAGAAACCAAAGAGCAAATTCAGAACATTGCTGCGGATCGTGATGTTTTAGTTCCTGCACCACCTAGATCTTGTTTGGGTACCTGTGTAGAACAGACTGCAAAACTTTCTGTGATGTTGACCTTGGGATGTTAATTCTCATGGAACTGCACTACCTGGAGGCATGTGTTGCATGATCAGTTAAAGCAACAGCAAACGCATCAATAACTTCCATCGGGATAGGACACTTCCTCTTCCAGGTGCCACACCAAGGTCACCCATGTTTCCAAATCTCATCATCATCTTGTATAAACCACTTAATGACACTGAGCCTCTCCTTTGACCTTTCAGCCAGTGATACTCTATGCAGCGCTGTAATTGCTGTTGTTCGCGGACAGCAGTTTCACTAACAGCACATGATGGTTCTTCTCAATAGCCATGCTGTTCTCTCATGTCATGGCTTGTCAAATGACAGCGTGTATGTTGTACCGTCATACAAACACAGTACAGCAGCAGATTTGCACCTGGTGGCCAAAACTGGAACTATTTTTCCCCGTATAAATCAGTTCTGCATTACTGCATCAGCAGATCTACCAACTTTCATTGTCATAACAAGAGGCCACAGTGGACCACTGTGAGTAGCTGCACTTTAATATTAACCACCCAGTTCCTGAAGAACATGCTTAGTCATTATGCTGGTAAATGTCCACATATTCACAAATCTGTGTATGTTGTGGAACATTTCAACAGTCAGAGGCTAAAGAATCCCAACATTCTTGTTAGTTCTGATGTTGTGTCTCTTTTTACCAGAGTTAATTTACACAAATCCTTGAAGCTTATCGCACAGGTGTGTAACTGGGAGGCCTTCACCTGATTCATGCAAGTCATACTCGGCCATACTGCCTTTTCGATGGGGCTTACTAGCTCAGCACTGCTGGCACTTGGAACACTTCAAGGAGGAAGCCCTGAAACAGGTCAATGGAAACCAACTTGTTTCTTTCATTATGTTGACTACAATTTTGTAATGTGGCCACATGGAAGAGGCAAGCTGGATGAATTCCTTAGACAACTCAACTCTAAATATCTGAACATCAACTTTGGTGTGGAAATCAAAGTGGATGGAGTGCTTCCCTTTCTGTATGTCTTGATGAAGAGGAGAACTGATAACACATTTGGGCACACTGTATACTGCAGAAGATGTGCACCAACTTGTACTTACACACAGACAGATAGGACCACACAGTGCTGAGGAACAGAGGCCTCAAACCATGGGAATACAGGGCCCACAACCTCTCAGATATGGAGAGTCTCTCCTGAGGACAGTTTTCCATAAAAATGGCTTCAGAGGATGGCAGATTCAGTGAGCCCTCCACCAACAGTACAACTGGCATAAATGTAAAGTTGAAGAAGGCTGTAGCTGCTGTACTTGTTCAAAGAAAGACTTTTCCCACCCAGCGTCAAAACACGAGACCTACTTGTAGAGTCATGGGCAGCCTCATAATATGGAAATCTAATGCTTATTAAATATCCAGTCAACAAGGCACGACATACATACCATCAGAGATGGCTACAGTGAATATCAATGGCATACCTGACTACTGTGCCCAACAAGTCCGCAGTTGCACAGCACTTTCTATCGGAATTACATGAAATGGGTTACAGCAGCACTAAGGTTCTCACACAGATGGCAAAATAATAGAACTGCATCACTGTGGAATCCACCAAGATAGAAAAAGGTGACCAGCTGATAAATTGTGACTGTAGCCTTAGTAAGGCATTGGAACTTACACTTGATGATGGCAACATGGTTGTTGGCCAAAATATTGTGGCCATTGGACACTTAGACCCAGTCATACAACATCGAATTATTTTATTATTACAATAATATAAGCAAGAAATAGAGCGCTACTAACCGTACAGATGACATTAAGCTGCAGACAGGCACAATGAAAAGACACTTACACAATAGCTTTCAGCCACAGCCTTCATCAGAAAAGGAAACACGTGCGCGCACACACACACACACACACACACCAATTCACACAAGCAAGCACACCTCACACACACAGGACTGGCAGTTCCCAAGCTGTGGTGTGAGATGGTGTTCATTTGTGCGTCAGGCGTGCGTGCTTGCTTGCATGAATGGGTATGTGTGTGTTTGTTTTTCCTTATCTGACAAAGGCTGGATGAAGGCTGTTGTGTAAGTGTCTTTTCGTTGTGCCTGTTTGAAACTTACTGTGTCATCTTTACAGTAAGTAGCAATCTATCTTTTCCTTATATTGTTGACATCCCAGCTTTGAGTTTGCATTGTTTTATTATTACAATTTTAGCTATATATTATGTTCCTGGTTCGGAATAAGGAAGATGAACACGGTTTATAACTAAAAGAAAAATAGTCAATGCTGAATGTTGCAGTGAGAGATTGCATTATTTTTCTATTTACTAAGCACGTATGTTCAACAAAAGTGTTGAATAGTTTGCTTGTCTGGTCCCACTAGACTGAAATAAAACTCCCAAAAGTGGGAAATACGGAAGCGTCCGATCCCGCCCATCTGCTTTGACCCATGACGTCACAAATATGGCGGAAACAAAAACAAACACACACACTTTCCACAAGAAGCCTAATGACACTAACGGGACAAGCGCGGCAAATGGGGTGTTTTGGGTGGGGGGCAAACTAAATATAAACAAATTTAGGCGCCTTGCGTAGCTACAACGTGTAAGTGAAGACAGCCATGCATGAATACCCACCCACCTCCCCAGGGGTCGTAACCCCTGCAACCCATAGAAGATAAAGATGCTTCAGTAGCTGATTAGTGTTTTTTGTCTTTTAAAAAAAAAATCTCACGGGATGGAACGAACAGATCAGAAAGATAAATAAAATAAACTAAAACAGAAATTGGAGGAAACAGATAATTAAAATAAATAATAAGTGTTTTTAAATTTAAAAAAAAATCTCACGAGATAGAATGAACAGATCAGAAAAGTAAATAAAATAAGATAAAACAGAACTGGAGACAGCCACACTCAAACCAAACTCCGCGCCGTCATGACGTCACACATGACAACACCCTTACGTCACGGGTCAAAGCCGACGCGTGGGATCGGACGCTTCTGTCGACCCCAAAAGTGATATGAATAATTCTGACTGATCACACTCTTTTTATGTGGCACATATGACATTGTCACTCTTGCCCAAAAAGTATATTATTGCAGCGATTTTTTTTCCTTGCACTCTAACAAGAGATTTCAAGTTCCGTGTTACATAATGAAAATTTATGTTTATTATAAGCACAATATTTAGAAGCATCAATCTGAAAAAGATCCTTTACCTGTTCATGTTCCAGCACAATGATTTGTGCAAGAACAAACCATCCAAAATCTTTGGGTCTCTCTTCGTCATACAAATGTAAAGGTTAGCTTTGTCAAATAAAATATTATAGACTTAAGAATGCTGTAGATCAAAGCTAAACCAACACAACTTGAATATGAGGGTTTAAAACCGTGGTGTTCAACCTATTAGTTTGCTTGGGTCACTTTGGGGGGAAAAAAACCCCAAGTATTTCTGGACTGCATATAATATACTAAGAAAAAGAAAGGATGGACCAATGAGAGTGGAGACAATGGCATAATGTGGCAGGAATTTCAAAATAAAAATATTCAATTTCTTGTAAGTTTACATAGCATAATTTTATTAATTTTTTTCTTTCTTTTACCGATTGTCTGTTAGATGCTTATTTTTTGGGGCACATGTAGCCTGCACCTACAGTATTAATTTACTCATTTGTAACTAGCTACTCTTATCAGTTTGATTTTAACTCTCCCCAATTAAGGTTGCAATAGACTGGATTTTTATTTCAATTTCTACCTTCTCTCAATCTGTGCTAATGAACAAATTTCTTGAGACACTTCAGTATGGGTATAGAAATGACATTTCTTAAATATGCCTGTCCAGTAAGTAGTGGATAGATGAAAGAAGGGTTCAGCCGACAATTTGCAGCATTCCATCTGGTATGAAAGGGAACTTCAAGAGGAGACTGCTACCAGCTAAAAACAGCGTTTTCGAATTTTATATTTCTTTGATTTGTATTGTTTCCATACTCTTTTCTGCAGCTTGCATGTTAAAGGAGAAACAATGTTGAGTCTGATAGTGTACCCTTTTTAAAACACGGCTTTGGTGAGACACTCACGTATAGTGTAGCTTCAGGTCCAGGTTAGGTTGTTCACTGACAATTTTGTTGTGAGTTGGCAAAGGCAATGAATGTGAATGCAAAATAAAGGTTGTGGAAACAGCATACACTGGCTTCTACATTTGTTCCACATTTAATGCAGTTTTCATTGTAAGTAACTAAAACTACAAAGTATTTCTAGGAAAGCTGTATTAAATAAGAAACAAATCACTGATAATTTTGATGAATATTTTGTACATACATCATTCATTCTGTGGTTACTCAGCTGCAAATAATTCACATAAAAGTGTCTTCACTGGGGAATACTATCTAAAGACTAATTTCTTCAACAGAATAATGCACAGATGACTGCTCCATGGTCACTGTTTAGTCCTGTTGAAACTTCTGATATGGCAGGCCATCGCTGACTTATAAAAGTATTTATGAACATTTTGTCTCAACTTGCATCAGTTGCCTTCAGGTATAAAACTAGAGATTTCAGTCTTCCACAGATGGGGACAAAATGTTAGAAAATAATTTTGTACATCAATCCTGGTCTTCAGCCCAGATGTTTTAATAAAGTTTTACGACAGAAGTTAATGACAATAAGAAAACTGGCAGCTACACGGCCTCATATTCTTTCTCTGTATTTGCATTCTTTGTAATTCTGGTACCTCTCCCTTCCTCTGCACGTAAATTTCACAATGGGTGGTTACCGGGCAGTTCTTACATTCACTGTTGAATTCCATATGCACTGAAACTTAACAGCAGTACTCTGAAAATTGAATCTAGAATGTCAGTCCACTACTGCTTCTGACTCCTAAGTTCCAAAATCCAAAGGTTCTGTCATATTTTGTAGTCTGAGCTAAGAAAGAATACATGGCCTTGTAATGATGTAATTGACTAAAGTCTTAGAATACATGGTGCTTCAAATAAATAATGTATCCTGACTCCCAGAAAGCCTATTGCCAGTCTTCTATACTTCAATGATAATTCTACTCATTTAAATACATACAAAGGAATAAAATAAGCTTGGCATTGGTTATTTGAATGTTCCTTGGATAATATTGGTGACATGTCACTAGGAAGCATAATAGGTCACTTTACAATTAAAGTACACTGGCAACATGGTGACCAAGGTAATTTTAATATTAAAATTCTTTACATACAAGGCCAAACTAAAGCTGATAGATGGACAAGTAAATAATTTCTCCTTCTAGGATTATATTTACTGTTGCCACTGCTGTTTTGGCTAGACTGTGCAGTGCATCTCCCTGTCAAACTGGCTGTAGTGACAGACATACTTGTAGCGTAGTCCGTGGGGGGATTGATTGTAGACGTCAAACTCAATGAGAGTAAATGTACGACGAGCATGTTGTCAGTAAGTCCGCCTGTTTAAACACCTGTCGCATTAGGTTCTAGAGTGGACACCACACATTATCACTAAGAAGCATATATAAACTACGATGGAACCGCACACAGAAGCATAGCCATGAAAAAAAAACAATCTACTCCAAATTAACTTGTCCAAGGCAAAGCTCACAAAAAATTATTAGGTAAAACTGTGTAGTGTTTTTAATATTCAAGAAAAAGCAATGTACTTACACTTCTTTGCAAAAGGCGCAACATTGTTTAAGACGATTGTGAATGCTCAATAAGTATGTAAAACACGCCTTTAAAACAAAAATAACTTCGATAATTCAGAATTATGCGCCATACACCAGCACTGTATTCCTCACAGCCCCCACATTATTTACTTTCTAGCTCGGATCCAAGCCTGAAGCCATGAAGCCAATAACATTCGAGTAAACACCGACAACAATCGATAACAATGTATCGAAAAGCCGACTCGCAACAAACACCTGTAACTATCGACTAACTGTCTGGTAGTATCGAATATACAGTTCCGTATGGAAGCATAGAATGACAGAAACGCCCCTGGTGCCATGCCAGTGAACTTCGAATACTACAAAATTTGGCGCGAAAACGCGTATTCTTGCTTTTCGAAACACGTGTATTATTGGCAATATTTTTCATTTATACTTTATGGTCGGCCTCATAGTCTAGTGGTAAAGTGAGTGACTGGGAACGTTTTCGTGACGTAACAAAGTAATATATTCCAGAAATCTCAATCAAAAAATAAGATTAACTTTTCGTAGCTGGGATTCACACTCATGTAATATTTTATAAATGACATCGGGGTCGCCTTTCGAGCGTAAAATTATATATTTATGAAAACTTACATTGCAGTTTTGACTGTTTGGAAATAACTGCCCTTTATCACATTGCAAAACCTAAAAATCGCCTGACATGACACAGAAACTGGCTTCATTACACCGTGTTCTTGATTACGACTTCTTGTGTGTATTGCACTCTTTGAACTGTGTTGTAAGTATGCCGTTCGGATTCTGAAGGATTTTTGCTCGCATCCGTAATGTTGGGTGGAATAAATGATGCCAAGGCAAGGTACATCTGCTCCAGTTAATGAGAATTTTTTTATGGCTTCAAACAATGAAAAGGAAAATATTGTGACAAATCAGTCTGAAAACTTGCAGATAAGCGACAAGCATCAGGAAAAAAAGCAGCACATTATCAGGTAATGACGACAATGAAAATACTTGCGAAGTGTTTAGGATAATGTGTCAAAATATACAGTGCCTCAAGAACAGAGAGTTAGATCTAAAAGTAGCTTTAAATAATTTTGCTGGCGTGTCATGTACGTGTTTATCTGAACACTAGTGCAAGGACAGTTGGTTGATTTAGTGGAAGAGACCAAACAGTGAGGTTATCGGTCTCATCAGATTAGGGAGGGATGGGGAAGGAAGACAGCTGTGCCCTTTCAAAGGGACCACCCTGGCATTTGCCTGTGCAATTTAGGGAAATCACGGAAAACCTAAATCAGGATGGCTGGACACAGGACTGAACCCTCATCCTCCCGAATGCGAGTCCAGTGTGCTAATCACTGCGCCACCTTGCTTGGTGCAAGGGCAGTGAATCAAGTCGTATAAATATAAGCAAATTTAAACAATCATCTCATTACTGCCACAGTGTATGTAAAACTGGTGGACTATGCATTTATACAAGAGCAGGATTACAGTTGAAAGCAAAAACAGAAGTGGATCATCTAAATACTGAAAAACGTTGTGAATCATGTGCCATAGAGTAAAAACTGAGGAGGAGAGTAAAAACTAATTGTCACATCAATATATAGCTCACCAATGGGTGATAAAAACACATTTTTAAAAAGATGGAACTACTGTTAACCACTTTATGTAATAATGAAGTGAAATTATTTTCAAGGGGAGTTTCAACGTTAACATATTAATTGAAATTGGAGGAAAGAGACAACTTCTAAACAGCTTTCACATGAAATCACTCTTTAGAGACCCCGGCAGAATAACAGAGCTGTCATCTTTCCTATTAGATAATATCTTCATAAATATGGAAAATTGCTCCACTGAGGCACTAAATGTAAACTTAAGTGTTTCAATTCAGAACACACTCATCACACATGTAAATTTTTCTATACCCGAGCTAATAAAATATAAGTAGGGATATAAAAGGAGCTTCTGCACTGGAAAAGCAAATACTTTTATTCAGATGATAACAAAAGAAACCTGGGAAAATGGTGTAAGAGGTCTGAGCAGATGTAATTTCGATGTATTGCTCATGCGCTGCCTGCGATATGCAAGGTATAAGAGAATCTCTGACCAGAGAGCAGTGTTGACTGCAGTAGGAACTGTGTAGCTGTAGCAGTAAGTTGTTGCTAGTCTGCTGTCTGCTCTGGTCTGGTCTGGTGTATCCTGTTGGGTGGCCCGGTCGCGGTGCAGCGATGTTGGAGCCTGAGGATTATTGTATAAGGTAAAAAAGCAGCCTCGCGCATATGTAGTAATGTTATCTGAAGTCCCATGTAAATGTTTTAAAAATGTCATAATAATAATCTTTCTCATATAAAAAAAATTATTGTAAGAGCAGATATACGAGGTCAGTTCAATAAGTAATGCAACACATTTTTTTTCTCGACCAATTTTGGTTGAAAAAACCGGAAATTTCTTGTGGAATATTTTCAAACATTCCCGCTTCGTCTCGTATAGTTTCATTGACTTCCGACAAGTGGCAGCGCTGTACAGAGCTGTTAAAATGGCGTCTGTAACGGATGTGCGTTGCAAACAACGGGCAGTGATCGAGTTTCTTTTGGCGGAAAACCAGGGCATCTCAGATATTCATAGGCGCTTGTAGAATGTCTACGGTGATCTGGCAGTGGACAAAAGCACGGTGAGTCGTTGGGCAAAGCGTGTGTCATCATCGCCGCAAGGTCAAGCAAGACTGACTGATCTCCCGCGTGCGGGCCGGCCGTGCACAGCTGTGACTCCTGCAATGGCGGAGCGTGCTAACACACTCGTTCGAGATGATCGACGGATCACCATCAAACAACTCAGTGCTCAACTTGACATCTCTGTTGGTAGTGCTGTCACAATTGTTCACCAGTTGGGATATTCAAAGGTTTGTTCCCGCTGGGTCCCTCGTTGTCTAACCGAACACCATAAAGAGCAAAGGAGAACCATCTGTGTGGAATTGCTTGCTCGTCATATGGCTGATGGTGACAATTTCTTGTCAAAGATTGTTACAGGCGATGAAACATGGGTTCATCACTTCGAACCTGAAACAAAACGGCAATCAATGGAGTGGCGCCACACCCACTCCCCTACCAAGAAAAAGTTTAAAGCCATACCCTCAGCCGGTAAGGTCATGGTTACAGTCTTCTGGGACGCTGAAGGGGTTATTCTGTTCGATGTCCTTCCCCATGGTCAAACGATCAACTCTGAAGTATATTGTGCTACTCTTCAGAAATTGAAGAAACGACTTCAGCGTGTTCGTAGGCACAAAAATCTGAACGAGCTTCTCCTTCTTCATGACAATGCAAGACCTCACACAAGTCTTCGCACCCGAGAGGAGCTCACAAAACTTCAGTGGACTGTTCTTCCTCATGCACCCTACAGCCCCGATCTCGTACCGTCGGATTTCCATATGTTTGGCCCAATGAAGGACGCAATCCGTGGGAGGCACTACGCGGATGATGAAGAAGTTATTGATGCAGTACGACGTTGGCTCCGACATCGACCAGTGGAATGGTACCATGCAGGCATACAGGCCCTCATTTCAAGGTGGCATAAGGCCGTAGCATTGAATGGAGATTACGTTGAAAAATAGTGTTGTGTAGCTAAAAGATTGGGGAATAACCTGGTGTATTTCAATGCTGAATAAATCAACCCCTGTTTTAGAAAAAAAATGTGTTGCATTACTTATTGAACTGCCCTCGTATGTGCGTTATCCGGCGACTTCATTGAGGTAAGAATTTTTCTCTTTTTTATTCAGAATGATCTTTCAGGGCCATGACGCAGCACTGCTGACGTCCAAGATTTACCAGGTTAAATTCACAGTCAATTATTCAAAAGTTATAAGTGAGCGACAATTTAATTGAGAGGTTAGTTACATTGTATTATTACCAGGTTACTGAATTTATTTTTTGTTGGGACGTTACACTGAATGTGAACGACATAATTATAATTTTTACTGTTGAGAGGTTTAGGAATTTTTCTGTTTTGAGCTTACATTGGAGAAACAATTTTGTGGGGAGGTTACACTTGTCGACAACCGGCCAGGATCGTATTTTCTTTGTGAATTTCTGAAAAGTAGTCATATATCTGCTCTCATTTACTTAATTTTAACTGTAGTTTGTATCTGGCGCAACACATTTATTAATTTGTCACTCTTTCTTTCACAGATCATCGGCAATTTATTGCTCCTTGTTGTAATTGTGTTTGTTCCATTTTTGCTTCGTCTTTGTTTCATTTTGTGCTTAATTTTGATTTGTGAAAAATGCCGCGAAAAACTGTTAACTGTACATCGCGATGTGCAATGAGTGAAATAGCCGACTCGAATAATTTGACCGATAATTCTTGCGACACTCAGTGTAATAGTGATAATCGTCTAATTACAGATAATCAGTGCCTGCCGATCACTAGTATTGAGTTAAATCCTAATGATGGGCAAACTAATTCAATTATGTCCACAGTAAATTTAACAATTGATGACGCGGGATGTTCCGATACAATGAACGCTGCCCAGTTTGACACACCCAGTTTGCAAAATTTCAATTGTGAACGGATAAATTTTTCTCGCGAAGATGAACAATGTAGTCAGAATATGTCAGATTTATTTGATTCCGAGGTAGTGACTAACAGTACACATCCAATTGGCGAACCTTTTCAAGAATCAGAAAATGACCAAATGATTACACAAAACGTGACAAATGCACATACACCATTACACAGCATAGAAAATAGAGTCGCTAATTTTGGCTTGGATCAAGTTATGGCAGTATTGCTACAACAGAATGAAAGACAAAACAACAACTTCAAACAACTTAATGAAAATATTAAACAATTGAATGAAAAATACGACAACCTTAATGAATCGAACAAACAACTTAATGAAAAACAAGACAACCTTAATGAAAATTTCAAACAACTTAATGAACAGAATAAACAACTTAGTGAACAGATTAAAGCTGTTGCTGCGCAATGTCATGATACTAAAGAACAATTACGTGAGGAAATTAAGGCTTGTGCTAGGAACAGTAGTGAAGAAATTAGATCTGTGGCACAAGAATTAAGTAATACTCATGCAGCCACAACTAAATTACTTAGAGATGAAATTAGTGCAGTCGCTAAACAATGTTCCGAAAACGCAACACAGTTATGCGACGAGTTTAAATTAATGTCAGCAGAACTTTCACGCACACTGGATGCGAAAGTCGACGTGAAATTTGACCAACAGAACAGCCAAATTGACGAACGTTTTGATCACCACCTACAAAACAATGAAACGCGTTACCGTAAATTTATACAGGAACAGAATAAAGTAAAGCAACAAGAAATGGAAACAATTACTGTACAGAGACAGGAAGATAAGCGTAAATTGTTTACAAAAGCAAAAACATACGTAGACAACAATATTGCTACAGTATCAGACGAAATCAAACAGTTGAACACCGAATTGGATGATGAAATCTCCGATCTTAAAACAAAAACAGACACACGCACATTAGACTTTCAGACAATGACCAACAGACTTGAAAAGTTGGAATAATACAGGATTCCGATGCCATCAAAGCAGATGTTAAAAAATTGAACAAAACCACACGTAAAATGCAAAAACAAATTAATGCTTGTGATACTAAAAACGATGATCAGGTAAAAGCACTGACTGAAAAATATTATGAATTGGCCAGTCGTATTGAAAATAATAATGACACCAAATCAGACGATACATCACCAGTTTCGTTTAATCAAACACCCGAATTCCAAAATTTACAGCAGACAATCAGTGAGATAAGTTCGTCCAATAATACATTACGTAGAAAATTGTCAACTTTACAGCACGAATTGACGAAGATGAAAAATATTTCAGCCTCTAACACAGCACAGCATACGCCACATTTGGAACATTTCTCACACTCACACAGCCAGTATAATTTAGGTAATTTACAGAGTACGTGACTTAGATTCCGAACAGCCACAGACAATTAGACTAGCATACAATCATGAACCTGTTCAGACATTTAGAGACGAAAATTTTGATTACAAGCACTTTCTATCTGTGAGAAAATTTAAGATATTTAAGAATGACAGAACACAGATTCACCCCTTGGATTGGATACAACAATTTAGCTTTGCTTTTCCACCAACTTGGCCCGTAACACACAAACTTGAATTTATTTGCAGATTTTTGGAAGGCGAACCGGCAACTCGTATGAGACCAATCGCGAGACAATGCTATTCGGCAGAAGAATTTCAGAATGCTTTTCTGTCAGCGTATTGGTTTGAAGACGACACAGCGCAGAATCAAGGATCAATTAATTAGTTTACCGAATTATGAGAACTCAAATTTTCCTACTGTGACGCAATTTTTTGAACACGTGGTCCAACAAAACCAGTACTTAAGTGAGCCATATAGTGAATCTGCACTCATCCAATTATGTATTTCTAAATTACCACGATCGTTAAAGAGTATCACTTTTAACGGGTCAGCAGAAAGAAAATATTTTGGCATTCAGAGATCTGTCACAGCTTTTGGAAGTTCAGCAATCAGATTATTACTTTATAAACAAAAATTTTTCACATCATAACCAAGGCCAACCAACATACAGTAATTACGATCAGCCAGCTATTTCAATAGCAAAGGTAATACACGCTCCAGGAACGACAACCACCAGAACTTCAATAACAGACAAAATTTTAATTATCAGTATGGTCAAAATTATCAACAACAGGAACCACATTTTGGTAACAAGAGAGGGTTTTCCCCACAACAACAACAAAACCAGCCCGTTAGCATACCTCACCAACAATGTAATTTGCAAGGTCAACCAAGCTTTAATGTTTCGCCGCCTACACGTATAACGTCGGCTCCACCAAATAGTAACGCACAGCAACAGGGAAATAACTACAGAAAGCACATAATTTTGACTCGTACCGCAACGCGCCGTATAGCAATGTTTATTATGACAGACGTAAAACTAATGAGCACAGATTTCAGCGTACATTTAATAACAGTCGGTCTTACCAGCAGCAGAATCAACCACAACAACAGATAATCATGAATAAACCAGACAGTCTGTATCATCCCGAACGTAATACGTCAGGAAGAAATAACAGAACAGTACAAATAGTCGAGATGCCACAGCATCCTCCCGAAAATAACAGCACGTCGGATAGAATTTGACTAGATACAGTACAGGTTGCATCCTCCAGCAACGTAAGCAATACTTCAGACACACAGAATCTTGTTCACGAAAATGTTATTAGTTTTGACGGCATCCGATACACACTTTTGCATGAATGACAGAATCACAACGTATGTAGACGACATTCTTATTGCAGAAGCTAACTGGTCTGAACACAATCTGATTCTTGAACAACTGTTGCAAACTTTTCGTGCACAAGGACTCACAGTTAATCTTAGCAAATCACACTTTGGCAAAACTTCTATAAAATTTCTTGGACATGTAATTTCAGCAGAAGGCATTGCGCCTGACCTGGAAAAACTTCAAGCTTTACGTGACATTACTGTTCCTACGACGAAGAAACAACTACGCAGCTTTCTGGGTTTAATTAACTTCTCTCGTAAATTTCTTCATTACTCTGCTTTAGACACCCCTAGATTATGTCAATTGACAGGTAAAAACACTATTTGGTCCTGGGATAGCCAAGCGCAGTCTGAATTTGTCAATCTGAAACAAGCTTTGTTGAATGCACCACTTTTATCACATCCAGATCTTACTAGAAATTTTTCCATTACCACCGACAGTTCTAACACCGCTTTAGGCGTATACATTTTTCAGGAAATTGAAGAAGATGGTTCTACAGTAATTAAAAACATCGCCTTTGCGAGTCGCATTCTGTCACCTGCTGAACGCAATTATTCTATTACGGAACTTGAAACATTATGTGTTGTATGAGCATTTACGAGATTTCGGCATTTTCTTTATGGAAGACATATGACCGTTTACACAGATCATAGAGCTATCCAGTTTTACTTTCCGCTAAATTTACACACGACAGATTAAGCAGATGGAAACTTTATTTACAGGAATTCAATTTTACAATTGTTCATATTCCCGGTACGCAAAATATTGTAGCAGGCGCACTATCCCGTTCTCTCAGCAACAATCAGCAACACATCGCAACCAACTTCTGCCAAGCAAATCCTAGCGTCATGTATATTCAGCAAGTCGCATTCGAAAATTTTATTTCGGCGTCATTACGAGATATAGCACAAGAGCAGAGTAAAGACAACATATGGAAAGAAATTAAACACCTTTGGCAAGATAGGAATAATGTTACCATTAGAAACCATTACACTGTACGCAATAACATTCTGTTTCGCCGCTCTCACCCTGACAGCAACAACTGGTTACTATGCATTCCTGACGAACTTGTTAACAAATTAATTTGGTATACTCATTTAAGTTACGTACATTACGGAGCCAGAAAATGTTTTCTTATACTGAGCCAGAACTGTTATTTTGCCAACATGGAGAAACGTATACGACGAGTTTTAGCGTCATTTAAAATCTGCCAGAAAGCTAAGTCAGACACGACTTCACATATTCCTCCGTTACATCCCATTGTACCTGTTAAAATGAGACACATGGCCGCTATAGACATTTTTGGTCCGATTCCCAGATCTAATAGAGGTTTTTGTTACATCTTTGTCGCTGTTGAACTCACTTCGAAATTTGTTACCTTCATTCCGTTACGCAAAGCTACTGCTAAATCGATTTCGAAAGCATTTGTAAAACAATTTTTATTTCATGTAGGGCATGTACTGAAAGTAATTTCCGACAATGGACCACAGTTTCGATCTGCTATATGGACACGTATATTATGAACAAGAAACATTTCTCCGATCTATATATCCAAGTATCACGCTTCTTCGAACCCTTGTGAACGACTAATGAAAGAAATTGGTAAACTATGTAGAATATACTGCCATAAAAACATATTGAATTGGAATACACACATACTGTCATTCCAGGATGTAATTAACTGTAATGAATCTACTATGCTATCTCCGACTGTTATATTGAAAAATGTTGAACCACCCAACAAAATTAAAGAACTAGTATCTTTTCCTACATCTCGTCGACTACGCCACCATGAAATAATTGACATTGCGCTCAACAACATCAAACGTGCCGCAGAGCGTCGGAGAAGACAGCAAAAATAGGTTTGTACACGCCGTGACTTTCACATAGGACAGAAGATATTAGTACGTACACACTACTTATCCAACAGAGGAAAGAGTAGATGCAGTAAATTTGAGCTTCTATACGCAGGTCCATATAGAATTCGCAGCATTCCTCACCCCAATGTAGTACACGTCGAAACTTTGAGAACCAGAAATAGCAAAGGCAATCACCATGTCTCCAATATTAAACCCTTTATTGAATGAATATACTTTATGATTTATCACACTGTAATGCCATTTCCTGAATTTTATATGACCACTTACGCAATTATATTTGTATGGACACTTACTGATGATTATCATATTTTTTCTTGGCAAGTGCCCGGCAAGGTAAGGTTAGCAGGTAGCTTTTCTTGTCGTTACACATCAGACCGTGCACATTTTTCCAGATAAACTTACATATTTTATGACCAATTATGCAATTCTATCTATGTGATTACTTACTGATGAGTATCATATTTTTTCTTGGCAAGTGCCCGGCAAGGTAAGGTTAGCAGGTCGCTTTTCTTGTCGTTATATATCAGACCGTGCACATTTTCCATTTTTCGTGTAGGTATGATTGTTTTCCTGTTTTGTTTGTATGCATGCACTACTAAATCTTTAAGATATAACAAACACCAGTTGACTTTGACATTTTTCCTTGTGATATCTCAATATCTTGACTATTCTACAGTTTTTGCCACTACGTTATGATACTGTGTGTACATTTTTTGCACTTGAAAACTGTTCATGTTTTTGACATAATACGTTTTCTGTCATGCTATGCTGTATGCTTAGTTATATCACTAGAAACAAATTTTTATTTAATGAGTATATGATTTAAATGCAAGATATTAATCCCTATTCATCATTTTCAGAAAGCAATAACGTGTAAAAGAAATAACTTAAACAAACCACAGTGGATTACTATGAAATGGGAATTTCACCTTCGGAATGAATGAAAGAAAATGCAATACCTTGTCATGAAGAGTAAATGGATCAGAATTAACAAGCATTAACAAGAATATACTGTACACATCGTATGATAGCAGTCTTAACTAATTATTTTTCTTTCAGAATAAGAAGTTATATCACTAGAAACAAATTTTTATTTAATGAGTATATGATTTAAATGCAAGATATTAATCCCTATTCATCATTTTCAGAAAGCAATATCGTGTAAAAGAAATAACTTAAACAAACCACAGTGGATTACTATGAAATGGGAATTTCACCTTCGGAATGAATGAAAGAAAATGCAATACCTTGTCATGAAGAGTAAATGGATCAGAATTAACAAGCATTAACAAGAATATACTGTACACATCGTATGATAGCAGTCTTAACTAATTATTTTTCTTTCAGAATAAGAAGCGATTGATGCCGGCTGTCGGACAGAACTACACATCTTAATTTTAGTGATGAAATACGCTAGAAATAAGAAACTCTATACTATGAATAGTTATATGAAGTAAATGGTAATATGAATAATGAATAATGAAGTGTCTTTTTTGCAGATGATAATGTATGATGGTGAATAGTTACATGAAGAATATGCTAATATGAATAATGAAGTTTTTCTTTGCAGGTGATGATAGTAATGAAGTTATGCTAATATGAATAATGAAGTTTTTCTTTGCAGGTGATGATAGTAATGAAGTTATGCTAATATGAATAATGAAGTTTTTCTTTGCAGATGAGAATAATGATGGAGTTTATATATTTACTATTAGTTAAGAGATGCTATGTAGTTATTTAAGTATTTGTTGCAGTTGGTTTTGACAGTATGTCTTATGTCGCATGGTATAATGCCTGAATGTTTTGGAAAGGACAGCTAGAGTACATACATATTGAGTACACGTTTCATTACCTGTTAATTCGAAGTTCACTACTTTTCAGCATAATATGCATTTCTTCTTTCAGCTCATAATCCGTCTTATATTTTTTCCAGGAGAAGCTATTCATGAAATTAATGTGCTATAAGCAGTTAGTCATTAAACCTGTTCTAGTACTTGCATTTTTTTACCCATTTGTGTGTCATTCATGAATGTGATCATATATACTCTACTCGTTTCATGACCTTGCTACAGTTGACTCATGATGAATGACGTTAGTAATCCTTATTTCCAGCAATAAGTCAAAAGCAAATATTTTCTTCCCCCAGCAATTAATTATCAATCTCAACGCAATGCATTGCTAGAACAAAAAAAGTATTACCAGTCCCAAATAATGCAACCAGTTTAAGAGATATTTCTAGTTCTAAATATAATGCAAATTTCTCAGATGTATTGAATCCATTATATCCATGTATTATTGGACCACAGACCTTGAGTAATAGTTACTGTGTGTTACATTTTAAATATGTCCTACATCACTTGAATGATGAGTTCTGAGTAATACTGAATGATGTTCTGTAATAATGCATAAATGCTATGCCAATAATTTCTGTAAATAATATTTTTGTTTTACTCTATAAATGCTATGCCAATAATTAACTCTTGTTTTGAATGATGACTTCTGAACAATGCATAAAAATGGTTTGTAACTGGCCAATGAGCGCCAATGATTGCTATAATTAGATGAATTATGTAAATGCTATGCCATTAATGAACTCTTGCTTTGAATGATCACTTCTGAATAATGCATAAAAATGGTTTGTAACTGGCCAATGAGTGCCCATATTTACTGTAATCAGATGACTTATGAATAATCTTCTGTAATACTCCATACATAGTACAGAAATGTTTAGTAACTAGGCAATGAGTGCCAACAATTACTCAAATCGGTTGATAGACTAGTGTAATTCTCAATGATAACTAGCATAAGACTTAATGTCCTTCACCTTCTGACCTAATTACCAGAAATTACTGCAATATCCGTTTGTCCTGTCCATCCTCATGATCATGGAGCACTATATTTGGTTTTTGCACTAATTCTACATTGGTGAAAGAGTATGGATTCTACAAGAATGTGGTGTTGACACATCATGCTGTCCACCACCTTGAACGATGGAGATGTTATTATGGTCCTACTGTTTGGTGTACCTAATGTAGTACCAAAATGATAACATTGAATATTAATACAACATTTCAGTGTCTTGGCTACACTGAATAATACTTCAGGGAAAAGAACTTCAGATTGTCTCACTTGGTGTTGTGCTTCTGTAGAAAGATATGGACTTTCAGTGCAGCTACGTGCAACCTACTGTGCTACAACCATGATGCAATCCTTCACTTTCCTAGTTCTTGTAAAATGGTAAAAATATATACAGTATGTGTGCACTTTATGTCATTTGTTAATATGTTTTGTACTCATTGCATATCCTAGTTCTTGTAAAATGGAAAAAATATATACAGTGCGTGTGCACTTTACGTCATTTGTTAATATGTTTTGTATTAATTGAGTATACATTTTGTCATTTATTGATATGTTCTGTACTCAGTGCATGTGCACTCTATTTCATTTCATGTTCTGCACTTATATATATGTATATACTCTGTGACTGTAGACTTAGTTAATTAAGTAGATTATAGAAAAATTTGTTGCTCATGGCAAGTCCAATTGACTCACCATCACTGCCAAATTTTTGCCCTCCCAGTGGAGGGTTATGTAAGAGGTCCGAGCAGATGTAATTTCGATGTATTGCTCATGCGCTGCCTGCGATATGCAAGGTATAAGAGAATCTCTGACCAGAGAGGAGTGTTGACTGCAGTAGGAACTGTGTAGCTGTAGCAGTAAGTTGTTGCCAGTCTGCTGTCTGCTCTGGTCTGGTCTGGTGTATCGTGTTGGGTGGCCCGGTCGCGGTGCAGCGATGTTGGAGCCTGAGGATTATTGTATAAGGTAAAAAAGCAGCCTCGCGCATATGTAGTAATGTTATCTGAAGTCCCATGTAAATGTTTTAAATATGTCATATATAATAATCTTTCTCATATAAAAAAATTATTGTAAGAGCAGATATATATGCGTTATACGGCGACTTCATTGAGGTAAGAATTTTTCTCTTTTTTATTCAGAATGATCTTTCAGGGCCATGACGCAGCACTGCTGACGTCCAAAATTTATCAGGTTAAATTCACAGTCAATTATTCAAAAGTTATAAGTGAGCAACAATTTAATTGAGAGGTTAGTTACATTGTATTATTACCAGGTTACTGAATTTATTTTTTGTTGGGACATTACACTGAATGTGAACGACATAATTATAATTTTTACTGTTGAGAGGTTTAGGAATTTTTCTGTTTTGAGCTTACATTGGAGAAACAATTTTGTGGGGAGGTTACAATATATTTTCGAAAACAACAGCTAATGACTCATACAATGTTTTTTCTGGTACTTTCAAGTCCCTAATTGAGATGTGTATTCCAACAAAAACTTACAGAAATCAATGTCATGCCAAGGAACAATTGCCAGTGGATATCACCTGCTATGAACGTGTCGAGTCAAACCCTAACACATCTCAGTCAAATCAATAAGGACAACAAAGATGAACACTTAGCAAGCTATGTTAAGACATATAAGAACATTTGTAGGCAGGTGACTGAAAAACTAAAACAATGCACAATGACAAAGTAATTTTAGGGTCAGTAAACACATAAAAATCAATGTAAAATGTAGTAAAAAATAAATAAACAGACATATTAAAAGTCAAAATCACATTTTACTAGAAGATGATCACAGTGTGTTACTCCAAAATCTTGATCTGGCAAACTACATAAATGAGTACTTCGCAAATAGTCCAGTCAATCTGAGTAAAAATTGTCTTATGAATAGTGAAACCTCTGTTCCAGGAGAACAAAGTGTCAACTCAAGATTGCTATGCCCACACATAAATCAGAAGCACTCAGAATAACAAAAACAGTGAAGAATAAAATGTCCTCAGACTCATGAGGTAACTGGATCAGTTACAATAAAATGTGCTAGTGTCATATCAGAACCACTCTCACATTTCATAAACATGTCATTATCAGAAGGAGTCTTCCTTCAAAGATCGATAATTTCAAAAATAAAGCCACTGTATAAAAACAGCAATATACAGGGTGAGTCACCTAACATTACCGCTGGATATATTTCGTAAACCACATCAAATACTGATGGATCGATTCCACAGACCGAACGTGAGGAGAGGGGCTCATGTAATTGGTTAATACAAACTATAAAAAAATGAACGGAAGTATGTTTTTAAACACGAACCTACGTTATTTTAAATGGATCCCCGTTAGTTTCGTTAGCACATCTGAACATACAAACAAATACGTAATCAGTGCCATTTGTTGCATTGTAAAATGTTAATTACATCCGGAGATATTGTAACCTTAAAGTTGACGCTTGAGTACCACTCCTCTGCTGTTCGATCGTGTGTATCGAAGAGCACCGAATTACGTAGGGTTCCAAAGGGAACAGTGATGGACCTTAGGTACAGAAGAGACTGGAACAGCACGTTACGTCCACATGCTAACACCTTTTTATTGGACTTTTTCACTTACGCACATGTACATTACCCTGAGAGGTGAGGTACATGTTCGACGGGCGTTTCATAGGACGTGGAGGACGCATAAATTGGCCAGCCCGTTCTCCTGATCTTACACCTCTGGACTTCTTTCTGTGGGGTACGTTAAAGGAGAACGTGTACCGTGATGTGCCTACAACCCCAGATGATATGAAACAACGTATTGTGGCAGCCTTCGGCGACAATACACCAGATGTACTGCGGCGTGTACGACATTCATTACGCCAGAGATTGCAATTGTGTGCAGCAAATGATGGCCACCACATTGAACATCTATTGGCCTGACATGTCGGGACACACTCTATTCCACTCCGTAATTGAAAACGGAAACCACGTGTGTACGTGTACCTCACCCCTCATGGTAACGTACATGTGCGTCAGTGAAAAAGACCAATAAAAAGGTGTTAGTATGTGGACGTAATGTGCTGTTCCAGTCTCTTCTGTACCTAAGGTCCATCACCGTTCCCTTTGGATTCCTACGTAATTCGGTGCTCTCCGATACACACGATCGAACAGCAGAGGAGTGGTACTCAAGCGTCAACTTTAGGTTACAATATCTCCAGATGTAATTAACATTTTAGAATGCAACAAACGGCACTGAATAAGTATTTGTTTATATTTTCAGATGTGCTAACAAAACTAATGGGATTCCATTTAAAAAAACGTGGGTTTGTGTTTAAAAACATACTGCCGTGCATTTTTTTTGTGGTTTGTATTAACCAATTACACTAGCCCCTCTCCTCACGTTCGGCCTGTGGAATCGATTCGTCAGTATTTGATGTGGTTTACGAAATATATCCAGCGGTAACGTTAGGTGACTCACCCTGTATATGAAGTGGGAAATTATAGACCAACAGCTTTGTTATCTGTATTTTAAAAAGTAATAGAGACAGTTATGAAATCTCGAAAAATTCAATTTCTTGTCTGTCAACTAGCACTTTTCGTGAAGGACTGAGTACAGAATCAGCTATCACCCATTTCACTGAAAATATCATAATGGGACTAGACAGAAACAATAATACAATAGGAATAAATTGGGACTTATTAAAGGCATTTGATACTGTCCAACATGATGTCTTGCTAGACAAATTAGAAACTGTTGGTATATGAGGAGTTGCGAAAAAATGGTTTCAGTCTTATCTCCAAAGTAGAAAACAGATAGTAGAAATCACTTCACCCAACATTAAAAATCAAGGTACGGCTTACAGGTCTGATTTTTACAGTGTACCAGTTAGGGTACCATAGGGAAGTGTTCTACGACCTCTCTTATTTTTTATTTATGTAAATGACATCGAAAGTCCAATGAATGGCACACATATAACTGAGGTTGCTGATGATACGAATGTTGTCACTAATGCAAGCGAAATATTGCCATTATCTGTAACTAGAGTTTGGGAATATTCATGAGCTTGGTTTGAAACGAACAAGTTAACCTTAAATATTTTAAATACTAATTATATCCATTACAGGAAAACAAAGTCACAAAATGACCTGGCCCTCAGAATGCAAAATAACTGTAAAACCAAGTGTAGCTAAATACTTTGTGTACATAGCTTAATAATGTACGTTATAAGAAGCAATATGATATGGATACTACATGGCACTGCACTCAGCACCAGCACTGCATCTAGATATACTTGGTCCACAACATAATGTTTTTGTAACATCTCCATCAGATGATGACCCTACAGTGGCTTGAAAACATGTTCATGGTTGAATAAATCGTAAAAAAGCGACTGGTTGCATGTTTATCACCATATAAACGCCAACAAAATAAAGAAGTTAAAAGAGTGGCTATCATAATATTTTTAGGTGTCCACGTAGATGAAAATTTACACTGGAAAGCCCACATCCACTATCTCACTAACAAGTTATGTTCTGCTTGCTTTGCACTATGCACAGTTAGTAATGTGTCCAGTAAACTGTGTAGCAGAAGTGTCTGCTTTGCTTATATTCACACTGCTGTTATCTATAATGTCATTGTCTGGGGTCATAATAAGACAAATCTAAAAATCATGTTTAGACTACAGAAATGAGGTGTTAGAATAATTACCAATGGTTCAAGGCTAACACCCTCCAAGTTGTTATTCCAACAGCTAAATGCTTTACCATGCCTCTACAAAGGAAAAAGTATAATTAATATAAAAAGGTGCAGTGATAATTTCAAAATCAACTGAGATCTGTATACATATAACACACAACTGCTATTGCAGTATAAACGAATATCTTCAACAACCTAGTAGTAAATAATTAGATTTGTGTGCTATATGATATAGTCCGTGTCAAAAGTATTTTCAGTCAAATGTTTGCTATGACTCGAATTAATATTTTGAACAGAATTGTCACAACTATTATGTGTCTTTATTTAAATCTCAACTAAATATTCTATGTACAATATCTTTTATGTAATTAATCAAAATTGCATATGCAATTTTAATGTGAGATTGTGTGGGGTACTATGCACCCTTGTATCTGTAGGATACGGTGAATACTTATAAGTGTATGTATATATTTATTTAATTTAGTTTATTTACTATGTATTTTCTGATGAAAACCATGCAATGTAAATTGTCTATGAATGAATAAACTACTACTACTGCTGGTACATATGAACAGAAGCTGGTTTCTTTACATTGTGTTCTACGGGCTGATATATATTTGTTTATATTGCATGGGGGCTCAATTATTTGTTATGCAAATACTTTTTAATTTTTTGATGTAGTAGCTGTATGTCCGATTACGTAGTCTCGTAAACGGTTGGCCCTGACTAGTTTTAGTACACAATCTGACTGCATAGAACAACAACAAAGGCCGGCCGCGGTGGTCTAGCGGTTCTAGGCGCTCAGTCCGGAGCCGCGCGACTGCTACGGTCGCAGGTTCGAATCCTGCCTCGGGCATGGATGTGTGTGATGTTCTTAGGTTAGTTAGGTTTAAGTAGTTCTAAGTTCTAGGGGACTGATGACCATAGATGTTAATTCCCATAGTGCTCAGAGCCATTAACAACAACAAAGAATGAAATGAAAATTTCCGTTAATACAATCAATTAATTAAGTCCCCAGCAACTATAAAACCTACGAACCCAACAAAGCACAAGTATAACTGTTCTGTGTGTGGAAGTGTGATTCAACGTACGCATCTGGCACGGTTCTTCTTCAATAAGACAAGAAATTTTAAATATCATTTATACTGAAGTAATTAAAAAATAGAAATACTATAATTGCGCAATAAAACCAGAATTACACTCTAATACAAGAACACAAGCCAGATGCTTTGTTGACTGAACCTGTAATGACGCATTATTCAAGACATTGAAATAATGAGAAAAAAAACCGAGTTTTGTTACCTTCATATATATTGACGAAAAGCACTCTAATCATTACAACATCTCCATTAGAACAACATCTGCTATCTAGCCCATCAAATAACTGCATAAAACATGGAACAAGCACTCACTACTACGACATCTCGACAAGAACTTTTCACTACCACATCTCAGCAAGCACTGCCTCCTACGAGTCCTCGACAAGCACTGCACTCCGCTACTTCTCAATAATCACTGCCAGTGGAGGCGGCGAAACAAAACTCTCTGGCGCGATAATATTAATACGTAAATATCACACAATTAGATAAAATTTTGGCTTTGCACTGACCTTTCAATAACCTAATATATAAAATACAGTAAGCAATACAAATTCTTTCATACATGTGACTTTACATAATAGTTTACACAATACACAAAAAATCAGTTTATACAAATGTTCACATAAAATACTTGTAATTATTCAAAAAAAAAAAAAACTAGTAGTTGATAGTTCCAGCAGTAGCACCCAGCAATGGTCAACAGGTGCAAATACCAACAAGTGACATCATTTCAGTAGAAGCAGTCCATCAGTGGCACCCAGCAATGTTGAACAGGTGCAGACACCAACAAGTGACATTATGTCAGTAGAAGCAGTCCATCAGTGGCACCCAGCAATGTTGAACAGGTGCAGACACCAACAAGTGACAGTAGTACTCAAAGGCTAAAAAGGCAGTATTTTTTCTACAATCAGGGTGGAGTTCTATTTGCCAAAAACTTGCGCGCATATCAATCGTGGATAAAACTTTAATTCCATGGAAATGTTGAAGAAGTTCATCTAAATTTTGTGGACGGTCAGTTTCAGGAATGATGATATTATTTATCTGTCTGGAATCCAGAACCAAACGAATTGACACATCCTTTTTAAGAACAACGTGTAATGGGCTGGTATAAGGACTGACTGCTGGCTCAATAATGCCTTGATCTATCATGTATTGAAGTTCACTCTTAACCTTGTCTCTGTAAGCCAAAGGAATAGCGTACGTTTTCCCGCGAAATGGTGTGTGTTCTTTTACTTTAAATAAATATTGTAAGCCTTGTATAGTTCTTGTGTGATGACTAAACACTGTAGCATGTGAAGTCAAAATGTGGTGCAGCTCTTCTCTTGCAACGTCATCTGGCACTTCAGCTTTCTTAACCTTTTCATTAATTAATTCTTCGCTACTAATTATATCATCCATCGCGTCTCTGTATCTATTGTCATTGTCATGAATAAACACACTGTCGTCATAATGCTCAACGAAAACATCAGAAGTAAGAAACCTTAAACATTTTGTATCTGATTCAGATCTTGTTAAACACTCGAAAAATTTCAAACATTTCGGCATTCCGGCAACAGTCAAATTTACACTTCCTTCTTTAAGGTTCAAAATTGCCTTATGTGTGTTAAGAAACTCCATACCTAATATAACTTGTGTACTGAGTAATGGAACAATAATAAAATTAGCAGAAAATTCGTATCCTTGACAAATGAAATTTAGGTTGGTCTGTTGTTTAACTTCCACACTTTTTCCAGAAATCGCTCCTCGAATAGTAGTTTTAGAAATAGGTAACACAGGACAGGCAATAGTTCTTTCACATATACGAGAAACTGATTCACTAATGACGTTCAATGGGCTCCCAGAATCTAAAACTGCAGTGAACGTATTCTTACCCACACATACTTCAATAACAGGATGTAAAAATGCGTCTACATTATTTTCCTTTTCGTCTAGCAAAATGTCTCTCATGTCTTCCAGGCGTACGTAGTGTAAAGTCGTAGTGTCATTACTTTCTGAACCGTCTATATTGCTGCCAGAAGCCGAAGCTACAAGTCATTGTCGATTGCTTGCGTCACGTCTTTGATTATTCGCGTCATTTCGCGGATCAATTTATACTATTTGCACTTGTCTCTCTGAAGTTCTGTCACGTGGAGGATGCCAATTAGGTCCTTCCTGTCTGTTAGATGCAAATTCTTGGTTGTGTCTGTTATTAAAATTTCTGTTTGCCTGTCTGTCTGCATAACTACTTCTTGTGTAATTTCGACTGTCACTTCTGAAATTACTGTTAGATCTACTGCCCTGGTTATTTCTGTAGTAAGAATTTCTATTGTTGTATGAATAATTTCTGTCTTGATGATACCAATTACTGTTTCCGTATGATTGGTCATTCCGGTACGAATTACCATTATTATAATTGTCTGTGTAATTTCTGTTAGAACGTCTGTTATTGTCATAAGGCTGGTATCTATCGTCCTGTCTGTTACGTCTGTCATTCTCAAAGTTACCCATATAACGCCCGTTCCGATCACTGTCCCTTTTCTCTGAAAATCTATTGTAATTACTGTTACTGAAAAAGTTACAAGAAGTCCCGTCGTCGTTGTCATACTCAAGTTCTTGTAACAAAGTCTTAAAAGCCTCAATGTCGTCTTTACATCTTCCGGCTAAAGCAATTTGTCTTATGGATTGTGGCAGCTTAGTTAAACAAATGCGAATTAATTCAGTCGGGCTATAAGGGTTGGACAGGAACTGATTCTTTCGAATCATGTCTTCAAAGTATTCTGCCGGCGTGCGGAACTCAGACTGTTTAAAAGTACGCTGCATAATCAGACTATGTTTGACTCTGTCTTGTGTGTTTTCGGACCAATATGCCGATAGAAATGCATGATAAAAATCATTCAGATTATTACAATCTCTAATGAGTGCGCGCATCCGCGTCGCCAGTTCGTTTTCTAAATATCCACACATAATATCCAGTTTGTGACTTAGTGGCCAATTTGGTGGAAGTGCGTACATAAATTGATCTAACCATGCACATGGATGTATGTCCTTCTTAGAATTGCGGAAGATCTTAAATTTGCGAACAGTCAAAAAGTGTTTATAGTCAAAGTTTTCGCCTCGTGGCGACAAAGACCTACCGCGTCTGTTCCAGTCCGAATGTCGATTATTGTCAAGTTCGCGCGCCTGGCGCTCTCTTGTTGCTTCTCGTGAATGAAATAAATTACTTTCTTCAAACCCCTCTGCTATCTGTGATTCTAAGTTTCTTCTACTGTCTTTTTCTACGATTTCGCCTTCAATTTGTTTTGACTTGCTTTTGTAATGCCTCAACCTCCCTTTTAACGCGTTCATTAAATTTTCCCTGATTTTCAACATGCTTATTTATGTTCTGGTACTCTTCGGTTTCTGCAAATGGTAATGGAGCTGTGTCATCCGAATCTCTGTCCCCATGTAAACTAAGATTTGTCAATTTATCTGAAATCTCCTCAACTCTTTCCGATAAGTCACCTATTTTTTCTTTCTGTTTATTTACGTCTTCCGTAAGTGTCGCGACTCGGGTTTCAGTATTAACACATTTGGTAGTTAACTGTTCATATTGTTGTGTTAGATTATTTATTCTGTCATTTGGTACGGATTCCTCGATTCTCTCAAATATTTCTTCCTTATCGTGTGCACGTTGTAAATTTAACTCTGAAAATTTCTGTACTATCACGCGATCTCTTTCCTCCTGTTCTCTATCCTGTTCCCTTTGTCTAATCTCTACTGCAACTAATCTATTATTATGAGAATTCAAAATCGGTTGTACTTCTTCTCTAATTTCTTTCTTTAATTCATCTTTCATGTTTTTGAAACATGTCCCTATTCGTGAATCTAACCGTGTTTCCATTGTTTCCATCTCTGTTTTAATTGTTCCTATTTGTGATCCCAGTGAGTCTAATCGTGTTTCCATTGTTCCCATATCAGTTTTTAATTCAGATCTCAAAGTTCCCATCTCTCTTTTAAATTTAGATCCCAACTGTGATACCAGTGAGTCTAACCGTGTTTCCATTGTTCCCCTATCTGTTTTTAATTCAGATCGTAAATTTAATATTGCACTCATCAACTGCTCCATATTAACTTGTTCGAAATTCTTTTCGCTCCTAACATTTCCCGCAAAACCAGTTTCCTTCGTCATAGCTGTAAAGCTATCTGTGTTCGATACTATTCTAGAATCTTCTATCGTTAATCTCGTATTCTGTGAATTTTCTGATTGAGAAAAATTTTGAAATGGTTCCGGACTATCTTCCCGACTTATTAAAATTGTTTTCCACTTCATTATTCATGATACTGTTTTCCTCTGTTGGCGAGTTCGCCATGTTAACAATTTCGTCATTCTCACTATCCATCATTTTTGCCTTTTTCATCGATCGCGTAATCATTTACAAAACATACAAAACTCGTCACTATATGAAAATTACACACAATGACACTTTATCTCCAACAATACCATTCACACGAAATGTTTCCCTCAAACACGATTAATGAACAATTGAAATAATTGCACTAAATTGTCAAACGCGTATACAAGACAACAAATCATTAGAAGAATGACAATTACCAAATCTACACATGCAAAATAGACTACAATTACTAAACTACTAATTACTACAACAATACTACTGTCTACTATTTTTACAATCAGAAGAATTCCAAGGGACGATCCGAAGCAGCGGTCGCCACGTGCATGGGGGCTTAATTATTTAAAATGCAAATAACTTTTTTTTTCGTAGCTGTATGTCCGATTATGTAGTCTCGTAAACGGTTGGCCCTGACTAGTTTTAGTACGCAATCTGACTGCATAGAACAACAACAAAGAATGAAATGAAAATTTCCGTTAATACAATCAATTAATTAAGTCCCCAGCAACTATAAAACCTACGAACCCAACAAAGCACAAGTATAACTGTTCTGTGTGTGGAAGTGTGATTCAACGTACGCATCTGGTACGGTTCTTCTTCAATAAGACAAGAAATTTTAAATATCATTTATACTGAAGTAATTAAAAAATAGAAATACTATAATTGCGCAATAAGACCAGAATTACACTCTAATACAAGAACACAAGCCAGATGCTTTGTTGACTGAACCTGTAATGACGCATTATTCAGGACATTGAAATAATGAGAAAAAAAACCGAGTTTTGTTACCTTCATATATATTGACGAAAAGCACTCTAATCATTACAACATCTCCATTAGAACAACATCTGCTATCTAGCCCATCAAATAACTGCATAAAACATGGAACAAGCACTCACTACTACGACATCTCGACAAGAACTTTTCACTACCGCATCTCAGCAAGCACTGCCTCCTACGAGTCCTCGACAAGCACTGCACTCCGCTACTTCTCAATAATCACTGCCAGTGGAGGCGGCAAAACAAAACTCTCTGGCGCGATCTCTGGCGCTGTGGCTCAGTGTAGCCACCTTTCAATATGTGTTCCTGCTTGTGAACCCACATGTGAACTACATGATTTAATTGCATTATAAGTGTATTGCTCATAGTATAGTTTAATTTTGTTCACTTCCATTTTTTGTACTTTCATTTAATGGAGAGATCCATGTTCGAAGCTTTCGACATGCTGCCATTCGACTTTTGCTCGTTTCTGTTTTAATTTTTGTTCACTTCCATTTTTTGTACTTTCATTTAATGGAAGAATTCCACGTTAAAAGCTTTTGACAGTACTGGTATTTGACTTTATTACATCTTGTCACACAATGAATATGTAATTCTGCTTTGAATGGTGCTGTTTCTTGCCACTGAATATGCTTTATGGTCTTAATGATAAAATATTGCTATTACACAGAAAAAAATATTCTACATCGATGCGCATATTTGTACAAGGTATTGTATGATTTAGTTTGAATGTACTTCCATCATATCGAATGGTACTGCATTTGGTCAACTCTAGTTACACAGAATAAACTAAACAAAGCATGATAGTGTGTATTATTTACTTTGAAATTTTCACTGGAGTGGGAGGATGATTCTAGTGCATTGTTTTATGTTTAAATGTATTGTTCATAGTACCTGTTAATAACACGTAAATACATTTGTGTAACTACTGGTGTATTTCAAGCATTTACAAGGAAAAATGCTCTAGACCAGGACTGGGCATCCTTAGCTGCCCGCGAGCACCGTGGTATTGTGTATCGCGGTGCGGCAACGATGGGCGCGCATCTCGCTTGTGAATGGTACTGAGAACTGCCGATAACACGTGATCGATAGATGGCTTTGTGGTCATGTTAGTTTTCTTTGCATTGTCGTAATGTTTATAGTACAACAACGCAATGAATATTCATTGCACAATATAAAATGTGATTTGCTTAGTAATGCGGAAGTGTAGCAATACAGACCAATCCTGTGCTACTCTAAAGTGTCATTGAATGAAAAAGTAATAATGGTTAACTTCTAACAATTCTACGGTGAAGAAAAGCAGACGAATTTACATTTGTGTGCATACTTTTATGAGGTGTCTCTTCGTGTGCACGCTTTTATAAGAAACCTCTTCACTTATGACTTTGCACATCAATTATTATGTTGTAAAACAGCCGCATTGTTTTCCTGAAGGTAACATTCCGAGCGCAGCGACAGCGACAGTCGACAGAGACAGGCAACAGAGAGAAGTGTCGCCTGGTGACAGCGACACAACTGATCTCTATTATTTCTGATGTGAGCTCGTTCGCAGGGCGCAACAAGTGTCGCGCTGCATGTCGTGCCTGTATCTGTCGCACACATGACGGGCGACACTGCTGCTCCCAGGCCAGTACTGTCATGTGTCGCCGAGCGTAAATATGGATTTTTCCCGAGAGGAAGACGAGAAACTGATCAATTTAGTCTGTGTCAACCCCCAGCTATATTACGTCAAATTAGATGCATACAAAAATACACTTGCGAAGGACAATGTATGGAAAGATGTAGGGAAGGAGTTCAATAAAAACAGTGAATATTATTTATTTAACTACACATTTAATTGCCAAGTTCAATGAAGATCAATTACCATTATTTACAGCATTATCTCAGTATGGTACTCCACCCTGTGTACTACAAAATAACCATTTAAGCTTGTCTCTCACCTCAAATCCAACACTGTTTGTAAAACCTCCATTATGCGCCAATTCTATCATACTTGTTGACTGAGTCGATGTTTCACATTGATAGACGGGAATTGGTTGATCTTCAAGATAAGCATCTTGCAGAATATTATGTAGGCAACAAGCTCTTATAATCAGGTCATCAACTAATTCAAGTAAAATTGCAATTGGTGTATAAAACACTCTAAATACTTGGGACAATAACCCAAAGGCGTTTTCTACTACTCTACGAGCACGACACAAACGGTAGTTAAAAATTTCTTTTTCCCTATCCATTCGTGCATTTCTTCGCGAGTATGGCTTCAACATGTAATTACTAAGTGCAAATGCTTCATAGCCGATTATGAAGTGCGGCATTAAAATATTAGTGTCGGGAAGGCATTGAGATGCAGGGAAATTAGAATTGTTTGTGACAATCTTTTTCCCCATCTCGGATTTTTGAAAAATACGGCTGTCACCTTCTTTGCCATAAGAACCAACATCTACAACAATGAATTTGTAATTGGCGTAAACTATTGCAAGCAGAACAATGGAAAAGTAATTTGTATAGTTGAAAAAAAACGAGATCCGCTGATTTTTGGTGTTTTTATGTGGATATGTTTGCCATCAATACTACCCACACAGTTTGGTATATTCCATTTCTGCCAGAAATCTTGTTGAACGTGTTTAAAAGTATTTTCATTTGGCATGGGCAATACTATTGGCATCAGTTTTGTTCTCAATACATTCAAAATTTTCCTAATGACCCGGGAGATATAGCCATCTGATATGCGATAGGCATATGACAAGGACTTAAATGTTTCCCCTGTGGCCATGAATCTGTAAAAAAGGGAAAAGAATTCCTTATCATTATTTATATAGACAATATGTGTTTTGTAAATGTACATGACACACGTAAGAAACTGTGATTAGTATTTGAATGTTAACATGTAAAATGCATGTCATAATTTTCGTTACTGGTGAGGATTGTAAAAGATGGTGGAAACACCAAAAGACTCCTACAATAGATTCAAGCGCAACAATAAATCAGGAACGGAATCTGCTGCACCTAAGAACTCTAAATGGACAATATATAAACAGTTGAGTTTTCTTGAGACTGTATCTCAGCGTAGAATTGGCGGCACTAGCATGGTGAAAGACAGGGTAGGCAGAGATGATACTGCTGAGCAATCTGGGGGTGAGAGTATTGTCACTTACAGGGAGGGGAATGAGGAAGGAGCTGCAAATGAATCTCTTACAGACCGGCAACCTACAACAAGTAATGTGGCTACTAATACTAAACGACGACTCCGAAACAAAAATGACGATACCATTCTCAATTACTTAAAAAAGAAGGATGACAGTCGGCAGACATTGTTCAATAAAATAACACATAAACATGATACTGAAATACATTTATTTTGTAATCACGTCGGAGATGTTTTGGGCTCACTACCACAAATTTACAAACTAAAAGAGAAGCAAGAAATTTTTAACATCCTGATTAAGTATCAAATGATGTGAGCTGATAATCCTGATTCTTTTATTCAGCAGTTCAGTACCGAAGTGTCATTTAACTCTAGTTCATGTCACTCAAATTCCCCAAGTCAAACTGCGAGCACTCCTGATTACATAATTTGAAAGCCTTCTTTTTCTGCCAATTTCGTTGCCATGTATACTCGCCCCAGGAGCCTACTGATTTGACACTACCACCTGTTCAAGAACAGCGTAATTTCAGCGTAGAAGAAATTTAAAATGTGATACAAGACGATACAAATACAATACCTTAACGTTAAGAATAATTTTTCGTCGACTGTAATGACATCTCTTGCAGTTCTTGGTTGTAATTCTTCACGAATTAAATTGAAAATAAAATTAAATTGTTTTTTATTTAATCTGCAATAAGATCTAAATTTTTCTTCATCACTTCGTAAACGTTTTTCTAACATGTAGAAACCTTCCTTGCGTCGTTCCTTGAACATCGAGTTAACAGGGCGTCTCCTCTTTAAATATTGGTACAAAAACAAATCATCGTCTTCCTTCTCTTCAAAAAGTAAACGCACAATTTCATTAGTCGACATGTTTTCGCAGACAACTGTCGTCTTCGAATTCGAACGACACACTGCAGAGTCTGTCGCTGGGTACGGCAACAACATGTCGCTGTCATGGGCGACATCTGTCTCTGCCGCCTGTCTCTGTCGATTGTCGTCCATCGCTGTCGCTGCTCTCGGCATGTTACCTTGAGTCTGTCAGTGAGTGAAATTTTATTTTTGATTTGTTTCGCTGTGCGACCAGCACGAATGAATCTTTCCAACTTCGTTCAGATTACACTATAGACTGTAGAAACGCTGTTGATAGTCTGCAGTTCGATAGAAGCACAGTGCAGAGACAGAGAAAGATATAATAAACTTTTCATTGCGTATTGCCGTCCCTAAAGAGTACTGCAGCACCACAAAGTGATACGTTGCTTAAGTTGACAACAATGTCAGGCAGTAAGAAACGTTCCAAATTCTGGCGTTCAGTTCAATACAGAACGGGAAATGTTGGCGGCGGGGGGGGGGGGGGGGGGGGGGGGGGAGGGGAGTTAGACAGTACAGGGCTCAGGGCTCAAGAAAAAGAGATTAAATACCACTACCGTCGACTTAGGTTTGTGGTCATAAATACAACACATATACAGGGTGTTACAAAAAGGTACGGCCAAACTTTCAGGAAACATTCCTCACACACAAATAAAGAAAAGATGTTATGTGGACATGTGTCCGGAAACGCTTAATTTCCATGTTAAAGCTTATTTTATTTTCGTCAGTATGCACTGAACTTCCTCGATTCACCGCCATGATTTCATACGGGATACTGTACCTGTGCTGCTAGAACATGTGCCTTTAAAAGTACGACACAACATGTGGTTCATTCACGATGGAGCTCCTGCACATTTCAGTCGAAGTGTTCGTACGCTCTCAACAACAGATTCGGTGACCGATGGATTGGTAGAGGCGGATCAATTCCATGGCCTCCATGCTCTCCTGACCTCAACCCTCTTGACTTTCATTTATGGGGGCATTTGAAAGCTCTTGTCTACGCAACCCCAGTACCAAATGTAGAGACTCCACGTGCTCGTATTGTGGACGGCTGTGATACAATACGCCATTCTCCAGGGCTGCATTAGCGCATCAGGGATTCCATACGACGGAGGGTGGATGCATGTATCCTCGCTAACGGAGGACATTTTGAACATCTCCTGTAACAAAGTGTTTGAAGTCACGCTGGTATGTTCTGTTGCTGTGTGTTTCCATTCCATGAGTAACGTGATTTGAAGAGAAGTAATAAAATGAGCTCTAACATGGAATGTAAGCGTTTCCGGACACATGTCCACATAACATATTTTCTTCCTTTGTGTGTGAGGAATGTTTCCTGAAAGTTTGGCCGTACCTTTTTCTAACACCCTGTATAAAGTAATAAGCAAATAACAATTTTTTTTTGTCAAACATCTGTTAAGTTATCAGATCTAATCTTAATGAGATGTGTTAAGTTCGGAGGTGGCCTGCTACTCATGAAAAATAAATGAGCGTCTCTTTTAGTCACACTACTTTTGTCTTCAAATATTTTTAACTAGCATCACGATGTTTCGAGTTAAATTACTGGTCATCAAACGCATTGCACTTGGCAGATAAATAGTAACATTCAATTTTGTTAATTTCAACAAATGCGGAAACTGGTTTCAGGGGATGTTCACGTAAAATGCTAAACCTGTCTGTGAGCTTGCTACTAAAGTGAAAGTCAATGACCTCCAACTGAATTTCGAGAGGTGCACTTTCAACGTCCGTTGCAAATGGAGTTGCAAAAACTAAAATAAAGTTCCAATCGATTTAGTCACAAAAATCTGCCAAAGTTTAGTAACAATGTCTGTGGCACCGTAACAAACTCATCAAAACGTTCACTGAATGTCTTCTATTCAAGATCTGTTTAATTTATAACTTGTGCAAAATTTGAAAAGTGCATAAATTACTTTTCTGAAAGTTGCTTTATCCACATAGCAATACTCTTTTAAAACGCAAAGCCGATGTCAAAAACATCTTTAATTAGTTAATGTCTACCCTACAAAGTTGTACTCACGACATTAAAGTGCCTCGTAAGGTCAGTTAGAAACGAAGATCTAATAAATATCCACTGGAGGTCATAAAAGTCTTTTCTTTTCTTGGCGTTCCTTTAATGTCCATGAATGATGCTACGTCGTTACGTAAGTTGAAAAAACGTTTTAATACAACTCTTTCAGATGATCAGCGCACTTAAAAAAAGTACAGAACACCGTGGTTATCTCACGTCAGCAACTCGCTGAAGGATTTAAACTGCGGATGTCCCAAACTGTGCGATCTCAGTTCGTTAACTGTTTTTGCAACGGAGTAAATGACACCGCTTATTGTGCCACATTTTGGCAGCAGATTAACGCGTTATAGGGCGCAGTATATCGCTGGTATTTCTTGTTGGCTATCAACTTATTTCATCTTAAATGATAATTAATTGAAACCCTCAGCTGCCGACAGGTGTTGTTGATATACCTGGATGGGGACAGCAGGAGAGCCCGGGTTCGAGTCCCGGTCAGGGCCACACATTTTCAGCTGTCCTCATCCAGGTATCTCAACAATATCTGTCGGCAGCTGAGGGTTTCAATTAATTATCATTTACTCTAGAGAAGCTGCACGGTCATCAATGGTATCTGTTCTTTCGAGAACATTTACTGTCTTCATATATTATTTCACCTTGTTCCTTATTAAAGCTACTACACCTGACTTCTGTCCAACCGTTACAGGAGCTCCATCTGTCGCAATCAATGAAAGTTTTTCCCGACGAAGGTCATATTTTTCAATAATGTTTCTTAAGCAATATGTCGACGGCCAAGGAGATAAAGCTAAATATTTACTCTTATATTTCAGTTGCATTTCCACGTCGTTTGCCGTTTCTTCGTCGCCTCTGCAAACTGTTCTCCGTGAAAGAGAAACCGTTTCGAAAACCGGAAGAGTCGCTGGATACAAGATTGCTGAGATAGCTACAAAACACTCTTTAACAAAATGTCCGTCGCTGAAAGGAGGCAATGAAGGCATAGGTTAAATCGAGGGCAAACCCACATAATGCTTTATAAATAATATTTTCAAGAAGTGGTATATATCTATTCGAATTTCTTCTTTATCTCTGTTCTGTTTCAGATCCTTTCCTGAGTATCCAACCAGCTCACGCGGTCCTCATGAAGGAGTTGGAAATACCGCTTCACATTATACGCTGGGGTCCAAAATTAAAGCAACAAACTGCTCTTTCCCTGTCCTGTGTCTAATTCACGATATAATCATACAAAATGTCAACAGATGTCGTTATGATCGTGTTCTGCACGGAAGATGGCATACCAATCAACGGACATCTACAGCAGCAATGACGTCAGGGCACCTATCAAGCAGGGTGGTGTTTGCAGGGTAGTCCCATATCCACAACTGCTGTGGACACAGTCACAGACGGTGCAGTATGGCACAGAGAAGACGCCTACAGACTCTGGTGTGGAGGGCCAAAGGAAGAATGGAAGCAGGAGTGTTACAAACTGGTGTGGCCCTATGGCTTAATGTGAATCGTTCTGTTGTTGCTCGGATGAGGCGACAGTTTGTAGAGACCAAAACTCTATCCTGGAGACCAGGACAGGGCCGACCACGTGTGACATCAGAAAGAGTGGACCGTTATTTGGCTACAAGGGCACGACAGCATCGCCTTAGTGCTGCAGAGAAACTGGGATCTGACCTCGCAGCACCCTCAGGGCGTGTTGTAGCGAGGCAAGTGGTGTACAGAAGGCACCAGCACAGTAACATTTATTGTTGGAGACCTGCCGTCTGCTTATCTCTGGCATGTCTTCACAGAAGGGAATGTCTAGAGTGGATTTGTCAATATGCCACCTGGACAGTCGAATAGAGGGCCAATGTTCTTTTTACAGATGAGTCCCCATTCTGTCTGGACAGTGATTCTCGACGAATTCGCTTCTGGAGGGCAAGTGGAACACGATTTCTCTACCCAAACATTTTGGAAAGAGACTGTTATTGGGGAGGACACATAATGGTGAGGGCCAGGATTATGTTCACACCTCTTCATGAAACTACGAGTGAATCAGCTAGATTTAACTGTTGTCAGGTACTGTGAGGCGATTATGGAATCTCGTGCCCAGAATTAGAGTTGATGGACGATAATCCTCGAGCTCATAGAGCACAGGTGGTTGATGTGTCTTAGGAAACACAAGATATTGCATGCATAGTGTGGGCTGCTCGCCATCCCAATTTCAATCCCATAGGGCATGTTTGGGATGCACTAGGGAGATAAGAGTAGTGGGACAAAGAGACACGGCCCCACATTGCATTAGTGCCAAATTTATTCAAGATGGCGCATCCAAGATGGCGGATCCAAGATGGCGGCGATAGATATGGCAAGTTCACAATGACGTCATGGGGGGAAGTTCAAATTTTGGGGGAAAATAGGTCAACTGGGCTACCTTCACTAACCTAACCCCCTCCTCTCCTCCCTCCCTATCCCCTCCCCCAGAAAATGGTGGGAAGTTCAAATTCCAGCAGGACAATGCAACACACCACGGCTACCTCCACTAACCTAAGAAAGTGGCGGAAAAAGGGCACTTGGGCTACCTCCACTAACCTAAGTCATCTGACAGCCACCTCTTCCTAGGAATTGGTGGGAAAAGGACTCAGCCTGTGCTGGATAGGGTGGACATACATCCTTATTTTGCATGCAGTGTTCCTTTAAACAATTTTTAAGCAGTAGCTCCATCTTGTGTGTTCACAATGAGGTCCAGAGTCCAACTGATATAGTACACAGTACTGCCACCAGAGGGTGCTGTCGTCCCATAGCGGTCTGGTGGGGGGAAATGACAGGAAAAGGACTCAGCCTCTTCTGGGTTGCGGGAGAGAAGGAAGGTGTGTACTATATTTTGGAACACTTTATTTACCGATGAATTTTACGTAGTTTATTTATTACACTGCAACAAACACTCACTCAGACATGCTTGGAGTCACAATATACAACCCTGCAAACTACTCATAAATTATCTAAATAATGCAGTACACTGATGCACAGACACGCAAACAACTCGTAAATTACCGAAATAATACAGTACACTGACAAACAGACATGCAAACAACTCAAAAGTCACTGAAATAATACAGTACACTGATGTACACACACGAAAACAACTCTTAAATTACCGAAATAATGCAGTACATACCATACAGACATGTAAACAACTCATAAAGCACTGAAATAATACATTACACTGATGTACACACACGAAAACAACTCTTAAATTACCGAAATAATGCAGTACATACCATACAGACCTGCAAACAGCTCGTAAATCACCGGAACAATTCAGTACACTGATGTGCAGACACAAAAACAAGTCGTAAATTATCAAAACAACGCATGCAAAACGCTCTGCAGACACGCTCTTTAATTCTAAACTGTCAAAATAATGCAGTACATAGCCCTCAGACGTGTAAACTACTCGTAAATAACCAAAATAATGCATATATATCGCTCTGCCAACACGCTCACAACGGTTAAACAGCCGAAAATAATGTAGTGCGCAAACACTCAGTACACGGAAAAAAACGCTTTCAAACCATCGTCAACCACAATATTTCAGAGGCTCCAAGGCGCACACATGCCGACGCCGTGAGTCTCTGCCAGACAGACGAATGCAGGGGCGTGAGCCACTGCTCTCAGGCCGCTATTGCCTACAGCCAGCAGGTGAAAGTCGCCTCTATTTATGGGTATACAGTTAGAGTTCTTCGAGTATTATACTGACGGCCCTCTGTTTACTGTGATTGACATCTACCTGCCAGTCCAGTGTCAAGAGAGAGATGTTTGCATAGCGGCTCACCCGCACAGACCCATCAAAAAGGTTCTCAATGTTACTCTGACGTCACATGGCTATGTAAATAAGAGCCAAGTCGCCCTCTCGGAAATTGCAAAGAGCTGCATAAATAGTTAATGGTCGCTTTTGTAGGAACTTTTGTGATGTCTCATCTTTTACACATGGAATTCTTGTCCTAACAGAACCTGTTTATGAAAATAGCCCAGTATAACGCTGGATGCATTCCTCCTGATAGTCCTAACGTGGCACCCTGTCCATCATGTGTTACCCTTCCTGGAAATCGTTAAGTTCTGCTTTCAACAAACATCCCCAAAATGCAAACATTCTCACCGCTATATAGAGGCTCCTATGCCCCGTCACGAAGGATGTCTTTTGAATGAATGGAGCATTATGATCGACTCTTACTGAATTTACCCGCCAAATTACTGATGCTACCAATGTGGAAGCACTGTCCGCCTTTTTCTGTCTGAAGACGAGACTTTTTTGTGCAAAACTATTTTGTACAGGTCACCATATTTCACTGACAGTTAAACCATGCAAAGTGGCCTACAGATCGTCAAATACAGAAAGACTCTTACTCAATTACACTGCTCTGCCACTGAGGATGGAAGCCTGAATATTAGAGCTCGAAGCCGATCTCCAACTTGGCATTATATCACAGTGTATCGTGTCGATGTACTAAACATACAATTCGTATCCCGTGCCATACAAAATCGTTAGGTTTGGATCATTCGTATAGCTATCAACTGCCAGACATTCGTACGTAGACCACGAAGACAGACAGTTCTGTATTATAGTAGACTCTGGAGAAATTATTTTGTGACATGTGATACCATGAAATTTATCAATGAGGTTGCCCCACATTGGGCACCAAAAATGTAGTGAACTCGAGAAATTAAATGAAATCAAACACAAAGGGTACAAAATTAAGAAGTTCATTTATGAATGTAAAAGATTCCTTATATGATTAAAACATGAAAGGGATGTATTTATTTTCGTGCTGTTTAGACAAAACAAAACAAAGTTATAAATCTCAGGATCGATTTGACTGGGCGTGGACATGACTCTGTTATTAAGGGGAAGGAGGAGGGGACGAATCGTCTCACCATTCTTCGTTATCGTTCTTCATACCTGTATATTGCTGTCAGCGGCAGGCGTTGGTGCGTGGCGTGGCGTTGGAGCTGTGCTGCACTGGTTGGCTGCCCTCATCAGCAATCGGAGCTTTGGGGTGGGGCCCAGGTACGATCTCCGGGTTGGTTGCTCTTTGTCGGTTGCATGGCCGAAGCTGTGCTGTCACGGTGTCAGAAGGCGGATGTTCCTCTGGGTGGAAGAGCGCCCATGTCCACTTATTCCTGATTATAAAATCGAGCGACAACCCACAGATGACAATTGCATTCACCTGGAAGGTACTTCTTCCATCGCTTGACGACACCAAGACCTGTTTCTCTACCTCCTTTTTTTTCGCCCCAAAAGCGGGAATTAGTGAGATTCCTTTTACGCGTATCTCAGCTAATTAACTACCACTTTCTACCAGCTTTGAGTAAAATGACGTTGAAAGTGCTGTCAGTTCCGACCCATAATCCATACTCTCGTCTTAATTCCTTCCACAATTGTTTCAATGAGAGGACACCGATTGTCCGCTTTTTCTGGAAATTCTGGTTTATCGCAGTACTGGCCAATGTCGTCTTGCGCTTGTGATTGGCAGTACCGCACATTGCGTATGTGATGGCCCTTCTCCACCGTGGCATCCCCTGCAATATCTCATTTTCTCTGATCATTCATTTGTGTGACCTCACGCTCCTCTACCTGAGGTGGGGTCAGAGGTGGTGGAGCCTGCGTTCTTCTGACGGTCTCTCCAATAATGCGACGCCTGCACGCACTTCACGTGGCGTCTTTGGTTTGGCACTTCGTTCTTGGCTTTCTCTCCATGGTGTGGACCATGACGTCTATCTCGTTCTCGCCTATTCCCCTCTTCTCTCGTTCGTCCGTAATTGCGCCAATTCTGTCTGTCATTGTGGTGCACAAACCCTTGCGGCGCCCCATTTTCTGTCCTAATTGCGTGTCCATTTGCTGTACTTTGCTTCTCCTGCTCTTCGATTTCGTCCAAGGATCTTAAAACATCGAGGAACTGTTCTCTTGACAGTGCCCCGACGAGCGCACGTTGCAGGAAAACGTGATCGCGTCGCGCTGCACCATTCCTCATCTGACATTTTGTCATCCAAGTATCTCGGCACAACGACAGAGTGAGCAACATAGGTTGCCATGGATTGGCGTGATAGTGGCGCATACTGTCCCCGATATATACTCATCTTTGCACTCACCTGTGCGGCCAGGTTCCAATACGTTGCCAGAAACTTAGTGCAGAATTCCTTGTAACTACTATTCTCTCAAATTCTAATGTCAAACTGTCAGCCGCACGGAGTGGCCGCGCGGTTTAAAGCGTCATGTCACGGACTGCGCGGCCCCTCCCGCCGGACGTTCGAGTCCTCCCTCGGGCATGGGTGTATGTGTCTTTCTTAGCATAAGTTAGTTTAAGTAGTGTGTAAGTCTAGGGACCGACGACCACAGCAGTTTGGTCCCTTAGGAATCCACACACATTGTTTGAACGTCAAACTAGGCAGCCTCCTCCTGATCGAGCGTTTGGCTCGCAACGAGTAAAGCGTTACAATCCGCCACTCCTTTCGCACGCAGATACGCGTCTAAATTCTTTAAGTATGCCTTTGGGTGAGCGCTGCGCGTTCGGACGAACTTGGGCCGTGGTATGTCCATCCCAGACATCGGTAGTGCGGGTTGCTAATTCGTTGGCGTGACCTGCGGTACAAGGCCATTACCTTGTCGCATTTCAGACACTTCTTGGTCGTGTTTCCTTGGATGATTTACCTTCTGCATCTAGGCGCACAGAGATCTCAGTCATCTTTGCGTTTACCCGCGTTTTCAAGTTGTCACCCTTCGTTTCACAACCTTTCCTCACTTCGTTTTGATTGTTGATGACCTCCGTCCGTGTCTTTTCAGTTTCGGTCTGCAGTTCGTGCCTAACGTCAGCAATCTGCCGATCAAGCTTTTGATTGGGAAGTTTCAGCTCCGTTTCGAGTCTTTCAAACAACGGTTAACTGTTCAAATGTGTGTGAAATCTTATGGGACTTAACTGCTAAGGTTATCAGTCCCTAAGCTTACACACTAATTAACCTAAATTATCCTAAGGACAAACACACACACCCATGCCCGAGGGAGGACTCGAACCTCCGCCGGGACCAGCCGCACAGTCCATGACTGCAGCGCCTAAGACCGCTCGGCTAATCCCGCGCGGCTTATTTTTCTAGTATCGCGAGAATCCGATCTAGTGGACTCTGCGTATCCCCCACAAACGTGCCTTATGTTTCCTCGTACTCCCCCGAACTTTTCTCAACTGGCTTGACTGTTTCCATATTTAACAGTGTTGCAGACCTCAGTTGCATAGAGAAACTAAACTAAAAACTAAAAGCACTTCACAGAACGAACAGAGACAGTACAACGCTGATGAGAACACTGGTAACAGCAAACAGAACAATGGAAATCGTGGAACAGAATATTCGCAACAACAACCTACACATTCTAAAACTACATAAAAAATTAGGAGACGGCTATGGGAGCCAAAACTGACAACACTAACTACCGCTGTATCTAATTTGTATGCACTTAGCACACACAAACACACCATCTGTGCGCCTGCCATCTCACACAATGAGGTTAACATACCCTAATAATGGAATGGGGATTCTTTCTGAGTCATGTCTCGAAACTTAGAAGTTCTCTCACTAACAACAACGTGAGAATGAAGTCAAATCGTACCCCACGCTGGGCGCCGAAAATATAGTAGAGAAATTATTTTGTGACATGTGATACCATGAGAATTATCATAGGGGTCGCCCCAAAATTCAAATGGCTCTAAGCACTATGGGACTTAACATCTGAGGTCATCAGTCCCCTACACTTAGAAGTACTTAAACTTAACTAACCTAAGGACATCACACACATCCATGCCCGAGACAGGATTCGAACCAGCGATCGTAGCAGCAGCGCGGTTCCGGACTGAAGCGCCTAGAACCACTCGGCCACAGCGGCCGGCTGATGACGTCCCACATTTGGCACCACAGATGTAGTGAAGTCGAGAAATTAAATGAAATCAAACACAAAGGGTACAAAATTAAGGAGTTCATTTACGAATGTAAAAGATTTCTTGTATGATCAAAACATGAAAGGAATGTATATATTTTCGTGCTGTTTAGACAAAACAAAACAAAATTATATATCTCAGGGCCGATTTGACTGGGCGTGGACATGGCTCAGTTATTAAGGGGAAGGAGGAGGGAGCGAATTGTCTCACCACTCTTCGTTATCGTTCGTCATATACTGCTGTTAGCGGCAGGCGCTGTGTCGGTGCAGTGCGTGGCGTTCGGGCTGTGCTGCACGGGTTGGCTGCCCTCATCAGCAGTCGCGACTTTGCGGCGGGGCCCAGGTACGATCTCCGAGTTGGTTGCCTGTTGTCAGTTGCGTGGCCGAAGCTGTGCTGTCATGGTGTCAGAAGGCGGATGTTCCTTTGGGTGGAAGAGCGCCCATGTCCTCTCGCTTCCGCGGTATCTCCACGACATCCTTTTTCTTCAGTGCTGGCTTATTATTATATGCAAAACAACAAAATTCCACAAAAATAATTCTTTCTTTTTTCAGACAAGTTATGTACACTACTAGCCATTAAAATTGCTACACCACGTAGATGACGTGCTACAGACGCGAAATTTAACCAACAGGAAGTAGATACTGTGATATGCAAATGATTAGCTTTTCAGAGCATTCGCACAAGGTTGGCGCCGGTGGCGACACCTACAACGTGCTGACATGAGGAAAGTTTCCAACCGATTTCTCATACACAAATAGCAGGTGACCGGCGTTGCCTGGTGAAACATTGTTGTGATGCCTCGTGTAAGAAGGAGAAATGCGTACCATCACGTTTCCGACTTTGATAAAGGTCGGATTGTAACCTATCGCGATTGCGGTTTACCGTATCGCGACATTGCTGCTCGCGTTGGTCGAGATCCAATGACTGTTAGCAGAATATGGAATCTGTGGGTTCAGGAGGGTAATACGGAACTCCGTTCTGGATCCCAACGTCCTCGTATCACTAGCAGTCGAGATGGCAGGCATCTTATCCGCATGGCTGTAACGGATCGTGCAGCAACGTCTCGATCCCTGAGTCAACATATGGGAAATTTTGCAAGACGACAACCATCTGCACGAACAGTTCGACGACGTTTGCAGCAGTATGGACTATCAGCTCGGAGACCGTGACTACGGTCACCCTTGACGCTGCATCACAGACAGGAGCGCCTGCGATGGTGTACGCAACGACGAACGTGGGTGCACGAATGGCAAAACTTCATTTTTTAGGATGAATCCAGGTTCTGTTTACAGCATCTGATGGTCGCATCCGTGTTTGGCGACATCGCAGTGAACGCACACTGACGTATCATCCGGCGTGATGGTATGGGGTGCCATTGGTTACACGTCTCGGTCACCTCTTGTTCGCATTGACGGCACATTGAACAGTGGACGTTACATTTCAGATGTGTTACGACCCGTGGCTCTACCCTTCATTCGATCCCTGCGAAACCCTACATTTCAGCAGGATAATGCACGACCGCATGTTGCAAGTCCTGTACGGGCCTTTCAGGATACAGAAAATGTTCGACTGCTGCCCTGGCCAGCAGATTCTCCAGATCTCTCACCAATTGGAAACGTCTGGTCAATGGTGGTCGAGTAACTGGCTCGTCACAATACGCCAGTCACTACTCTTGATGAACTGTGGTATCGTGTTGAAGTTGCATGGGCACCTGTACCTGTACATGCCATTCAAGCTCTGTTTGACTCAATGCCCAGGCGTATCAAGGTCGTTATTACAGCCAGAGGTGGTTGTTCTGGGTACTGATTTCTCAGGATCTATGCACCCAAATTGCGTGAACATGTAATCACATGTCAGTTCTAGTATAATATATTTGTTCAATGAATACCCGTTTATCATCCGCATTTCTTCTTGGTGTAGCAATTTTAATGGCCAGTAGCGTATAACTATTATACAGCTGATGCCATTAATTTCACACTCTCATATTTATCTGAATTTAAACATTTGTGAGGACCCAAAATGTATACTCACGAGCCAGCACTGCTAAGACTACAAAGCATACTTGGTGGGAAAAAGCAACACCGTTAAAAGCAGAATGACATACCGTACTCAATCCATGACAACATGTAATAAAGTTGAATAATGATTCTGTTTAAAGCTGGTAACATGCGGTTCTCCGTTAAGCGTGAGAAAGTACAAGAAAGGGATGTGAATAAAAATAAAGTAGAATACAAGCAATATACTTACAACACAGTCAAATGGAGCAGTTCACACATGGATTAATGAACAGGAACAAATATAAGTGAGTCCACAGAACACCACGCAACAAAACCTGCTTCTGTTCTATAGGGGAAAAAAAATGGAATCATTTACTACACCCAACATTACAGATGCGAACAAAAATCAAGCAGAATATGAGGAACATATTTACTTTGCAATCTAAAAAGTGCAATACACACAAGAAATCACAATCAGGAACACAATACCATGAACCCAGCTTCTGTGTACTATCAAACTAAAACAGATACGGAAGACGTTAAATCATCCAGTCAAAAAACGAGATGATGAAGGATTAATAAACTTTCAGTGTTCTAAATGGCCTGGCAGTGAACCAAGGTCGTGTTACTGGAAGTCCATACATGAGTTCCGCCACCCTGAGACAACTCCCACTGCAGACCGGCTCATGTGAGCAACACTCCAGACCAGAACGAAAATAATTCTACAAACATCTCCAGACCAATGGTATTCGGACAACTACTTTCACTTGTTGTGCAAAGCTGGACTTTGCGCTGAAGTTTCTGTACGAGAGAATTAATTCTTTTCCTTTTTGCAAGAAAAAACTAATTCATTAATTTGTTAACATTTGTCTGAAAACAAACCCACTGAATTTCATCATGAACTGTAAAATTAAAAGCAAATAGTACAATAAAAAAGAAAGAAAACAAAAGAAAAATCAGAGTCATGACTTGGCAACTATAAATGTTGAAAGTTACTTTCGTATGTCACAAAAGTTGCCACAATGTCAGCTATAGCGAAAACAGTATCTCGATATATTTACTTATTCTGGATCCATAGGGGGTGGCCTGTCTTGGGTGCCTCACAGTTTTTTGATAAGTACATCAACGAAGTAATGGACCAGTGCTCAAGATTCAATGTTGTGAATAAAGTGAAGAAGAGAAGCCTCAGATAGGCAGGACAGGTACCGGGGATGTCTGATGGAGAAAAGTTACATGGAGCGTTGGACGACAGCAGGAGATGTGGGAGATCTTGGGTAAGATAGGTAGGCCAGGGGTAAAATGTAAAGATAACATAGACAAAGACACTGTAGAACTGTGATTGACGAGAAGCAAATGTTTGATGTCAGGTACCGACAAGAAAGCAAAGAGCAGAGGTAAAGTGCAAGCATATAGTTAACTGACAAGAATTACAAGAATTAAGATATGTGACAAGCCAGGAAGAAACTAAAATTACTGGTTCTACCATCTTTCGGTTGTGGGTGTCATCGAGAATACTCAACCCTCTGCTCATCGATCAGTCTTATCAATTTCTACCGTTTACTGTATAACTGATTGTATCTGCATTTGCTTCTGTGCTCTGCAAGTAATCTTGTGTTACTGGGGGGGGGGGGGGGGGGGGGGATGGGTTATCGTGGTACCTCTGAGATTGTCTTACATGAATGTTTTTTTTCTCCTCACAAAGCTGTTTGAGGCATCCTGCTACAAATTCCTCTCCTCTGCCAGCCTCGTCATCTCGAGTAGCACTTGCAACGTAAGTCCTCAGTTATTTTCTGGATGTATTCCAAGCTCTGTCTTCCTCTACAGTTTTCACCCTCTACAGCTTCCCTCTAGTACCATAGAAGTTATTCCCTTATGTCTTACCAGATGTTCTATCATTCTGACCTTCGTCTTGTCAGCGTTTCCCATGTATTCCTTTCCTCATCGACTCTGCGGAGGACGTCTTCATTTCTTATCTTATCAGTCCACCTAATTTTCAACATCCTTCTGTAGCAACACATCTCAAACGCTTTGATTCTCTTGTTTTCCAGCTTTCCACAGTCCATGATTCACTACCACATGATGCAGTGCTTCAAACTTAGAATCTCAAAAATCTCGTTCTCAGATCAATGTCTGTCTTTGATACTAATGTACTACTTTTAGCCAATAATGCCCTCTTCGCCTGTGCTAGTTTGCTTTTTCGTAATGTGTTAGTTTGCTTCCACGGCAGCAGAATTCCGTAACTTCGTCTACTTTGACATCACCAGTTTTTGTTTTAACTTTATCAATAATTTCATTTCCTCTACACTCCATTACATTCGTCTTTGTTCGGTTTACTCGCAATCCATGTTCTTTACTCAGTTGACTGTTAATTTCGTCCCATACAAGAGGTTCTCTACTTCTTCATTTCCACTGAAGACAGAAATGTCATCAGCGAAGATTACCACTGATATCCTTTCACGCTGAATTTTAATCCCACTGCTGACCCTTTCTTTTATTTCTATCATTGCTTCTTCGATGAATAGATTGAACAGTAAAGGTGAACAGCAAGGGAGAAAGATTGCATCCCTGTCTTACGACCTTTTTAGTCCGAGCACTTTGTTCTTGGTCTTCCATTCTTATTGTTCTCTCTTCATTCTGGTACACTTTAATAGATACCCCTTTCCCTAAAGCTTATTCCTTATTTTTCTCAGAATTTCGAACATCTTGCATCATTTTACATAGTCAAACGCTTTATCAGCATTGAAAAGTCCTATGAATATGTCTTCATTTTTGTAAAGTCTTGGTTCCAAAAACATATACAACGTCATAACAACCTCTGTAGCGCCTTTACCTTGCCTAAAGCAAAACTAATCATCATCTAACAGATCTTCAATTTTCTTTTTCATTCTGCTGTATACTATTATTATCAGGAATGTGGATACGTTACGTGTTAAGCAAACTGTGCGATAGTTTTCGCACTTATCTGCCCTTGCTACCTTATGGACTGTATGGATGTTATTTTTCAAATTCTGACTCTAATACTTGATTCCCTATGTCTTCCATATCGATTTCAATTTCTTCTTCTATCACGTCATCAGACATTCCTTCCCCTCATAGAGGCCTCCAGTGCGTTCTTTCCACCTATGCGCTCTCTCCTCTAAGGTTGAAGGTGGAATTTCACTCGAACTTGTAACGTTGCTGCCCTTGCTTTTAATTTTACCGAACTTTGATTCGACTTTACTGTACGCTGAATAAGTCCTTCCAAAGACCATATTTTTGCGGTTTATTCGGCTCTTTTGCTGCAGCTCTTTTGCCTTGGCTTCCCTGTATTTTCTATTTATTTAAACCTAAGTTACTAATATTTCTGTATTCCTGACTTACACTGAACATTTATGTACATCCTTCTTTCGTCGAACAGTTGAGGTGTTCTTTTCTCTTACCGAAGGTTTTTTCACACATGTGTGTCTGTCCAGTTTCTGTGATATACCTACTAACACACGTCCATTCGTCTTCAACTGATCTGCCTACTGTGATAATCATTATTAGATTATAGAATGAAATTTTCGTTCTGTAGCGGAGTGTGCGCCGATATGAAACTTCCTGACAGATTAGAACTGCATGCCAGACAGAAACTCGGACTCGGGACCTTTGCCTTTCGAGGCCAAGTGCTCTACCGACTGAGCTACCTAAGCACGACTAACAATCCTTCCTCACAGACGAGATACTGGCGGAAGTAAAGCTGTTAGGGCGGGACGTGAGTCGTGGGTACCTCAAAAAAAAAAAAAAAAAAAAAAAAAAAAAAAAAAAAGGCTGAGTGAATGGATCAACGACTAACTTGAACGGGTATAATGTGATGTCTGCCCCGACCAAATGCAAGGAACACTGACCAACAAAATGAAAAAGAAAAGATCGGCAGAGTACTTGCTCACGAAAGGCAAACGTCTGTAGTTTGCGTCTCGGTCGGGCACACAGTTTTAATCCGCCAGCATGTTTTAATATTAGATTAGATTTGCTTTTCGTTCCAATAGATCGATAGTAAGGACATCCTCCACTGCTTAGAACATATCAGAAAAACAAGAATACACAATAAACATTTACAAATAAAAAATACTAATATACCTTCCACAATCCCAAGTAACAGAGTCATTATGGACATGGAAAAAGTAAAAAATCTTGAAAGGTAATAAATAACTTGTCACAAAACAAGTAAATGTGCAATAGTCCTTAAGTTATTGTAGCCGCACACCATCAAACAAAAAATCCTTTTAGAACACTTATTTATCATCATAGCATTACTGCACTGAATTTGTACATAAGTCAGACTGTACAAATACTCGCATTATTTGATATTATTAGTCACATATACACAGCAGTTGGTTCTACAAAGAAATTAATCAGTGGAGCAGAAGGAGTGGGCCACTAATAAATCCTTTGGGTTGCCCTCAAACTAAACTTAATTAATAGTTAAAATTTGTATGGCTGATGGCAAACTATTGAAAATGCGTGTTCCTGAATAATGGACGTTTTAATGGATCAAATTGAGTGACTTTAAATCTTTGTGAATATTATTCTTATTTCTAGTATTTATTCCATGAACTGAGCTGTTGGGCTGAAAAAGAAATATATTTTTAATGAGTAATTTCACTAAGGAAAATAGATTGGGAAGCAGTAGTTAATATCTGTGACTGCCTAAACAGACCTCTGCAGGATGTTCACACTACAAATAATTCTTATTACTCATTTTTGGACCCAGAAGACTTTAGCTTGGCTTGATGAGTAACGCCAAAAAAATATTCTATAAGACATTATGGAAAGTCAATAAATATAGTATGTTAGGTTTTTTATTTTTGTGTCACCTGTGGCTGACAGCATTTACATTCAAAATAAATATTTGTTTAGGCGCTTTAGCAATTATGTGGGGTTCTCCTACCAATTCAATTTATTATCAAGCTGTAATCCCAAGAATTTAAAACCGCCAACTCCTTCTATTTGTTTGTCATCATATTTTAGGCAGATATGGGTGTGAAACTACCTAGAAGTTCTGAACTATATGTTACGTGACCTTTCGAAGTTTAGTGACAGGGAACTTGCTAGGAACCGTTTATTACTGTCCATGAAAATTTCATTCGCCGATCTTTCTAAGACTACACTTGATTTTAAATTTATTGAAATTTTAGTATCATCTCAAAAGAAAACAAACTTGACATCTGCTAATGTTAGAGATGAAAAGTTATCTATATACATAAGAAAAAGTAAGGTCCCTAAGATGAAACGTTGTGGGGCAATTGATTAGTCCCCTGTTGAGTGATGCCTAATAACTTAATACATGTCTTTTTTCTAATGACATCCTTTTGTTTCCTGTCAGAAATACAGGATTTGAACCAATCTGCAACATTTCCTGTTACACCATAATATTGTAATTTTCTTAAAAGCATATTGTGATTTACACAGTCAAGTGTCTTTAACAAATCACAAAATATACAAGAAGCCAGTAATTTATTGTCTAGCGAATTAAGTATATTCACACTGTATGTGAAGATAGTCTTCTCAATATCTGACCCTTAGACATTTGAACTGTGACACTGACAATATTTTATTTGTTGTCAGATGGTTGCATATAACTTTTTCTAAAATTTTCCCAAGATACTGGCAAAAATGAAACTGGATGGAAATTTGAGGGTGTTTCTTTATCTCCTTTCTTAAACAGAGATTTAACTTCAGCATACTTCTACCATTCAGAAAATGTTCCAGTGATCAATAACTGGCTATACAAAAAATTAATATGGCACTAAATTCGTAAGAATACACTTTAATTAACTCTGTTGCTATTTTACAATAACCACTAGAATTTTCTTGATTTTATTGTAAACATTACTTCTGCTGCTGCAGCCAGGGTCATATTCATATTAGAGAAGTTATTTGTAATGACTGGTCTCAGGTAATCCCTGGCAGCATCTACTGTACCTGACAGCCCCATATTTTCAGTAACAGTTACCAAATACTTGTTAATATGTTTTGCAACATTGCACAAATCTGTTACCAATACGCCATTTACTTTTAATCTTATCTGCCCTTGTGAACTTACTGTTATGAAATATTATTATTACAGTCACTTAGCTTATCTAATGTGAAATTTTTCGTGATAATTGTTTGACTGCTGTTTGACAGTTGGGATCCTTAGATGCTATATGTTAACAGATTTTTTATCTTTGGTAATCAGGTATAATGTGTTTGCTGCATAGATATTACATGATTAACATTTTTAATTTTACTTTTTGTATACGTGGAGTCTGTGGTTTCATA